>NC_034592.1:154678428-154693751 GCF_900095145.1 Mus pahari
TTTCTCTGTATAGCCCTGGCTGTCCTGGAACTCACTTTGTAGACCAGGCTGGCCTCGAACTCAGAAATCCGCCTGCCTCTGCCTCCCGAGTCCTGAGATTAAAGGCGTGCGCCACCACGCCCGGCCAGGCTACACTTTTAAGACAGGCTCTCACTCACATATTAGCTGTGGCTAGACTCAAATCGAAGGCTAACCTCCTGTCTCAGACTGCTGATGTGAGCAACCACACATTTGGGGGTGTAGGTGTGTGTGTGTTGTGGGGGTGGAGGTGTTGAGGCAGGGACATGTGTAGATGTAGTTAGGCTGGTTTTTCGGACCTGCTGTGTAGCTGAGGATGACCACCACCTTACTGTTGGAACAAACAGGGGCGGCCACCATGAAGGCAGTGCTCAACCCTAAAGCTTCTGGAATACTCTACGAACTGAGCTTTAGCGGGTCTGCGCTTTGAAATAGACCCTCAAGTAGTTCCGACGCAAACGGCTCAGAAGGCTGCGGGAAGAGCAGCACCAGTCCTGGGCACTCTACGAGGGAACTCCCGTTCATCCACGGACTCGTCGATTCGACCTAGACTCTGCTTCTCCACCCGAAGCAGTCCCCACTAAGCCGCAGTTCCCCGCATCCACCATCAGCTTGCAAAGGACTCGGTTAGCTGATGGTCTGGATCCCCATTCCCACAAGAACCTAAAACCAAGCCGGGAAAAAGCTCTCTGGATCTTTCTTGAACGGAATGCAAACCCATTGAGACAGTCCATTACCCCGATGCCACACAACCTTCCCTATCGTTTGCAGCCTCCAGGCTCGCCCTCACCAACCATGTCCCTTTCCAACTCACAGGCAGGAACCTGCTCCCGACCGAAGCCTCCAAGCGATCCCGGTAGCTAAGCCGTTACAATTCAAAGGTTCTCCTTTTAAAATAGGAGTTAAACCCTCTACTCCAAGAGCTGATTGGCTAGAGCCCGTGCGACGCCGTTCTGTGATTGGCTCACCATAAACGCGACTATGGGAAGCTCGTTCCCTGCCGTAGCTGGGCGCAGGCGCACTGAGCTGTCGGAGCCCGGAAGTGGTGCACCAACGGCCCGTCCGATCTGCGGCCGTTCTATCGCCCGCCGTGCTCCCCAGGATCAGGCGTTTGCCGGTCACACACAGCCCTTTGGATTCAAGGCAGTCGCGGAGGTGATTAGCTCGGAGAAGGTGAATGAGCGTCTCGAACGTGCCAGTGAGTAAGATGGCGAGAAGGGCAGGCTTGCGAGGGCGCAGGGGTGCTCGGCGCTCGGCTGCATGCCCTTTGCACGTGCGCACTGGGTGTGCACTCCGAGCGATCGATCGGGCACGATTCGCGCCTCCATTTTTCTAGAAGAGAGCGGGAGACCGAGACCCTGATCTGCGGGTACGGGGTCAAGGGGGCGCAAGGAAACGGGCTAGTGCGGTTGGCTGGGGTCTGTAGTGGATCACGAGAAGGACCGGGCTGGCGGAGAGGATGGCAGGAGGCCGTTCGCCCCAAGTCCGTGTCCTAGACTTGGCCGGCCCGGCCTGCACCCCGGCTCTCAGAGGGCCTCGGTCCCGGTGGGTCCCTGCCTTCCGCCCTGAGCAGGAGTGGTCGCGCGCTTTCGCCTTGGGCCTCCTGCATTCCCGGGTGTTAGCTTCCCGGGGGCGAGCTTCTCCTGTCTCGTGCCTCGGTGTCCCCTCCGGGAAGGATATAAGTTATCTGTGTCCCATTGGAAGTTCCGCGGGGAGTTAGGTAAAGGCTCGACCTCCTCCCCACCCCACCCCCGTTTTCTTTAAATGTCGTGATACAACCCCAGATGTTTCCTGATAGGAGTGAAGAGATGATAGGACAAGTGGTTAAGCTCTGGGCTCTGGAGTGTGCAGGCTCCCCCTCAACTTTGGGGGTGGGGTGGGGGAGGGCTGACCTTCGCTTGAATGGGTGCCCTAGATTCTTGGAACTCATTTCACCCTCTGTTGTGTCCCAGTGTCTTAGGCAGAGGTAGATTCGTATTCATTTCTTTCTTTTTACTAAAAACCGTATTTAGCTTTATTTTGTGTGCATTGGTGTCCAGGTGGCAGGCCCATTGGAACTGGAGTTACAGACCGTTGTAAGCTGCCATGGGAATTGAACCCAGGTCCTTTGGAAGAGCAGACAGTGCTCTTAACCACTGAGCCATCTTTCCAGCCCCCATTTCTTTCTAACGTACACGAATATATTGAATAGCTTTGTTTATTGATTGGATGCTAATTAAGTGCTTGGCACTGAATCTGCCAGTAGGAACTGCATGGTGTTATTGTTAAGGACTCTGGTCAGTACTGTGCTGTGTGGCCTTGCTAGTCTTTTATTTTTTTAAACTGAGCCCGGAGTGTCTGTCAACAAGCATTGTAACTCTTGGCTGTTTCTCCAGGCCACCTTCTTGCTTGCTGTCTTCAGACCCCTATAGTCAAACATCTAACCACACACATACTTATCAAATTACCCACCCAGATTGATTAAGAAACCATCATCTTCAGTTTTATTTGCAGAGCTTAGATCTTAAGAGTATAATGTGTTTGGATTTTTACGTTTCTTATTTGTTTTGATAGTAATCTTTTTGTTTGTTTGTTTGTTTGTTTGTTTGTGATAGGGCCCCACTATGTAGGCCTGGCTGGCCTGTGATAGGGCTATGTAGACAAGGCTGGTCTCAAAATCACAGGGATCTGCCTGCCTCTGCATCCCAAGTGCTGGGAATAAAGACATGGGGCAGGTGTTTGACACCTTTTTATTAAGCAGTTTAACTCAGGATCTTCCCAAAGCATTGAACTTGACTTATTTTTCATTTTGTGATCCTTATTTGTTTTTTATGATGTATTTGTGTGTTCATGTACTACCTCATCAAGTTGTATAATTACAATAATGAGCTCGGTTGCCTGGAAACAAGTTTTAAAAATAAACACAACAGTCACTAGTAGATTTACATCCCAGCTGATGTAAAGTGGTCCAGGGAGCCATCGAAATGTAGCTATCTGCCTATTGCAGACTCCACTGTGAACAGGAGAGTCGGAGGGGGAGCAACAGAGAAGAAAAACTTATCAGCGAAGAAAAAAATGGTCAGGGATTCTACTCTATCATTCTGTGACATTATTTGAATAGTTTCTTTATGTACTTTCTGTACACCATTTTGATTAAACTCCAGTAACTTAGATAACAGCTGAGGAACCTGGGCGGGGAAAACAAGGTCACTCTCCTAAGCTGAAGCCCTACCAAAGCTGAGACTGAAGTGTGTGCCTGGGCCTGGCCTAGGGACCCTGTGCTTCCAGGGCCGGGGGCAAGCCTCTCTCTGCCTTTTGCTCAGTGCCTGGTTTCTCTTGCAGCAGTCAGGGAAACTGTCATCCTCTTCAGCAAAATGTACAGAACCAAAGTGGGTTTGAAGGACCGGCAGCAGCTCTACAAGCTGATCATTAGCCAGCTGCTGTACGACGGTTACATCAGTATCGCCAATGGCCTCATCAATGAGATCAAACCCCAGTCGGTGTGCGCCCCCTCGGAGCAGCTCCTGCATCTCATCAAGCTAGGTAAGCCGTGGGTGTGGATTCCAGAAGGATGGTCTACATGCTTGCCTGGGGCAGTTTTTGAGATTACTCCTGTGTACCTTCTATGTGGATGTATGCAGAATCCAGTGGTGGTACTGAAAGGGTGAGTGGAGTCCAGGGAACGAAGCTGCTTCTCATGTATTTGTACCCATCTGCTGAGCACTCCCCTCAAGTCCCAGCTCAGGACTCATGGCCCTCTCACCCCTGTGAAGATGGTTACCCTGTCTCCCCCATGCTCCTCTGCTTGGTTCCCTTCTTAACAGACATTGTCGGAAGCTTGCTTTGTTCTTTGACTCAGTTCCGCGCCGTCTTCACCTTCCCATTCCATACTCACCAGGTAGACCAGAATCTGTTGATATCAGAATCATGGGTTAGCCATTGATACCTGTGGAAATAAATTATTCATAAAGGGTCCTGGTGCTGGCAAGTTCCAGCTACCCACCCCAAAGATTTACACACACAACCTTTATATTTGACATGCCTTAAGTGTCGCTGCTGCTGGGCCACTTCCTAACCTTACTAAATTCTATATTCTACCTTGACTGCCCTGAACCCAGAGGGCTGCCCAGCTGGGCTGCACTCTCCCGGCTCCTTCACCCAGCCATGCGTCTTCGTCCTCCACTCTTCTCGGGTATGTCTCCTCCACCTTCTCTTCCTGGCATGGTGGATCTCCTCCCTCTTCTCTCAATCAGGAATCTGTCCTGCCCATCCATTGGCTGCTGGCATCTTAGTGTCTTAGTTTGGATAGTCATGTAAGCAGTTTTGGAGACACAAATTAACATTATAATGCACTCAGCATAGGCCAAACCCACTACAGCTCCCTGCCTTACCCCGTCCGCAGTGTTTTAAATCCCCCAGCTGCATCCACCATTACTCTGAACATTTATGGGAAGTTTGTTTTGTTTCGGGTGGCTTTCCGTCTACTTCCTGCTTTCAGAAAGTGATCACAACACACGCACACATACACAGCCCTAGGTCAGGACACATGCACATAGGGAGAGGTGTTTTAAGACTTTAATCCTAGATATCCTTAAAAGTGTATAATGTTGGGCTGGAGAGATGACTCAGCTGTTAAGAGCGCTGGCTGCTCTTCCAGAGGTCCTGAGTTCAAATCCCAGCAAGCACATGGTGGCTCACAAACATCTTTAATGGGATCTGATGCCCTGTTCTGACACATGGAGTGTATGCAGATAGAGCACACATATACATAAACAAATGATCTTTTCTTTAAAAATATATGATGTTAAAGCAATATAATGTTGAAGATTTGTTCTGGTGGGTTTTATCTAAAAGTTTTAAACAGCCCGGCAGGTCCCTAGTTAGAGCTGAGGCCGCTTTGTTTTGCAGACAGGAGTTGATGCATGGGAAGAGACCACAAGAGTTCTTGATGTGCTTCGAGTTCCTGTACCAACTACTGTTGTTTTTATGTGATATGTGAGGTTATGTTTAATCCAACCCTTTCTTGTTTGTTATGAGGGATGGTTTTTATTAATTTGTGTGTTTGAAATGTTGCCTGAATGTATGTGTGCTTTATTGGATGCACAGAAGGCCTGCAGAGGGCATCACATTCCCTGGAACAGGAGTTGCAGATAGTTTGTAAGCTGCCACATAGATGCTGAGAGCTGAACGAGCTTCTTTGGAGAAGCGGCCAGTGCTCTTAACTGCTGAGCGTCTCTCCAGACTCTCGGCTGGGTTCAGGGGTTTTGTAAGGTTTATTTTTTTATTTTATATGTATGTGTGTTTTATTTGTATGTATGTGCATATACCATATGAGTGCCTGATGCCCACAGAGGCTAGAAAAGGTCACCCAGTCTCCTAGAACTAGTATAAGTGGTTTTGAATCACCATGTGGATGGTGGCAGCTGGACCCGAGGACAGCAGCACTCTTTACCATTGAGCCATCTTCCCAGCCTCTTTGTTTTGTTTTGAAGACAAGGTTTCACTGTGTAGCCCTGGCTGGCCTGAACTTAAATTATGTAGACCAGGCTGGCCTCTGCTCTCCTCTCCATGAGTGTTAGGATTAAAGGTGAGCACCATCATGCCCAGCTGCTTATTTACCTGCTTGCTTGCTTGCAGTAGGATTTCATGTCTCCCAGGCTACCATGAACTCAATATGTATATTAAGTTGTGGATCTTCAACTCAAGATCCCCCTGCCTCATACTCCTAGATTCTGGGATTCCGGGCTCTGTCATGACAGTAGCCCTAAAGGTTAGAATTGAGGGCTGGAGGACTAGCTCAGTGAAAGGCTGTTTGCCTGGCCCTAGGTTGTCCTCAACACCACAGAATAAGCCAAGTGTTGGTTTCCATTCTGAATGGGAAAGATGGAGTGATGGCGGCACTGCTGCTTTCATTGCGCTTTGTTGTCGGGTTAGAGCGAGCGAATGGCTATGAAGGCAGAAATCCTTTCCCAGCCCACTCTTGCCCGTGGAGTGTGCTCCACGTGTGAAATGGACAGGGCTCACGATCCATCTGCTCTAGGACAGATCTTTGCATTTACAGATCTCTCACGCTCTTCTCTTGATTCCTTTAGGGATGGAGAACGATGACACTGCGGTTCAGTATGCCATTGGTCGCTCTGATACGGTTGCCCCGGGCACAGGGATCGACCTGGAGTTTGATGCAGATGTTCAAACAATGTCACCAGAGGCTTCCGAGTATGAAACCTGTTATGTCACTTCCCACAAAGGCCCATGCCGCGTGGCCACCTACAGCAGAGACGGGCAGTTGATAGCCACCGGATCTGCTGATGCTTCCATAAAGATACTGGACACAGAAAGAATGTTGGCCAAAAGTGCCATGCCGATTGAGGTACCATTCCTATCTACCGTTGCTCCAGACAGCGTGGCTGTGTTGTCACCAGCTCTGGTTTGCCCCGTGGGACTGTGGGCGTGGACCCCGTGCCTCTGTGCCTTGAGCATCTATCTCTCCTTTTCTTGTTGGTCCAGGTCATGATGAATGAGACTGCACAGCAGAACATGGAGAACCACCCAGTGATCCGAACTCTTTACGACCACGTAGATGAAGTCACGTGTCTTGCGTTTCACCCAACAGAACAGATCCTGGCCTCAGGCTCAAGGGATTATACTCTAAAATTGTTTGATTATTCCAAACCATCTGCAAAAAGAGCTTTCAAATACATTCAGGTTAGACCTGTCGGGAGCACTTGACTTTCTGAGACAGGATTTCAGGGCTGGGTTCTTAGACCCGGGGACTTCATGACTCTTTTCTGAGTGGTCTGTCTCAGTGATCAGCCTACAAAAGACTGGCGCTTAGATGACATGCTGTTGAGGTAGGAGTCACTGGCTGTCCTTTGCTCAAGCAAGCCTGCAGATGAGCTGGGTGGATCACTGTCATCCCAACACTCAGGAGGTCTGTCACAAGTTAAAGACCAACCTGCTACATAGTCAATCCTTGCCAGCTTCAGCCATAGAGGGAGACCCTATCTCAAAAGGGGGCTTAGGGTTGGGTCACTTTTATGACACTGGGATCAAGCCTCAGGGCTGGGGAAAAACACAACCAAAACAATGGAGGTGGGTAGAGGGGAGACGAAAGAGGAAAGCCCTGCCTTCCCTAAGGGCCTGATAGCCACGGAAGTGCTCCATGCAGTCTAATCTAGGCCTGGAATGCTGTCAGCTTCTGAGACTCCCTAAGCTCACCGGTTCTGGCTGGCTGGTTCTGCTCAGCTGCTCTGATTCAACTCCAAGTTCACTGATGCAACCTGGCTTCTCTTGATTCCTCCTGAGTTGCTCTGCTTGACCTCATACTGACTTTGGCAATGTGTTCTAATCTTCTGGCTCCTCATTCTCTGGCTTCACCTGTCTCTAGCCTGTTTCCCTCTTCACACTCTCTCTCTCTCTCTAAAACTCTCCCTGTAAAACTGCCTCCTCCTCTCTCACTGCCCCTCAAGTAGCTTCCTTTCCTTTCTCTTCTCGTGAGAACTGGGCGTATCTCATCTCTGATTCATCACTTTGCCACTCAGCACTTTCTAACATGAGTGCTTCCTTCTACAAACTAAATTTTCTGCCATTGTTTGAGATTAAAGGTGTGTACTAAGGGTTTGGTTTTTTTCCAGCCAGAGGGATTACAGGCGTGTGCTAAAGGTGAGCCACCACTAGAAACAGGTTTTTCCAGTAAATACCATGCTCTCAGGGTTCACAGTGTGATCAGCTATCCTACAAAAGTGCCAGTTGGAGTGTTGATCATCTGAAAAAAGCAGCATGTGGTCCCCTGCTGAGTCTGTTGCAGAAATACTCAGGTTTCAGAAACAGCTTCTGACCCTCATCTTCTGGGTTTTCCTTAAAAATCCCTAGAGCAGATTAGGGAGGCTCTTCATCTTTCGTGGCTGTGTGAGTGTAGCTGCTTTAATACGTTTGTAAGGGTCCATCTGATTTCATCCCATGTTCATTTGCAAGTGAAGTTCCTGTCTGGTTTTAAGAATATGTGATCAGTAACTAGTTCTAGAAAGAACCAGTTTTCTGTGTCCCAGAAAGTGCTTTTGTCCCTTCTGTCCCTGCAGCTCAGTCAAGTGCAGGTGACTGACACTGTGCCTCTGTCCTCAGGAAGCCGAAATGTTGCGCTCCATCTCTTTCCACCCCTCTGGAGACTTCATCCTTGTGGGAACTCAGCATCCCACGCTTCGCCTGTATGACATCAACACCTTCCAGTGTTTTGTCTCCTGCAATCCCCAAGACCAGCACACTGATGCCATCTGCTCCGTTAACTATAATCCTAGTGCCAACATGTACGTCACTGGCAGCAAGGACGGCTGCATCAAGCTGTGGGATGGCGTCTCCAATCGCTGCATCACAACCTTTGAGAAGGCTCACGATGGGGCAGAAGTCTGTTCTGCCATTTTCTCCAAGAATTCCAAGTACATCCTCTCAAGTGGAAAAGACTCTGTAGCTAAACTCTGGGAAATATCCACAGGGCGGACACTGGTGAGGTACACAGGTGCGTGAGAGGCGCTGCTGGGATTTCTCGGGGGTCGCAGTGCTGAGCAGGAGAGAGGCACTGGAGGAAGGGGATTCAGAGAAGGCTGGCCTCAGAAGAGACCCAGTGTCCATATGTGAAGTAGACCCTCAGACCAGAAGCCACGCTCTGGTCCCCTTTAGTTCCTGTTAGCTTTAGTTTGTAGTGAGTGGTTGTGCCCAGGCGCTCTTTATGGTGATAGTGTTTAGATTTGCCCAGTGTAGTTGACGGTTCAGTGAGTGATGTCTACTGCTGAGCTCAAATCTGTTGCCTAGCAGCTAAGAATGGTGCTGGATAGAAAACCTCTGGTAGTTCTACTGCCTTCCTCTATGTGGTGTTTGCCGCTCGCATTAAACACAGACACAGAGCTCACAGGAGACCTGTATTGTAAGGAGCTGAGTTAGCCTCTGGAGAGGGACATGGAAGTGCTGGTGGCATCCAGGCCACTAGGGTGCAGCACAGTTCCTCTCTGTGTGGCACAAGCTAGTTACTGCCTAAAGGGCCACTCTTTGACTTTATATGTAGATGTCATTTTAGGAAAGATCCTTAGAACCACGTGCTCCTGGCATGCAGAAGTGTTCAGAGTGAATGAGAAAGCTTTCGGTTTACAAGTGACATGCCTTGCTTCCCAGGGGACAGTGCACCCAGACAGACGTGTTCTACAGTGCTACCATGTTCCATGATACCAGGAACTTGGGGTGCTTATTTTAATAGGGCATTGTAATTTGGGTTTTTGGTGGTTGTTGTTGTTGTAGTTGTTGTTGTTTTCTTCAAAGGAATATATAGACAGGTTCCTTATTCCCTAATTTCTAAGTCAGCTCCCTGACAGTCAGGGAGTGAGGGTTTCCCATCTGGGTTTAAGATATACTTAGAAAGCAGAGTGTTCTTACAATGGCGACAGAAGAGGAAACTGGAGAAGAAGATGTTAGATGTGCTGAGTTCATGGTACACGGGTCAGTGGTCTTGGTCAGGAAATGGGTGAGAAAAGGGTGAGCCAACGTTTACAAGGGAAGAGCCAGAGTTTGCAAGGGAATTAAAGGAGACAGGTGGTTGTAAAATGAGCAGTCGTAAACTCTGAAGAGAGAGCTGGTGGTATCTTTCTTGGCTCATCAAACTGTCTACAACTCAAGGGACTGTGTTGTTTTATTGGTGAAAGTTTGAAAAAGTCAGCCCATTTTACTGATATTTGGTAAATATTTCAGAAAGGTGTTATGTCAAACATTTAAATATGTGGCTGGTGAGCACCTGTACGTCCACACAGAATGGCGGTGTCAACATCACTGAGAGTCACTGGAACTTAGGAATATACTCACAGTTCACTGCAGAAGCCAGAGTCTACTGCCGAGCATTGAGTAGCTCTGCCGTGCACCCATCACTACGCGCAGCCTTTCAGATAACCTCTCCTGGTAGCGTCTCCTGAGCGCTTGTATGCTGAGACTCATTTGTCACTTGTTTTAGTCCTCAGCGCCAGAGGGAGTAGACACTAGAGAGGTGAGAGAGGACGGGCTTCTATTAGGAGGCCATCCACCCCGCTAACGATGAAAGCTGGGACTCTGCTCTGTAGCCGCGTTCCTCTTACAGATCTGTACTGCACACATGCTCTCAGTGAAAGTAACGTGAGACTTCTGGTTTCTGCAACTGGAAGTGCGTGTGCAGTACGTGGGTATTTGGGAGGCCATCGTGAAATGCCCTGGCTGTCTTAATTGCTTTAAACATGAACCATTATTCATAGTCATGAAATGATAGTTTCCTTTTGAAAAGTGAGTGTTCATATGGTTTGTCCCAGTAAGTCTGAATGGTAGGAGTTTATCCTGAGGAGATAAAGATGTGTACAGAGGATTTTACACAACATTGTTCAGTGACTACAAGCTGTATGCCCAGCAGCAAGAGAATCATTAGTGAAGACAGGCAGAGCCTAGCACTGTGGGTATGACCACTGTTGGAGAGAGGTGGTGTGTCATAGGTCACCTGCGAGTGCACCAGAGTGAACAGACAGGCCTTGGGTGGTGGCCCAGGGGAGACAGTGGGGGCAGAGCAGTGTGGGAGTCTGAGGCGACCTCACGTCGTCAGGCTGACATGTTGCTTTGTGTGGCAGGCGCGGGTCTGAGCGGACGACAAGTGCACAGGACGCAGGCTGTGTTCAACCACACTGAGGACTATATTTTGCTGCCGGACGAAAGGACCATCAGCCTGTGCTGCTGGGACTCTAGGACAGCTGAGCGCAGGAACCTGCTGTCCCTGGGCCACAACAACATCGTGCGCTGCATAGTGCACTCCCCCACCAACCCTGGCTTCATGACGTGCAGCGATGACTTCCGAGCTCGGTTCTGGTACCGGAGGTCCACCACTGACTGAGCTGGCCCCATCCTAGGGTTCTAGTCTCAGGACTCTGCCCTCCTCCCTGCGTCCTCACCTGCTGCGGAAGTGAGCAACTTGCACCGTCTAGCGGGGGTGTGGCCGCCTGGTTCCTGCCTCAGATCTGTGTATGGAAGCTCCTTTTTTACCTTGACGTAGACGCACGGTGGGAAAAGTTGTCCTGTTACAGTGATTTCCGTGTGGTCTCCACAGCTTAGTGAGTCCAGGACTTGGCATGGTCTTCAGCTCTCATTCCTGGAGAAGGACAGCGTATGGCCTCAGGGTCACACTTGTCACCTCTTGTGCTGTCCTGCCCCCTCTGTATTTTCTTTCCAGATGCATTTTGACAACATGAGGAGGGCTACATCTCTGAGAACCCGGGTTCCATGTGGAACCACCTTGCAGGGATCCCAGTCCCATCCTGAGATGACATCATCCTGGCAATAAAGCTCAGATCTGCAACCTCACTGTTCCTCCTTCTTACGTCAATCAAACAGAGGCTTTCTAGCCCCCTCCCCCTCCTGTCTTCCATCCCTCTCGGTACCAGCAGTGCTTGCTGTTAGGAATGGTGACTAGCCTGCAAGCCCAGTAGAGGAGGAGGATCAGGAGCCTAAAGTCTTAGCTACATAACAAGTTTGAGGCCAGCCTGGGCTACATGAGCCCCTCTCTCAGAAAAAAAAAAAACAAAACAACCAAATAGGTGCCATAGCCCACACCTTAATCCCAACTCTTGGGAGCCAGAGGCAGGTGGATCTGTGAGATCCTAGCATGGACTAAATATGAGTTCCAGGGCAGCCAGAGCTATAGAGTGAAACCCTGCCTCAAAGGAGGTAATGATCTGATCTATTCAGTCCAAGCCACAGGCACCTGCCATCCCCAGCTGGGGTGTCCCAGCCGAGGGCCCCGGGGCCCTACGCTCCTGGACGGTTGCAGCCCTCCAGTGGATACATGTTTCTCTCAAAGTGCTTGGGACGCTGGCCGCGTTCTATCTGTATTAAGTCATATGCAGATGGCCCTCTTACTAACACTGTCTGCTTTCTGTCAGGACCCGGGCAGAAGAGGTCATTTGCTAAGCAGTGACCAGGCCCCAGGAGGTCACTCCTGAGTCGTGAGAACTTTGACCTAAAGATCTGTTCCAGCCTCAGCCACCACTGGGGGTCCCTGGGTTTGTGGTGTTGTCCTACAGAGCTGTTTCTGGCACCTCAGGAAGTGTTAACTGACACTTTGACTTTGTGTGTTCTGGCCAGTGTTTGATCCTGGCCACCTGGGGGCGCTACCCGTAGGTTATAAGAAGGCTAGCGGACAGGGACAGCCAGTGCTGTCTAGGCAAGCTTTGCACTTGTTCCTCTGGCGTCCCTGGTGCTTTCTGACTGTGGCACAGCAGACTTGCCACCTGGGTTGTCACCCATATGCCCAGCTCGAGGTTCAGGGTGCTGCGGTGACTCGGGAATTAAAATAATGCAGTCTCTGGGCCTGCCTCAGTGCCAGTAGTTTGAGGGCTCACAGGTGCAGGACGAAGATGCTCTGCTCTTCTGTTTCCAAAACAGTTTCCTCCCCAATCCCTCCTTCCTGTCTTCTTCCTCTCTCCTTCCTTTCAAAAGCCACATTAGCATTTGAGCCGTTGCACATGTCTAGAATATCACACGCTCATTCTCTTCACAGAACACCTCGCTAATTGTACCACATAACACTCTGGCATTTGAATGAAAAATTTATGTCTGGTCAGGATAACCTACCCCTCCTATGTTGTTTTTTAAAGATGTGATTTCTAAAATAAATTTTTTTTATATAACAGTGACGTAAAGGTAGTTTGTGTCTTTGGAGATTGCCATGAGCCTTCTTGTACCTCAACGGTGGTTCTTAAGCTGTGGCTGTGGGTGGCACGGCTCGCAGCTTGGCACATAGGCTAGAAATTGTAGGTGCATTCAGATGGGCTCTTTACCCTTCTACTCTGAACAGAAAGGACCTGAGTATAGATCCTTTCTTTCAAGAAGATTGTTTTTGCTTTGCATCTTGGTTTTCTTTAGAAAAGCAACATGGAAGAGTCTGGTCTCAGCTCTAGCCCTGACTTGATAGGTAGTGAGGCTCCTCGTTTGTGTGCGTGGGCTGTGCATCCCTTGGGTGCTCAGTGGGCTGCCTCTCCAGTCTCTGGCCAGCACAAGTGAAGTTGCTTTCCGAATTCGATGATATAAACAGTTCAGGGGTGAGGGGGCATTTGCTCTCGGGGAGACCTGTGAAACGTAGGCTAAAGCCTTCCTGGGACCCTTGCAGTTAAAATGTGAGCAGAATTTATTTTTAAGCTCTAAATGGTGGGACTAGCAAAAAAGCAAGAGGATTCCAGAGAGGAAAAAACAGGATTAGCAGAGCGTCAGAGCCAGCAGGGTTGTCATTCGGTGTCAGATGCTGGTTTCTGAGCAGAACCAACACTGTGCCCTGTAGAGTAGGAACTTTGATCCAGACCCGAAAGAGAAAATAAAGGAAAAAGTGAGCTTACATTGTTTTGGTTTTGAGTCCCAGAAAGTAAGATTGAGCTCAAGATGGCCCTCTAACTCCATCAAAGGGTTACAGAAATCTCTGCTCTTGCACTAGCTTGAGACCTTACAGGGAGAGCAGGATGGAGCCATGGAGAAGATCTCAGAGCCAGCCTGTGTACAGGCTGTACCTCAAACACTAGGGTTAACACTACCCAAAGTCCTCTCCAATGGAGAAGCAGGCAAGTGCCTCGCAGAAGCCAGCCCAGATGTCTATGACAGCATGTCTGAACCCTGTTCTCCCAGGTTACAGGACATGTGAGGGCATAGGCCACCATGGTGCCAACCACTGAAAGCAGACCTGCAGAGTTAGAACTCCCCATGTAGAATGTATACATACATAGAGTATGTATGTACCAGTGGATGCCAGAAGGCATTGCTTCCCCTAGAACCGTATATGTGGGCATGTATGAGCCACCAGCCATTGGTGCTGGGAGCCAAACTGAGCCATCTCTCCAGCCCCTTATTTTTGGTTTGGTTTTAGTTTTTGTTGGTGTATGCATTCATGTTCTTCCACCATGGTGTGTGTGTGTATGTGTGTGTGTTTGTGTGTGTGTGTGTGTGTGTGTGTGTGCGCGTATTCTTCCACTGTGGGTTTTGAGGATCAAATTTAGGTTATCGGGCTTGTGCCACAAATGCCCTCCCCTGCCAAGCCACTTCTCCCTCCCAGTCTCAGACATCAGACAGACTTGAAGCAATACAGTTCCAAAACTTCAAGGTCTTAATCTTCTGTATACACTCGGTGTTCAGCCATCTTTATAGTCATGGTACTGAGTGCCCAGTTGAAATACTACCAAACTCAACAAGCTTCACAGATGGTGCAGAAACTGTTGACACAAGCAGTGCACACAGGCAACTGGCTGTCTTAGACATGTGTTAGACACTGTAGAAATGAAGATAGCAAGTGCATTAAAGCCAGGAAAGGAAACTGAGTCCAAAGTGTCGCTGTCTTTGTGACTATGGGCGTGTGCCATGATTCTGAGACCACACTGGACTGAGTACAAGCTTAGCCTGAGCAGCTGTAAGGACTTCACTACAAGACAGGTGTGGCAGGCAGTGTGCCTGTAATCCTAGCACTTGGGAAGTAGAGGCAAGACAATCTAAAGGAAAGTCATTCTGGTCATCCTCTATTATACAGCAAGTGCAAGGCCAGCCTGGACAAGATTTAATACAAGAAAACTCCAAGGTCTCCCCTGCGTGGCTCTCTTCACTCTGTGTCAGCTTCAGGCCGGCAGATGGTTTGAAAGCACCTAGTTCCCCAGAATAGCCTGTTGTTGCGATACGTAGGCTTCCAGAGAGCTTGCCTTAAGATGCAGGCAGGTTGCGGCGGAAGAGCTAAGGTGACTTCTCAGACCTTCCATTCATAAAGTTGGACTGGATCAAACCTGCCCTGAGCAGTCACACGAGTTTGCAGATAGCCTAGAAGGAGGTAACCCAACCATTGCTGGGCCAGATCCCATGTGTACAGTGTCCCGGCCAGATCCCACGTGTGCAGCGTCCCGGCCAGATCCCATGTGTGCAGCGTCCTGGCCAGACCCCACGTGTACAGTGTCCCGGCCAGATCCCACGTGTGTGTACAGTGTCCCGGCCAGATCCCATTCGTACAGTGTCCCACAACTTGAGGTGCCTTTCAGTGTGGGGAAGGAGCGCTGCCAACCTGGGTCGTGGTGTCTCTCTCAACATCAAATCCTACATAGTTATTTCACTATGACCTTCAAGTTAGTTGTTTTTGTTTTGGGGGACAGGGTCTTTTAATCTTCTGTCGAAGTTTTTACACACATATGTATCAGGAGGATACATACACAAGTATGTATCCTCCACCTTCCTTTCCTCCCCTCTGTCCACTTAGGCATTTCTCTCTCTCTCTCTCTCTCTCTCTCTCTCTCTCTCTCTCTCTCTCTCTCTCTCTC
>NC_034592.1:154693761-154699520 GCF_900095145.1 Mus pahari
ATATATATATATATATATATATATATATATCGTGTGTATTAAATGATTTCCTATGTCTTTATAAAATCTAGGAGCCACAATGAGAAAATGCTCCTCTTTCTGAGGCTGTCTTCACAATTATCTATGAATCCATTTTCCTGCCAATGGCATAAATTTCTTCCTTATTATGACTGGGGGGAAAAAGGCTCCCTGTGCACACCGCACAGTTCCTTAGTCCTCCCCTATTGTTAGATGAGTAGGTGGGTTCCATGGAGGAGTTACTGTGGATGGTGACACATAAGCGCCTCTGTGACATGTTGACTTAGAGACACTTTGGCTGGATACCCAAGAGTGTTCGCTAGGTCACGAGGAAGATCCAGTTTTAGTTGTTTGAGAAGCCTCCGTACCGTCTCCTCAGCGGCTGGTCTGGGTAGCAGCTATCTTTCAGTGGTACGGAAGGGGTCCCTTTGTCCACGTGCGCATCAGCATTTGCTGTCATTTGCTTGACTGAGCTGAGATTGGATCTTGGTGTGCTTTTGATTCACAATTCTCTGATGGCACTGGACACTTCCATGTTCGTGGTCCACTTGTGTTTTGTCCTCTAAGAACTGGCTGTCCAGGAATCTACCAAAGAGGGAACTCTTGGAGACGGAGACGACACGGCGCTCTCCACAGCGGTGGCTTCTGGGGGGGAGGGGGGGCTGCAGTAGGAGAGAGAGCAAGCCTCTGAGAGGCCAAGCGGGCCCCGGTCAGTCCACAAATAGAGAACACAAATTGGACATTTTTCTTTTACTCCTTATTTTTATTTTTTAGGGGGTCTCACAAGAATTGAGGGGCAGACACGGAAGGACTTGGAAGTGAGCGTGATTGGGGTGTGTGATGTGAAATTCTCAGAGAATCAAGAAGAATGTTGTTGGGGGCAGGGAGAGCAGTCTATCCAGGTCTTTGATTTGGGTGGTCTGGCTCTTTGTTTTGTCGTTGAGTTCTATATATCAACTAGACACCAGTCCTGACAGATGTTTAGCTAGCAGGTGTATTTTTTCTCCAATGTGCATGTGTGTATGTGCATGCATGTGTCCTTTGAGACTTGCCTGTCTTTGTCTCTTGAGTGCTGGCATGTCACCATACCCATCTCTTGCCCCTTTCTGTAGGCTGAAGTGACTGAGTCCCAACCCTCAACTGCTCAGTGCTGGAATTAGAGAGGTGCCACTATGCCCAGCCTCCTGGATTTTATTACAGGGAATCTCAAGTGTATAGTGAAGTCAACAGTGTAGTAAAGCTACGGTTGCCAGGGTCTGGGAGAGGAACGGGAGGGCAGACGGCTATTGTGGATGGGCTTTCTCCAGGGAGACGAAGTTAGTTTAAGGGTGATGGTTTAACATCTCTAAATATACTTTTAAAATCTGGGTTTTGTACCCTAAAAAGGTAAATTTGGGGCCTGGAGAGATGGTTCCACAGTTAGGAGCACTGACAATTCTTCCAGAGGACCTGGGCTTCCCAGCACCCAAATGGTTGTAACTGCAGTTCCAGAGGATCTTACTCCCTTTCTGGTGTTTTTGGGCACTACACATACATGATGGACAGACAAAACATCCACACGCAAAATAATAAAAATAAAATCTTAAAGATGAATTGCATGGTACTTGAATTAAATCTAAATAAAGAGAAATGAGTGAGTAGGTGGAATGGTCGGTGGGTGGGTGGGTGGAGACAGGGTCTCATTCTGTAGCCTAAATGAGCCTGAACTCACTATGTTCCAAGCTGACCTTACCCCATGGCGATCCTGCTTCAGATTCCTGAGTGTTGTATTACAGCTGTGAGCCACCATATCTGACTTGCTCTCTTTTATTCATTAAAAAAAAAAAGTCTGAGGCTAGAGAGATGTTTCAGCAGTTACCAAAGCTTACCAGTCTTTCAGAGGACCCAGGTTTGGTTCCTTAGAACCCACATGATGGCTCATAACAGCTGTAATTCAAGTCCCAAGGGACCTGACACCCTCTTCTTGGCCTCCATGGTCACGAGGCTCACATGTGGGACACATACATACATGAAGTCAAGGCACTCATACATGTAAAATTAAAAAAAAAAAAAAACAAATGTAAATGTAAAAAGTCTCCAGGCAGGGCCGGTAAGGTGGCTCAGTGGGTAATGGCTCATGCCACCAAGCCTGAGCACCTGAGAGAAACAGCTCCTCACCACCACCACACCCACCACCACTTTTCCCACTTAGAACCACCCACAAAGAAAAGAAAAAAAAAGAAAAAAGGAAAGAAAAAAAAAAAAAAACAGCTCCTGTGTGTTGTCCTGATCAACACACTATGGCATCTGTGGCAAGCTGTTACGCCACACACACACACACACACACACACACCACACAGACACATATACACCACACACACACACACACTATGGCATCTGTGACAAGCTGTTACGCCACACACACACATACACACACACACCACACACACACACACCACACAGACACACATACACACACACACACACACACACATACACACTATGGCATCTGTGGCAAGCTGTTACACACCACACACACACACCACACACCACTCACACAATACACACACATACCACATACACACACACCACACACACCACACACACCACACACCACACACACACACACTATGGCATCTGTGGCAAGATGTTACACACCACACACTATGGCATCTATGGCAAGATATTACACACCACACACACACACACACACACACACACACACACACACACACACACACACCATGGTGCTGCAACAAAACACCATGACCAAAAAGCAACTTGGGGAGGGAAAGGTTTATTCAGCTTACACTTCCATATTATTGTTCATCACCAAAGGAGGTCAGGACAGGAACTCACACAGGGCAGGAACATGGCGGCAGGAGATAATACAGAGGCCATGGAGGGGAGCTGCTTACTGGGTTGCTCTTCATGGCTTGCTCAGCCTGCTTCCTTATAGAACCCAGATCCACTAGCCTAAGGAGGATACCACCCACAGTGGGCTGGACTGTCCTTCATCAGTAATCATCACTAATTAAGAAAATGTTTGGGGCTGGCAAGATGTCTCAGTGGGTAAGAGCACTGACTGTTCTTCTGAAAGTCCTGAGTTCAAATACCAGCAACTACATGGTGGTTCACAACCATCTGTAATGAGATCTGATGCCTTCTTCTGGTGTGTACTTATGTATAATAAATAAATCTTTGGGCCGGAGTGAGCAGGGTTGACCAGGGGTCCTAAAAATAATTCAATTCCCAACAACCACATGAAGGCTCACAACCATCTGTACAGCTACAGTTTACCCATATACATAAAAAAATAAATCTTTTTTAAAAAATAAAAAAAAAATGCCTTATGGGACTGGAGAAATGACTTAATGGTTAAGAACACTAGACAATCTTTTCCAAAGGACCCAGGTTCAATTCCCAGCACCCAGATGGCAGCTCACAACTGTCTGTAGCTCCAGTGCCAGGGGATGTGACACCTTCACACAGACAAGCAGGCAGAACCCCAATATACATAAAATAAGAACAAATAATTTAAAAGTGTTCTTTTTACAGGAAAGAAAATGTCTTACAACCAGATCTTTCTCAGTTAAGGTTCTCTTTTAAACAACTAATTCGTGTATCAAGTTGACATGGGACTGTGCCACACACACTAAGCAAAGTAACACCTACTCTGCAACTCGGCCTAGCACATCTACCAGGCAGGCTCATCGTCAGAGCGTGTGATCTTTTCTGTGGCCCCAGGGGTCAAACCCAGGGTCTTGCACAAACTAGGCGCACACTCTACCCATCAGCCACATCCCAAGCCCAATCATGACCAATCTTGATTTACTCAAATATATTTCCTGAAAGACTGAAGTAAGATCTCAGATGCATTCAGATAGATAGGTAGATAGATAGACAGACAGACAGATAGACAGGTATAGATAGGTGTGTGTGTGTGTGTGTGTGTGTGTGTGTGTGTGTGTGTGTGTGCGCGCGTGCGCGCGTGTGCGCGTGTGCACGTGCACGTGTATGATATATATCAGAAAGACAAGGTCTTTCGGAAGCACCATCAATCAGCACCATCATCGCACCTGAAAATGTGATGTCACATTAGCAAGGTTGTCACATCCGGCCAGTGTTTGCATTTCCATACAGAAGTGTCCTAACAGAAGCTCCAGGGGGCCCCTTTGTCATGTATTTCACCAGATGAATTCAGTTCCTATCACAGTCTAGCACCTAGAGCACCTATTACAGTCCAGCTACTTTTTGAGACTGTTCTTGATGCTCAGAGAAACAGCTGCCACATGCCACGCCAAGCCTGAAGGCTGGCCCAGTCCCAGATGACTGGTAAGCCTAGAGCTGGCCCTGTGGCCCTAACCAAACCATAGTTCTCTGGAGTCTCAACTCCAGTGTGTGGCGGTCGGTCACAGGGTACAAATGTCAACCAACAGGACACAGCCTGCCACTACTATCCTCCTCTCTGCTGAGCACTGCAGAGAGCATGGGAGACCCTGGCAGGGAGGACCGGCTTCCCCATCACCGTGAACCCACAGCAGGACCTAAGGGGTTTGAGTTCACCAGTTACCCACAAGCTCCTCTCTGTCCTGGTTTCACAGCTTTTCCAGGTGTTAAAACTAACACCACCACAAGAAAGGGGGCGGGGGTGGGGGCACGGAAGGAGCAAAATCAAGAGTTCTGTGGCTAGAAAGCATTGCTCCAGTAGTGTGGAGAGCTGGGCTACTGACATTAAAGTCTTATTCTTCGACAGTTTCATGCATATTCACATAATGTAATTCTGAGCACACACACCCCATACACACACTTACATAAAATCTTTTTTAAAAATGATTTCCAAGTACTATGTGCATTTTGAGTGCCGGGAAATCCTCGGTGACTTGCGGGCTCACACGCAGAGCCCGTTTCAGGAAGCAACTTCAGGTGAGTTGACCAAGAGGATGTGTGCCGGGTCACTCTTGCATTCACTCGGCTGACATCCGACCAAACACTCACCTCTGACCTCTTCCTCCTGTTTCCCTAATAAGTGATGGCATTTGGGTGGGGACCTTGGGTTTGGGTAGTTTTCTGGATATGTGTTTGCTAGGGATGTTAGTCACTCTCTGGGTTTTCCTCGGATCCCCGCATTCATCCTTGCTTCAGAAATTAGTATAAGCAACAAACGCTTTTTCGTTGAGTTCTGCCCTATTTAAAACATCAGCATAGAGGCTTGGGCTATATAAAGGTCAGTTGGCAGGGTGCTTGCTTACCGTGCTCCGGGCCCTTGATTTGACACCCAGCACCACACATACGCTGGGTATGGTGCCTGTAGTCTCAACACTTGGGAGGTGAAGGCAGACAGATCAGAAGTTCAAGAGCACCCTTAGCTACATAGAAAATGTGAGGCCAGCCTGGGCTACATAGAAAAATGTGAGGCCAGCCTGGGCTACACGAGACTCTATTTTGAAACAAAGGAAGGGCTGCTGGGAGCGGTGGTGCACACCTTTAGTCCCAGCACTCCAGAGGCAGAGGTAGGAGAATCTGGGCAAGTGAGTCCAGCCTGGTTTACAAAGTGAGTTTCAGGTCAAACAGTGATGTTACACACAGAAACTCTGTCTCAAAGAAAACAAAAACAAAAAATAAAAAATAAAGGGAAGGGCTGGTGAGATGGCTCAGTGGGTAAAAGCACCGGACTGCTCTTCCGAAGGTCCGGAGTTCAAATCCCAGCAACTACATGGTGGCTCATAACCACCCGTAACAAGATCTGACGCCCTCTTCTG
>NC_034592.1:154699675-154708355 GCF_900095145.1 Mus pahari
GAAAGGAAGGAAGGAAGGAAGGAAGGAAGGAAGGAAGGAAGGAAGGAAGGAAGGAAGGAAGGAAGGAAAGAAAGAAGCAGGCATGAAGGGGCTCACTTCAATAAATATCTGGACTTAAAGTCAGTGGCATAGCAGCTGAAAAGATGCTCAACACCGTCTGTAACTGTAGCTCCAGAGAACCTGACGCCTTCTTCAGGCATCTGTGGACATTGCCTACACATTTACAGACATATGGGCAAAACACCACACACATTTAAAAAACTGAACGACTGATGCAGAGTCGCCTGCTACCGGGAACCGTGACTCAATGATCGAGAGTACACCTTCTGATTTGTCCCTGTGCAGAGCCGTGGGCTGAAGCTCTTGCTGTCACCGAAGCCCTGGCCCTTTGTGATTCACAACTCCTCTCTGCATCTACAGCGTTTTTCTAAAAATGGAGCGTGTACTGCCTCTGATCTAACGTGTCTCTCTTGTGAAAAGCCTTCTGGAAATTACTCCTCCTTCCCTGTGGACTTTGGAAGTGAGCATGGGGCTGACACCTACTTCTATTTGCTTGTTAAGACAGACTCAAGGCGGGCGTGGTGGCGCACACCTTTAATCCCAGCACTCTGGAGGCAGAGGCAGGCGGATTTCTGAGTTCGAGGCCAGTCTGGTCTACAAAGTGAGTTCCAGGACAGCCAGGGCTACACAGAGAAACCCTGTCTCGAAAAAACCTAAAAAAAAAAAAAAAAAAAACCTAAAAAAAAAAAACAAACCAAAAAACAAAAAACAAAAACAAAACAAAACAACAAAAAAAGACAGACTCACACCATAGTCCAGACTGGCCTAGAACTCTGAGGTGGCCCAGAACAGCCTTAAAGTTGTAGCACTTCTCTTGTCTCAGCACTGTAGATGTGGGGGTGGGAGCATGCCCAGTTCTACATCTGTTTAGAGCCTATTCATTCTGTCTAGTCATTGTCACCCCCTGTTAGCTGCTGTCACCGGCAGATTGCTGATCACTGATTCCCTAAAGACCATTTCAAACAGGGATAGCATTTTATCTGCTTGTTTTGATTGCATTTATTTTATCTGGGGAGGGAAGTATGCACACCCATGACAATATTCACTCGGCGGTCAGAAGACAGCTTGCGGGAACCCTCTTCTCCCACCGTGTAATTCCAAGAACTCCAACAAGTTTTCAACTTGGCAGCTGACAGCTTCACCCACTGAACCATCTCCCCAGTTCAATTTTTTTTTTAATTTAATTTTTTTTTTTCACTTTGAGACAGGGTTTCAACATGTAGCCCTGGCTGGCCCCGAACTTGCTTTGTAAGTCAGGTTATCATTGAACTCACAGAGATCACAAGGGAGAGTACCACCGCGGTCTGGCTGTGACATGCTTTTTAAAATCTCACGCCTGGGAGGAAAAAATAGGTGGGTCTTGGTAAGTTTAAGCCTGGTCTACAGATTGAGTCCCAGTCGAGCTGGGAGGAGCTGCTTAGAAAAGGGGACCCTTATGCTGAAATGAAATGAAGCCTAAGTTAGTGTTTTTTTGTTTGTTGGTTTTTTGTTTTGTTTTGTTTTTTGTTTGTTTGTTTTGTACTCCGTGGCTCCTCTCTGGATATTGGCTCTAAGTTGAGGGAAACTTTAAACTTGGGAAGTCGTAAGGACCCCACTTCGTGAGTGCAGAGTACTCGCTTGACACGAAGAGCCAAGTGTGGGGTTGCATCCGGTGCTCTCGGCAGTGCCTGCTAAAATACAACTACCGAGGATTGGAGTGAAGGTGTAGAAAACTTGGGGTTCAGAGCAATTTACTACTGTTACCCCAGTTGTCACACCGCAGGGGACAGGAAGGAAGACATGCTGACCCTCAGCGGAAGTCCAGTCACTTTGCTTCATCATGGAAATGTATTGGCTTGCTGGGTGGGAATTGTTCCATTAGTCTTCAAGGGACAAGAATGCGGTGTGATCCTGCGCTGGGCTGCTCAATCAGGAACTTCACCTTGTAAAGCAGAAGGGTGGGTTTTTTCCCCCCTCCTTCTTCTTCTTTTGTGGTTTCACACAGCAAATGAGTGTCAGCCTCCAGTTACCGATGAAGTGGGACGTCAGGCATGGAGGCGTGGGTGTGGCCTGAAACTCTGACCCCGCCTCCTCTGTTCCTTTCATTTGACTCTCATTACTTGAAAGGATCTTCTCGATTGTTTCCATGTGTTGGCAAACAGTTCCATAGAATCCAGCTCCTGGGAACCAGCCAGCAGCATGCAGTGACATTGCATCATTGGACCCTGGAACCAGACATATAAGCGACAGAACTCAGAGGACCCTGCTCACTTCACGGACATGAGAGGCACCAGCATCAGAGAGGGTGCACCCAAGGTGAGTGGCTGATGGGGCTGCGTGCCTGAGAGCAACAGTTGACTCAACTGTTTTTATCTTTGGGTCTCTAATGAGCACGAAGGGTAAGTTGTTAGTGGCAGGCGGGTTTGGAATGAGAAAGCTTTGCTCTTTGCCAGTTGGTGGCTTCAAGATGATTGGAAACGATGGGGCGACATCAGCAAGAGGCCGTCAGCCCAAGTCCCCACTGTGTGGTGTCTCTTCACCATTCAGCAAACTGGCTTGGAGGACTCACTTCTCTTGAACAGAGAGAGCTTAGACCTTGGCTCTACTCTTGCTGAGTCCAGTAAGGGCGCCCATGGACTGCCTTCATGTTCCTTTGGGCGCTGGGGACTGGAACTCTGGTACAAACTGCAAGTCTGGGCCTCAAACCAAGAGGCATTCCTGTAGTGTGTGTATAGCATGGCACACTGCTAACCCAAGAAGGGCACTGGAGCTTGAGATATGACCATGGTACTTGCAATACAGGCAGAAGGACCTGAATTCAGTACCCAGTACCCACATAAAAAAACAGGCATGAAAGCATGTACCTGTAACCCCAGAGACGGCAGGTGGTGACAGCAAGGTCCCTGTAGTTCTCTGGCCAGCCTCCCTAAGACAAGCAACTCCAGCTCCAGACACAAAAAAATAAAGTGGGTGGGTGATGGAGAAGGACATTGTGATATCAACCTTTGGGTTTCACGTACTCATACTGTATGCGGGCGCAAGGGGAGAACGAGGAGAGATCACAAGGGAAGTGAAGCTCACAGTCGATGCTTTTCTGTCCCTTCCTATTCTTTCAAAATGCGAATGATAGATACAAAAGAGCCATGAAACAGTTGCTAAACAGGAGGCTTCTTGCGGGAGTTAAATGTTGCTTGTCATTGTGATAGTAACAAGTGTTGGGTGTGGGGTCCAGGGCTGGGGTCTGTGGCGACTCCTTGTTTAGATGACTTGTAAATATCTGAGCTGAGAATCTTGCCCCGCAAAGCGGAGAATCTTGCCCCGCAAAGCGCTGGGGAAATGAGTGGTTGATCCAGCCCCAGCCAATCTTTTACCCAAAGGCATTAATTAGTTCCCCTCAGTACCCGGCAGTTTCTCCAGCATACAGCATCTGTCTGGACATAAACAGATGCTACAGCTCTGCTCACTATTACTGTTTGGCTGCGTGAAAATGAATGGCCAACCTTGCACTCCTCCTTCCTGGGCTGGGGATGTAGTTCCACTGGTAGAGCGCTTGTCTCACAGGCACAAAGGCCTGGGTTTTGTCCCCAGCATGGGCGACACAGGCCTGTAACCCCATCACTTGAAGACAAGATGATGGGGATTTCAAAATCATCCTCAGCCAGGGCCATCTATAGCAGGACATGCTTCGTCCCTATGCGTTTGACCTGTATCCTTACCTTCACATTGATTTTATGAGCCCACTTGAACTTCAGAACAGTCCCCAAAAACACCCTTGCCAACCTTTTTTGGCTGTGATGCATGGTCTGTTTGTCCAGTCCAGGCTTCTTCTTAAGGTCACACACACCAGTATTCTTTGCCAGGTCTTGTCCTCAATTTGGAATAACCCATTTCCTATTCTTCTCTCACGACTTTGTCGGCTCTGTTTGTTGTGTTTGCTTTGTCTCTGCTGAGATGTTTTAAGACCAGAAACTTGGTTTTACTTATGCACCACTCATTTCTGCACGTTTTATACATCACAGTATGATCTGTAAGCGCGTACGAATGGCCGTCTGGGCAATGATTCGCAGCCTGCTTGTCTGTTTGATCCAAGTCCCAATAACTAACTGTCACTCGCTGTGTGTGCACCAGGTGCTCCATGGAGCACCCTACTAGTCCTCACTCCCGTAGTGTGTAGACTCCATTTGCAGCCTTTCCATGAGACAGGCGTTATTCTCAGCCTCATCTTGCATATGAGGAAACCGCCATGGGCAATCAGCGGCCCTGCCTAAAAAGAGCAGGAAGGCGACATGTGGCTCTCCGGCTCTCTGTGGTCTCACCCTAGACATAGGGTCAGTGAACTGCATCTACAAAGAGCCAGCTCATGCTGTGGGGGGAAGGGGTGTTGGGGGGGAGGAAGAGGAGTCCGGCTTGGACTTTCAGCTCCAGGAAGGCTGGAGGCAGGGGGTTGGGATGGGGGGGGGGGTCGCTGCCATTTCAGGGCCAGCTTGAGCCACATAGACCCGGCCTCAAGAAACAAATGAAAAGCCAGATGGTGCTTCTCACTTTGCAGGGCCCAGCTTCTAAGACTCTTTAAAATTCGGACTCTTTCTGACCTCACCGACGCCTTCCAGATCTGGAGCTCTAACCTCAGCCCATGCAAGACACCCCCTTTCCAGGAAGGTGGTGCATGAGGGGACCCCTGAGTGGGGGCCCAGTCTTCATCTCCCAGGCCACAGGAGCCTCCAGCCCGATGATTTACTCCATATCTTGAGTGTCTGTGTGGATGTATTTCTCCCCTCCCCTTCCCGGGTCTCACTAGTTAGCCCAGGCTGGCCTCGGACTCTTAGAGATCTAGCTGCCTCTACATGCTGGAATGGAAAGTCTGCTCGCCATACTCTGTTTCGCGTCCTTTTCTCACATAAATGAGCAGGAGCAGTGCGGGGACGTCTGGGTTTGTTGCTGTTTACAATGTAATCAGCATGTAATAGAATACAATCATTACACAAAACAGTCAATATGCCATGTATAATATAGTCAGCATACAGTGTGGTATAGTCAGCACTATGCATTAGATCGCACGGACACAGTTCATCTGCCACTTGACCTGCCCTCGTTAATTTGTTGCCTCATTGTTTCGGTTTTGTTTTGTTTTTTTTTTTTTTTTAATGACATTGTATTTATTTCGCTTGTGTGTACATGTCTGGAGGATGGAAGTGAATGCCATGGCATATGTGTAGTCAAAGGGGAACAGTTTGCCAGAATCAGTTCTCTCCTTCCACCATGTGGGTCCCAGGGATTGAACTCGGGACATGAGCCTTGGTAGCGGGAGCCTTTCATCACTGAGCTATTTCACCACCCTCATCTGCTTCCTAAACAGGAGCACCATTCGTGAGCAGGCTATACAGGGAAACAGTCCTCCTCCGCTTCTTTTTTTTTTAAAGGCATTTTTATTAGATATTTTCTTCACTTACATTTCAAATGCTATCCCCAAAGCTCCCCCATGCCCTTCCTCCACCCTGCTCCCCAACCCACCCACTCCTGCTTCCTGGCCCTGGCATTCCCCTGTACTGGGGCGTATGATCTTCACAATACCAAGGGCCTCTCCTCCCATTGATGGCTGACTAGGCCATCCTCTGCTACATATGCAGCTAGAGACACAACTCTGGGGGGTACTGGTTAGTTCGTATTGTTGTTCCTCCTATAGGGTTGCAGACCCCTTTAGCTCCTTGGGTACTTTCTCTAGCTCCTTCATTAGGGGTCCTGTGTTCCATCCAATGATGATCCAATAGCATCCACTTCTGTATTTGTCAGGCATTGGCATAACCTCACCAGAGAGAGCTATGTTAGGGTCCTGTCAGCAAAATCTTTCTGGCATATGCAATAGTGTCTGGGTTTGGTGGTTGCATATGGGATGGATCCCCGGGTGGGGCAGTCTCTGGATGGTCTTTCCTTCCGTCTCAGCTCCAAACTTTGTCTCTGTAACTCCTTCCATGGGTATTTTGTTCCCCATTCTAAGAAGGAGTGAAGTATCCATACTTTGGTCTTCCTTCTTCTTGAGTTTCATGTGTTTTGCAAATTGTATCTTTATTATTCTAAGTTTCTGGGTTAATATCCACTTATCAGTGAGTGCACACCATGTGTGCTCCTTTGTGATTGGGTTACCTCACTNAGGATGACATCCTCCAGGTACAGTCCTCTTCTTTGGTGCATTTAACTTCAAAGCCCTTCACTACCATCCAAGGCCACTCACCCACCTGGATGCCAAGTTCAAATATGTCCTCTAGTGGTAAACAAGCTGTGTGTTTGCTCCTGCTGTGGCTGCCTGGCTGTTTTATAAAACAAGGAGGAACACTTAAAATTATGTGTGATATTAGTAACAGGAAACACTGGTGACCTCAGCATTGAACGGACCCAGCAGAGGGAAGTCATGTACACAGCCCTGCAATGAGTCTTACATCTCCTTCATTGGCTGGCCTACTAGCTGGCTGACCTCCGTTGCTGAGGACGTGCTAAGAATGGCTCAGCAGCTAGAAGTTGCTTACCACCAAGTCTGTTGACCCGAGTTAGATCTCAGGACATACAGGGGATCCCAGGACGTGCAGGGCAAAGAAGAGCACTAACTCTGTGAGTTATCCTCTGAGCTCCACATGTGTGCTGTGGTGCGTGTCCATGCATGTGCACACACACGTACACACATACAATAAATACATAGACGAACAGATGGATGGACGGACAGATAATAAGCTGTTTAAAGAAGCACTAGAAACTTGTTCTAAAGGACAGAAGGAGCTGCTGTTGTGCACTTTGGGAGTTAGAGGCAGAAGGATCTTGTGTTTGAGACCAGCATCTGCCTCAGAGGAGAGCCTGTTTCAAAGGAGGAAGAAAGGGGGGGATCTGTGGTTTATTAGATATGAGTTCTTATTTTGACTTCTTGATGTCTTTAACACTGTCTTATTGTCTGAGCAGCACAGGGCGAAGCCTGTGATCTCAGGGCTAGGGAGGGAGAGACAAGAGGATCAGGAGTTCAAAGCCACTGTGGGCTACATGAGATGAGCTGTCTTCCCTATCTTCAAAGACGGCTGTGTGCTCACGGATCTCTGAAAGGGCTTCTCAGCGCATCGTTACCATAGTACCCAAAGTGATGGGCCCTGTATTCACCTTTAGGAACATCTACCTTCTGAACATTAGGGATTCCCATCTCAGAGGCAGCAGCCCCCTCCCCCTTTCCACTCTCAAGAAGTCGGAGCAAAGACTTAGTATGAAAACAGTCTTCAAGGCTCCTCTCTCTTCTCCTACCTTGCAAACTATCACATCAACCACCCCCATCAGCCCCACCTTGGATCTAGACGCCTGTTTGAGCCTCTATCTACCCACACCCCAGCTCCCCCACTACCCCACACACTCCAGACATTTTCTCGCCCACCTTGTCTTTACACAACAGGGCTAGACATTGTCTGGACTCACTTGGTTCATGTCTGGTGTGTTTCTCTCTGGAAAGACATTGGGGGGGATGCGGGGGATACAATTTGATACAACACACAACTTTTGACTCGCTTACAGTGCTAAAGGTACTTCCAGCAGTGCGTGTATACAGCAGGTACTAAGTAAATGCCTCCTGGCCATGTGTGAACAGGCAGTTACAGAGAAGCAGACCCAACCCCTTGCAACACAGTCGCACCGCAAAGACAGGGGCAGCACTTCCCAGTTCTTAGTTGTCAGGTATCTGGGAACAGAGGTCACCCAGCACAGAGGTCACCCTGCACTCTCAGCTCTCTAGCCTGAACACCACTTGACCTGGATTCTTGAGAAG
This sequence comes from Mus pahari, assembly GCF_900095145.1. NCBI lineage: Eukaryota > Metazoa > Chordata > Mammalia > Rodentia > Muridae > Mus > Mus pahari. The sequence goes on from NC_034592.1 coordinate 154,707,504, forward strand.
TGGCCCCTCCTCCTATGGTCACATTTAAATTCGAGTTGTTAGGTTTAAAGTCAGGGTCACAAGGACCTTCCCTCTGAGCTTGCCAGCATGGCAAGGTGAAAATGTGCAAGCACAGGGCCCGACGAGAACATCCACACAAGTGTCTTCATTGTTTACCCTTTCGCCCCACACGGAGGCTTTGGGCTGTAGGAGTTCTGTCGTGTGAGGGCTGGGCTGGTACTGCAGTTGGATTAGAGCAACAGGCGGTGAATGGACACAGTGACTTCAGGTGTAGCAAGGTGGCCTGACAGGGGATGGACACAGAGTCACTGTGGAGATGCAGTGCCAGGCAAGGGAAGGAGCATGTGCAAAGGCCCTGCGTGGGGACTGAGTCCCAGGAGAGGCCAGGGTAAACAAATGGAGGGACTGTCTGGAGAAGAGGCCTCAGGTGGGGGTGGGGTCAGTGGGGTAATGAACCTCATCTGCTGTGTCAGGACTTCAATGTAGGAAAGGAAGCTACTCACCTACATCGGGCGAGCAGATGACAGCCTGTGATAGATGTTTGAAAACATTCCTTGGGTTGCTATGCAACAGAAACGGAGTGAGGAAGGACAGAAGCCTAGAGATGAGCTAGAAAACTCAAGGCCAGGGCTTTTCACTTCCTCTCTGGATAAAAGCATCCTGTGCCCGTTATCCTAGAGAGGAGTTCATTTTCTCTGAACTTAGTGGGCAGGGGGACAAGTAGTGGTCCTTCATTCATTCATTCATTCATTCATTCCATACATACCGAGGGTGGCTCTTCATTCCCTTCATTCTATGCTATGCACACTGAGCACCTACTGTGTGGCAGGCACTATTCTTTTTTTTTTTTTT
>NC_034592.1:154709115-154745795 GCF_900095145.1 Mus pahari
CTGAAGACAGCTACAGTGTACTTATATATAATAAATAAATAAAACTTTAAAAAAAAAAAAAAAAAAAAAGAAAGTGATCACAAGCGACAGAGTCGAGAGAAATAGGGAAGCGGCCGTGGAAATGCAGTGCAGTCATCTTGATCATCGGTGAGTAAGGGGGAAATGACAGAGGCCCAGAGGGGAAATCAGTCAGAAAAGGAGGAAGTGGAGGATGCTAAGAAAGCTGCCTCTGAGGAGGAGGCCGCTCTCCAACAAGAGTTGCAAAAAGGGGAACTACAGTTTCTTTGTGGTTTTTTTTTTTTTTTTAGGAACCATTTCCAAAATGTTTATTGCTCATGAACCATGTACTCAGCCCAGAGTTTTGCTGTGCGCTCAGCACGTTGGAGTCTAGGTGTGTGCCGTGCCTGTATGTCAGCCTTGGCTCCGAGCCTCCCACAGGAGCAGCCGCAGCCCAAAGCTGCTCCTGACACTCAGAGAGCCTTCCTCTGTGGGCTCACAGGGGGCAAACATAAACTCTTATGCTCTTTACTGAAAGGGTCCGTGTGTGTGTGTGTGTGTGTGTGTGTGTGTGTGTGTGTGTGTGTGCACCATGGCCCACATGAGTGGAGTTCAGAGAACAATTTCCAGGAATCAGTCTTGCCTTTTGTCGCGTAGGTCCTGAGGGTTGAACGCAAGTCGTCAGGCTTGATGGCAGGTGCCTTTCCACACAGAGCCCTCTCTCTGGCTCAGGAGTGGTGTTTGGTCGTTTGCGCATGTTACTATGGGCCAGGCTGCTTGTCTGCTTCGAGTAAGGGGACAGAAGTGGAGGAGAAAGCACGGGGTCTCTATCCCCAGAGATGAGGGGCCTGCCACCTGGTTAATGAGAACAAAGTACTGTGTGGAATGTTTGCCCCAGGTTCAGCATTTAAGCTCCCCTCAGCTGAAAGAGACATAAAAACTCAGGCCAGTCACTAAAGCCTCATTTTCCTGGGTTGCTCTCTCTCTCTCTCTCTCTCTCTCTCTCTCTCTCTCTCTCTCTCTCTCTCTCTCTCTCTCTCTCTCTCTCTCTCTCTCTCTCTCTCTCTCTCTCTTTTTTTTTTTTTCCGAGACAAGGTTTCTCTGTATAGCCCTGGCTGTCCTGGAACTCACTCTGTAGACCAGGCTGGCCTCGAACTCAGAAATCCGCCTGCCTCTGCCTCCCAAGTGCTGGGATTAAAGGCGTGCGCCACCATCGCCTGGCCCTGGGTTGCTCTCTTTTCCTGTGATATTTCCCAGGGTAAAGGGAAGCCTTTCAGTAAGTCACTGAAAAAATGACCAGCAGGGACCAGGCCGGTGGCATGAGCCGCCCTTTAGCCTGGTCTGAGTTGATCTGTACTGAACCCAGTTCCCGGGTGTGAATGGGTGCATGCTAGCAGAAGAGCTGCCATAGTAGGATCCCTTGCCTATGTCTCTGGTAGGCCAGATGACTTTTAGGTGCGGCACACAAGTAGTACTTGACATACCTTTGTAAAGTACATATAATTTACATTTCATTAATATACTTGAGGGGGAAACTAGCTCATTAAATCTGTACTTTTTTTTTGAGATTGGGGGGGGGGGCGGAGAGGTTCTCTATATAATATAGCCCTGGCTGTCATGAACTCACTCTGTAGACCAGGCTGGCCTGGAACTCACAGAGATCCACCTGCCTCTGCCTCCTAAGTGCTAGGATTAAAGGTGTGTACCACCACTCCCACCCCCAGATCCCACCAATTATGATTACCCATCAAGCACAGAGTGGGGGTGGCGATGTCTGTGAAGAAGCAGTGGGGGGTGAGGGGGTGTTGGGCTCCACAGCTCTGCTCCCTCCCAGGTTTCTCTTAGGCCACAGCACAGAGAATGAGTCACTCTGTGTCACTCCATGGCCTGTGAGGAAGCATTCGTGGGCATGGTGGCTCCCAACATGTATGAGTCTGAGGCAGGAGGATTGCCGCCAGAACGAGCACAAGGTTGGGATGTGCTTCAGAGAAGGCTAGCGGGGCTACACAGTAAGACCATGCCTCAAACAAGGAAAACAAACCCTGAGCTTAGACCAGGAGCCCCGAGTACCTGTTTCTACACACACACACACACACACACACACACACACACACATGACAGATAATGCAAGCTTGTTCCAGGGAGTGGGCAAGACCCAGCCCCACTGGGAACCCAGTGATCAGGTTTTAGGGAAGAGAATGTTTCATTTCTAGTGGTGGTTTTGGAATTTTTCTATGGCCACAGCCTCTTCCTCGTAGAAGGCACTGCCTTCTACGATTGTAGAAGACACTGTACACGTGTGGCTTTTCTGTTAGAGCCAGCCGGAAGAAATGGCTACCAGATGGGTCAGCGTTCCCTCCCACCATGCAGACGTCACCGTAAGTCCGGGCTTATGCCATCGGCGATCAGGTTTTCCCTTTCCTCATCAATGTGGCCTCATTGCCATGTGCACTAGCTTCATTCCCTTCTTTGTCCCTGGCGCCTCTGGACAAGGTGGCCACCATGGCTGTCTGCATCCAGAGGAAGTGCAGGAAACCCAGGGAAGATCCGTGGGAAGCTGTGCCCAGACCCCTCGGAAGCTTTGGTTTCTGTCCAGAGAGACGGGCCAGAGCAGGTGCTAGAGAGCCTCTCTTGAGGAGGCTGTGGGGTAACTGACTGCCTCTGTGTCCACAGAGGACCAAGATGAAGGTGGACATGAATACGGTCCTCTTGTCTGACGCCCTTTCCTGACTGCCAGGGGCCTGTGCGAAGGGCCCTGGGGTTATTGTATATCGCTCCCTCCAGGAAGGGTAATCTTGGGGAAACAGATTTGGAAGCAAAAGTAGAGAGTCTATATTTTATTTTAAAGCTACTTTCCATGTATCTGGGAAAGTGTGTGAACATCCAGAATCTTGGGCTGAAAAAAAAATGAGAATTGCTACAAACTTAGAGCCTGCCTGGGCTATACAGCAAGCACCAGGCCAGCTTAGGCTAACAAGGGCCTGGGACAAAGACAAAACATCAGATGACATATTGCCCAGTGTTTTGAGAACTTAAATGTCACATTGCATAAAAAGAAATCAGGGAGGGAGGGACATCATTATCTCCTGGGCCTCCCAGATAAATGGTGCCAGGTCACTTTCTGCACACTCTGGAGACTGTCTGGAATTTCCAGCTCACCCCCGACAGCTGTTCTCCTTCGTCCTCCAGCTACTCTGCACTGTTTCCCTCCAGTCTCTACATCTAGGATGCCCCAAGGAGTCACTTGATTGCTACCTCATTTAAACATCTCAAATCCCCTTGCTGATGGAATTCAGGATGGAGAGAAGCTGTCCAGGAGCGGGGTGGGCAGCAGTACCACATGGAACAGCTGGGTATGGTTCGATTCCGAGGGTAAGTTCTAGGCATGAAACAGGAAGCCTTTTTGCGACTTTCAGTGACTCTCTCAGTTCCCTGTAACTCATGGAATTTTACTTTGGTGAAAATACAGCTGCGGAAAGATTCTCAGGGGAAAGTGACAGTTAAGAAGTGGCTTCATGGTGGGCATATGACTTCATGGTGGGTGAAGAAAGTGGGCATGTGACTCCATTCGATGGTGTCACAAATGTCACTGTGCGCCGTCGTGGCAGACCCTCCTGCAAGCTGAGCCACCTCCCCTGCTGGATCTTTGTGCACAGGACCCAGAGCATCATGCATGCAGCTGGTTGTGGGGGAGGGGTGGAGCAGCCTCCTTGGTTGCTTAGAGATTCATCCAGCCTTCCCAGGCTTGCCTGAGCTGGGAGTCTCTTCCAGCGTTAAGGACTTGAATATCCGGGCATCTGCAACTGTATTCTGTTGACTTTAGCAGGTTAGGGTCTACTGACTTCTCTGTGTGCCTTTACTGTGAGCCTGTCCTTGGGCCGCAAGAGCAAACAGTCTCAAAATCCAGTGGCTCTTAGGGGGTCAATGCAGCAGCTCAGGGGTAATGATCGCCAGGTCAGCAGGAGAACGGAGTTCAGATCCCCTGAACCACTAAACAGCCAACCCCAATCTATAATCCCAGCACTGGGGTAAGGGGTTGAGGGGCCAGAGACAGGAGGATCCTTAGGGCTTGCTGGCTGGCCAGTCTAGTTGCTTCAGTGAGCTCCAGATTCCGTGAGAGACCCTAACTCAAAAAATAAGGTGGCGTGTCTTTGGAGACTGAGGCGGATGTCTGGCCTGCACGTACATGTGAGGCTTTTTCTCTCCCTTTCTGGTAAATTACAGACAAATGCTGTTGATGACACCCAGCGGTCGTAGGAAGGCTGTGTGGCTTGGTGAGTTTCACAGGATCTTGGCGCCACAGCTCCTCGGAGCACCTGACCATCATGTCCTCTGTCCGGGCGTCTGTCACCTCACATCAGAAGTGGCACCCCAGGAGAGTGTCAGGCCTCCAGGCCTCCTCCTCCTTCCCTTTTCAGAGAGTGTGGGTGGGGGGCTTAGAGGTGGTCAGGGGTTTTTTATCTTCTTCTTGGAAACCTTTCTTTCTTTTTTCCTAAACATAATGTACTTTGTTTTGTTTCGAACGATGGAAAGTTAGGATTCTCAGTCCAGTGGATAGGAAGACCATCTGCTCGGCTTTGGTCATTCTTAGCTGAGCTCTGCATCCGGACGATACAGACTGTCCTCAAGCTTAGCTTCTTCATAAAGCTGTGGAGTTTGGGGCTGAACAGATGGCTCAGTGATTAAGAGGCACTGGCTGGTTCTCGTCCAAAGGACCCAGGTTCAAATCCCACTACCCATGTGGCAGTTCTACGACCGTCTGTAATTCCAGCTCCAGGGTATCTCTCTCACACACACACACACACACACACACAGAGAGAGAGAGAGAGAGAGAGAGAGAGAGAGAGAGAGAGAGAGAGAGAGAGAGAGAGGCATACATGGAGGCAGAATACCCATGTAAGTAAAATTTAAAATAAAAGATATATAGTGGGCTCTGTGGGAGGCCTCCTCCATGTCCCATATAGTCACTGACTTCCCACATGTACAGTCTATGTGTTCTTTTACATTTTTATTTATTGTTAGGGTGTGTATTTGGTATTAGGTGGTACATTTGTGCCATGGTTTGGGTGTGGAGGGCAGACAACAACTCTGTAGTGTGGGCTCTCTCCCTTGTGTTGGTTTCAGGGCTCAAACTAGCATCCTCAGGCTTGCACAGGAAGCATTGCCACCCACCGAGCCTCTCACTGGCCAGTGTTGCTTTCTTATCCTGTGTGTGTGTGTGTGTGTGTGTGTGTGTGTGTGTCTGTGTCTGTGTGTGTGTGTGTGTGTGTCTGTGTGTGTCTGTGTGTCTGTGTGTGTCTGTGTGTCTGTGTCTGTGTGTCTGTGTGTCTGTGTCTGTGTGTCTGTGTGTCTGTGTGTCTCTCTGTGTGTGTCTGTGTGTTTTCCCTGTGTTTATGTTTGTGTACCACATATGTGCCCGGTGCCCATGGAGGTCAGAGGAGGGTGCTGGATCCCCTGGAACTAGGGTTACCAATGGGAGGGAGCCACCATGTGGGTGCTGGGGACTGAACCTGTGGTCCTCTGGAAGAGCAGCCATTGCTCTTAACTGCTGAACCATCTCTCCATCCCTGTAGTGTATCTTCTTTTAAAGTGTAGTTTCCACATAACCATCCTTCTGTGGGCCTCAGAAGGGAAGTGAGTCTTTCACCTAAAACCTAAAAATTCTTGAAAATGAGCCATGGACACTGTGAGGCGGAAGGCTGCAGTGTTCAGTGTGGCTGTGTGTCAAAACTATAGTTCAGAGAGGCCCACGGCCACCCTGCCATGCTGGCCCTTCCACCCTACAGGGTCTGCTGCCTCCTGTGTCCCTGGCTTCAGTGAAAGCCAGTGCTTGGCTTCTCTGTCCCCAGCTGTAAACTTGTTTATTTTAGAAGCAGAGGAGTTTGGGGAAAGGGGAGTTTGTGAAAGATAAAAGAAGCAGGAAGCAGGATTGGACAGCATCATGCTGACTGACCCCTGATGTGGAAAGAGGGAGGGAAGAAAAAGAGAAGGGTCCAAAATAGCTGGTCACTCGGGGACTTCCAGGATCCTGCCTTAGGCACAGGTGTTCAGACCCAATGGCTGTGGACTTTCACCTTCCAGGAGAAGCAGGGTGAGCCTTTTAAACCCAGCCGTGGGTGCGAAGTACAGCTAACTGCTTCCCTTGATCCCTTTGGTGCTATCTTCTTCTTATTCATTATTATTATTATTATTACTGTGTATAAATGTGTGTGATGTATATGATGTGTGCATATGATATATATATAATGTGTCTCTGTGTACATGACATATATGATGTGTGTGTGCATGATGTATATGATGTGTGTGTATGTGTGATGTATATGGTGTGTGTGTGTATGCATGATGTATAGGATGTGTTTATATGTGTGATATGTAATGTGATTCTATATGCATGATATATATGATTGTGTGTGCATGATGTATATGTATGCATGCATGATGTATAGGATGTGTGTATATGTGTGTATATGTGTGATGTATATGGTATGTGTGCATGATGTATATGATGTGTGTGTACATGGTGTATATGATGTGTACGTATGGATATATATATGATGTGTGCATGTGTGATGTGTATGGTGTGTGATGTACATGTGTGTATACATGATGCATATGATGTGTGTGTATGCGTGATGTATATGATATGTGTGTATGCATATGGAGGTCAGAAGGATTCTGTAGTGTCAGCTCTCTTCTTCCACTTTTATGTGAGCTCTGGGGATCAAGCTTAGTTCACCAGGCTTGCTGGGCAAACATCACTACCTGCTGGACCATCTCCACAGTCTGCCACTTTTCTCAGTTTTTCCTTCTCTCTGGCTTGATCATCCAGAGAGCAGGGCGACTCTTTAAAGCCAGCCTGTGCATGCCACAGCCAATACCTCACCCACGTGTGTCATAGCTGCTGTGCCCACAGAGTGATTTCCTGCCCAGACCCTACCTGGCATCTCTGAGCTTCAGTGTTGCTTCAGTGCTAGGCTGCAGCCCAGGCTTGCAGGCACCAGGCGGCTTCTGCCAGAATGGGGCACCCCAGCCTATGCCATTCTTAAACCAGCTCATTCGAGATTTGAACTCATTTAGCAAATTCGACTTAAGCTGAAGGAACAGACTATGGAGATGGGACAATGACAGCCCAAGGTGATGGGCCCAGATCTGAGTGAACCCCAAGGCACTGTCTCTGCTGGGTGACCTTGGGTACAGAAGTCCCTAAAGCTCCCCTGTTCAGAAGTGCCCCAGAACTCTTAGAATGAAGCTAACCAAGCAAACATCCAGACCCCCCCAGGTCTGACACTTGACTTTCTGAATTTTTCCCCCTTCCATAAATGGGAAAAATTAAAATCGAAGGTGCAGTTGAAGGACTGGCTCCTCTCATGTGAGAACTGTGCCCATCCAGCCTGCAGAGCAGATTCCAGCTTAGGCACAAGGAAAACACAGATGCCAGGATGGACCTGTGGTTGCAGCTGGTCCTGCTTAGAGCTATGGCAGGATACAGCTGCACTTCCCCTGCTGGAGGTAGGATGGTGTGGGCCTGTCAGCTCTCCCAGCATGAGCCCCCTGCCTCTGTGAGGCCCTCTTCCAGTAGACCCAGTACTTCTGCACCTTTCCCTGCAGCCAAGGGAAATTAGAGTCCACCCATTTGTGGCCTCCAGCAGCCCAGGCTCCACCCATTGTGGCCTCCAGCAGCCCATTCGCCCTGAACTCTACACGTCCACTTTCCATAGACTACAAATAGTAGCTGTTGCTTAAATTTTTAATCCCATTTTGGGGTTTCTTCCCCACTTTTGATCATTTGGTTCCCAGATAAAAGACACACAACTCTTACTATTTACAATAAGCCTTAAACAGCTGGGCAGATATCTACCCTCCATGCTATTAAAATTTACTTTTCTATTGATAACCCTGTTATTGTTTCTATGTTTTATCTGGGCTGCTCTTAACTCCTACTGGCCAACCCTCAGGGCCACATTTTCATGACTCGCCTAACCTGTAGCGACTTTTTCTTCCCTCCTCATCTTCTTCTCCCTCTGTGGGTCTCATCCCACCCCCCCACCCACATCCCACCCTCATCCCCCCAACCCTAACCCCAAAATCCTAAACCCCACCTATGTCTCTTTTGCCCAGCTATTGGGTATTGGCATCTTTATTTATGAATAGGTCACTTGGATCTACATACAAAATCTTTTGTCTCTGAGACCATGAAGTCTTGCCCCCCTCCCTGCCCCCTCACTTAACGTTACAATATACAACAAAAGACCAAACCTCAACAGTTAGCCATGGCAGAAATCAGAATCCTGGTGACTGTGTACTGCCATCCAGCTGCTTGTTTTCCAGTTCCTGTGACTCTTCCATTCACCCACCATCACACCCTCGCCTGGGGCTTCCCACATCTCTCCTCCTCTGCTGACAGGCCCCTCTCAACACCTTCCCTCTGACTAAGTCCTCACCCCCAGATAGTCACTGTCCCTGGAAACTTTCCCTAAGCCCCCTCCTACCACAGCTTCCCCACAGCAGGCATGGCTTCTTAAAATTTCCCATATTTTCTTTTCTGTCCCACTCAAAAAGTCTCTTGTCTTCTTCTGTGAACTCAATGTTCACTTCTGTGGAGGTTGACTAGAAACAAACCTTATTCATAAGAAAGTCCATTATATAGATCAGGCACTGTCATGCTTGCTGGGGTGCCTTTAGGGAGCTCCTGGCAGGGGCACATTCATATTTGTGTCCTGGCGAGTGAGTGGATGGATAGATAAATGGATGGATGGATGGATGGATGGATGGATGGATGGATGGATGATGGGTGGATGGATGGATGATGGGTGGATGGATGGATAGATGGATGGATGGATGATGGGTGGATGGATGAATGGATGGATGATGAGTGGATGGATGGATGATGGGTGGATGGATGGATGGATGAAGGATGGATGAATGGGTGGATGGGTAGGTGGATGGATAGATGATGGGTGAATGGGTGGGTAGATGAATGGATGAATGATGGATGAAGGATGGATGGATGGATAGATAGATAAATGGATGGATGGATGGATGGATGCATATAAATGGATGGATACATATAAATGAATGGATGAAGAATGGGTGGATGGATGGATAGATGGATGGGTAGATGGATGGATGGATGATGGGTAGATAGATAGATGGATGGATGGGTGGGTAGATGGATGGATGAATGTGTGGATGGATGGATGGATAGATGATGGGTAGGTGGTGAATAGATGGTGGATGGATGATTGGATGGGTTGATGGATGGGTAGTGAATGACTTTCCAGATGTCTCCAGCTGAATAGAGTTTGCATACTGATTATTGCAGGTGCACAAGGTACCCCTTGCCACAAGCTCACTCCTGTTCTTTGTCCTTATGGCCTTAATCTCCTGCTTCTGCCTTCCAGATACCCATTCCTCTCTCCTCCTTTTCCTGACTGTCTTATTGAGATAAGTATGTGCAAACGTGGCCATGGAAACGTCTATCTGAGAGTGAGGGCTTTGTCAGATGAAGGGTGGGGAGGAAGCCTGCCCACAGAGGAAAAAACAAATGTGAAGGTTCAGGGGGCGATGGGGGGGAGGGGGCGGGGTTCGAGGATGTGTGAGCAGGGAAGTCAGAGTGAGGGACTGAAAGGTGAGCAGTGAGGAGGATGACCAGACACTTCTCCCACATTAGCCGTGGTGACACACATCTATAGCCCCAGAATGTAGGGGTTAGAGACAGGACCAGACACTTCTCCCACATTAGCTGTGGTAACACACATCTGTAGCCCCAGGATGTAGGGGTTAGAGACAGGAGGACCAGACACTTCTCCCACATTAGCCATGGTGACACACATCTGTAGCCCCAGGATGTAGGGGTTAGAGACAGGAGGACCAGACACTTCTCCCACATTAGCCGTGGTGACACACATCTATAGCCCCAGAATGTAGGGGTTAGAGACAGGACCAGACACTTCTCCCACGTTAGCTGTGGTAACACACATCTGTAGCCCCAGGATGTAGGGGTTAGAGACAGGAGGACCAGAAGTTCAGCTATTTAGGGGATGTAGACCAGTGTACCTATATGAGATCCTGTCCAAACCATAGGACCTATAGAGATGACTCAGAGGTTAAGAGCACTGGCTGCTCTCCCAGAGGACCGGGGTTTATTTCCAAGCACCCACATGGTGGCTCACAGCTGCCCATAACTCCAGTTCAAGGAAATACGAGGTCCTTTTCTGGTTTCCTCAGGTACCATGCATATACATGGTGCACAGATATGCATGCAAGTAAAATAGCCATATATGTGAAATAACATAAAAATAAAGATAAGCAAAGAATAAAGCAAGGATTATCTAAAACAAACAAACAAAAACCAAAATCCCACATAGTTCAACCTACAGGATGGATGGAATGTACAGGACACTTGTTTACTTTTTTTTTTTCATAAAGCAAGAATGAAGAAGAACCCCCTGGGGCCAGTGCGAAGACTCTGGTTAAAGGACAGTAAAGGAGAACCTGCTGCATCCTGTTGACCTGAGTTCTATCCGGAGACCCTACTGTAGAGAGAACTGACTCCAGCAAGTTGTCCTCTGACCTCCACATGCATGCTGTGGTTCATATGCAAACACATACACATACACACACACATACAAGTGCACACACATGTGCACACAAAACAAAATATTTCGAAGTTTTAAACTAAGGACACCTCTCCTTTTCTGTGTGAACTCTAGCTGCCCACGCGTGCCCGCCCACAAGGAGCAGAGACAGAGGCGTGTCCTGCATCATCCCTCAAGTATCCATGCCAACGTTTCCAAATTAACACGCTATTAAAGAATAGCTTGCGAGCCATCCTTGATGACCTCTGGACGGCTGTCAGGTTGCATAGCTGCGGCTGTCAACTGCTTCCATGTGTTAGTTTCAAAGCCCTGAGCCACGGGGGCTGCTGTGCTGGCTCCTCTCCCTATGTGACACACTGGCTATGACTTGCCCCGCTATGTCCTCCCATAGAGCCTTCATATGGGAGTCCAGCTCTGCGTAGAGGCAGGCAGCCTTGGAAGAGGTAACCTTTGAACTGGAAGCTAGTCATGCAGAGATCTGGTGAAAGGGTGTTCTGGGTACGTGGAATGGCAAAGACTGAGCCTGGGGCTGGAAGCATTATGGAAACGTCAGTCAACAATATGACTGGCAGAGCATTAATGAGGGCAGGATCAGCAGGCCTGAGGGTAACCATGGGGCCTCAAAGCCACCCAGGGGGCTTAGCTGGTATCCTAATGCAGTTGTGAGCAATTCCAGTTTTTAGACAGACTTAGATGTGTGTGACACACACACACACACACATACACACACACACACACACACACACACACACACAAGTCTTATATTATTCTTGCTGGAGACTAAGAAGGGATTTGTGAGTCAAAGAAAGACCCATAGAGCCCGAGGGACTTTGGACGAGTTATTAGACCTCGCTGATCCTCTATTTTATTACCTGTAAAATGGATATAGGACAGTCCACATCTGAAATTTCTGGGAGTTTGTGATAAAAACTGAGCACTCAATTAAAAAACCAAGTCTCATTGCATATAATTGGCTCTGTTCTGAGGATTCCCACGTGGGGTTCACTCCTCTTTTGGCATTGCTATTTCGGTATTTGGGTTGGTTTGACCTTTTGAGACAAGGTTTTCTATAGGCCAGGATGACCTTGAACTCCTGGCTTCCACCTCCTAAAGCTTGAATCGATTACAGGAACGGGGCCACCTTGCCTGATGTATTCTCCTTGTGTAACAAACTGTAATTGTCTCTGTTATTAAAACTTGGTGACCTACACTAGGGGAATTTTGGTTGCTTACTCAGCAGATGTGAAGCCCTAACTAGGTTCCATCCCCAGCACTTCAATTAATTAATTGTCTAATTAATTCATACTTCAATTAGTTACTTGGCTATTAATTGGTTAATTATTAATTAGATAATTCATTAGTTATTTTATTAATTGGGGAATCATAATAATTGCCTGCTTAATGTTCCAAAAAAGGCACTCTGTGCTATTTATAAAGAACTACTACACAGAAGGAACTCGTTCTGTGACACACTTAGAGGTTACTTTTGCTTTTCAAGATGTGGCCAGGCAGCAGGCAGGCAGTTGGAGGAAACCATATCTCATGAGTGAGGCAGCTGCTGGCGATCCAGCACAGCTGTGGGCGCCCTGTGGGGCAGATGCTTCCTGGCTTGGATGATCCTAAAGACCCAATGTTCTCTGGAAATGCCCCTCCTCCCTGAGCGTCCAGACCCAGAAGAAGCCACAGCTGCTGGGACAGTGTGGCCCAGATGCTTTCAACAACTGTGCCATGACACTCAAGGGGAGCCAGATAGGTGCTGCACACTTCAGTGGCAGGCCTCCCTTCAAACGCACTTTGAGTGGATTTCACAAGAGTGGGGAAGGGTGAAAGCCAGCTTTTGCTTTTCATTTTCCCAAAATAAATGGTTAAGTTGTGATATTCTCTTCTCTTAGCCCACTTCTGGAACTTACAATGTGTCCCATGGTGGCTTCAAACTAACAGTAACCCTTCTGCCTCAGACCCCTGAGTAATAGAATTACTAATAAGTAGCTTTCAACAAGGTGACATTGTGACTCTCCTACAGAAATAGAATAAGTTGCCAGGTGTAGCGGCTCACACACAGCACTGTCCCTGCACTCTGTGGAGACAGGAGGATCAGAAGTTCTCTGGACAACAGAAAAGCAATGTTTGAAAGCCAAACAGAAACTCTAGAAAAGGATCCCATTGCTTTACCAAGTCTAAGCCTTTAGTCAACACACAACAAGAGTCTATAACCCTTCCCTTTAGCACATCAACCCAGCTGGTTTCTGCAGGCCTCCATGTGAAACCACCACATTCCAGGGCAATGTACCAGCTCTGTGAGCGTTCCTTCTACATAGTGCTTAAAGGGCCATCACGGTGTCACAGGAAACCCCCTGTCTCCCACTCTAGGCAGAACTAGGTGTCCATGCTCTGACTTTTCATCTCCTAGAGACTCAACAGCCCCAGCAGCGTGTGGCTCTGCCCTGTCCATCATGAAACCAACCAAGGGCTAATGTGGGCCCCGGGGGACACAGCTGAGAGGGAGGAGGGTGTTCACCCTGCTCTAGTGGGAGACAGACAGAGGGATGGTTGTCCTCTGTGAGTTCGAGACAGACATGGACATGGGAAGATCCTAAACAGGCTAGAAGAACCAGTTGGGTTTGCAGGGTGGCATCAGAGAACCCCTTTTCTCAGGAAGTGGCGTTTGTAAAGAGTCTAGAAGCGAGCGTGGGATTTCAGTGGGTGAAAAGCTGCTGGAGTGTTTGGGGGGTGGAGGGGAGAGTGTGGGCAGGACGGAAATCCTCAGCCAGAGCGACCTTGGAAGGCTGGTGGGGAAGTATGGGAGATAGAAAACCACAGCGGGCCTGGAAGGTTCTGGACCCCGGAGTACCTAGGCACTGAAGGATGGTTACAAGGAAAGGATGGATGTTGGCATTTCTAAACTCTCAAGGGCAGCATTAGGTAAATGCTTGTTGACTGTCTGGAAGAAGATGTGTTAACATATGAAACGGGTAGTCAGAGCTGCAGGGGTGCCAGTTCTCATAGGAAAGTCCCTGTGTTTGCGGTTCACCATGGGGGACAGGGGAAATCTCTGCAGCCAAGCTGTGACTGCAGAATGAATAAACTCCAGACAGGTAGGGTGGGCAGGGAGGTGACCCACTTCCCAAGATGAATAGAAGCCACCCACCCACTCACAGGCCAGTTTGGACAGGCTAAGTATTTCCAAGAATAGGTTAAGACGCTTCAAAAGGGAACAGATCCGACTCAGCAGCTCAGAGGGCTGGCTGCTCTTCCAAAGGACCCGAGTTTGGTTCCTAGCACCCATTGGACAGCTAACACCTGTCCCTGCCTCTTAGATGACCCTTAGACAATGCACACACACACACACACACACACACACACACACACACACACGTATGAAGAATGTTTTTGTAAAGCTAAAATTTAAAGTGTTTTTGGCATACACGCTAAACAAGCATGTCCCAGACATATCAAGAAATGGAGTCCCAGGCAGGCTCTTCAGGGTGGGGACAGTGGAGACGGATGCAAAATTTGTCACTGTGCTGTCCCCTTGTCCCCAGCAGTACTCAGCATGTGCCTACCACAGGCGAGGCAAGCGCTCCATCCACCACTTATTGCTTTTTTAAGACAGGGCTCACTAAGTGGTCCAGACAGATCTAGAGCTCTCAATCCTCCTGCCTCAGCTTTCCGAGTGCTAGAACTGCAGGTGCGAGCCACTAGCTAAGAGACATCCATCCCTTAAGCTTCTCCAGTATGCCCGTGCCCGAGGCTGATGCTAGAGACAGAGTAATAGATAAACAAAATGAATTTATTTCAGATGTGCATGTATATAATACATGTGTATGCACATTTAATTCTAGTAATAAACCCATTAATAGGTAACACTACTCTTCTCATTGGATCCATAAGGAAATGGGCTCAGACAGGGTAGGCAATGTTCTCGAGGGTACACAGCTAAGAATTTCAATCCAAAGGCGGTATACACAGGACACAGCATGTGGCATCATGCAGCATGTCACATGCAAGCATGTCACTCCAAGGAGTGTAGCCCCGTAATAAACGGGACTTTGGCTGAAATGTGTGTCATAAAGCACACCCGCGTGTCACCACGAGGGACATAGCCTCCGAGAATTTAAGAAAGGGTTTATTAGGGCCACTCAGCTTGGGTTTGGGGTTGCAGGCAAAGCACCCCAGAGGATGTGGCATCACCGGAAACCCTGAGGATGGGAAGTATCAACCAGGAAAAGAGCCTTTGGGGAGGGGTGAGAACGCAGCTTGCAGACCTGTGCTGCAGTTTCTCGGTGGCCTGGTTAGGACAGCCATGGCCAACGACTCTAACAGCGTGTCCTCTCCTCCAGACCCTGTTGGCCAGGGCACTCTACGACAACCATGCTGATTGCTCCGACGAGCTTGCTTTCTCCAGAGGGGACATCCTGACCATCGTGGAACAAAATGTGCCAGAAAGCGAGGGCTGGTGGAAGTGTCTGCTCCATGGGAGGCAAGGCTTGGCTCCAGCCAACCGCCTCCAAGTCCTCAGAGAGACCCCTGCAGACAGACCCTGTCCCCTGCTCCTGAGAGGCTGGGACACAGATCTCACCAGTTCTGGGGCGCCTTACCAGGGGCAGGACTTGATCTCCCCGCCACCCCCGGGGCCTGTGTACGAACCAATGAGGAGCTGGGTGGAGGGGCCACCGCCAGAGACTGCCCAAGTCTATGAATTGCCTGAGTCACCTTCCAGTGCCAGGATCATCTGTGAAAAGACACTGAGCTTCCCCAAGCAGGTGAGTGTGTCTCCCGATGAAAACACAGGTCAAGGGTATGGGGATACCCAGGGGCTTCAATACACTGCAGTCATCGCCATCCCATCAGATCAAATGTGCAAAACAGGACCTCAGCGCTCTACTGAGCATGCCCAAGGCCCAGTCCCACTTCATGCACATGCTTAGCATCCCCGTGACCGCCCAGCTCACTAAGACTGACCAACCTGTGCTGTCAGTTGAAGGTGTGTGCAGGAGTTTGTTGGCTATTCACAGGACCCCCCATCACAGAGAGCGCTGGAGATGACAGGAGCAAGGGATGGCTTAATTCATACCATGCCAAGGCCAAGGCATCACTCATCACATTCAAGACTCACATCTGCCTCCCCCAGACAATTGACTTCTAGAATTGTTACAGAAACATACAAGAGGGTCAAATAGAGATCAGGAGGTGGTTGGAAGTGACCACATTGGTGCTAGGGAAAACATACAGGTACCCAAGTGTTTGCATGGGAGAGTGTTGGGTACAGACATTTTGAAAGGTTTTTTTTTTTTTTTCCATTTACTTATTTGGGATCTGAGCATGCCTGGGTCACTGCACATGTGAGCAAACCAGAAGACACTCTCAGGTGTTGGTTCTCAGGAACCCTTCATGCACAGGTCCCAGGGACAGGCACGGTGGCTTGTGCTTTTCTCTGCTGATTTGTTCCCACCCCACCCCCCAAACTCTGTCCCAGAAAAATCATCTTTTGTCCCTGTCATTATGGCGAGCCACTACACAGGGATAAGAAATGTTTCTATGTGGTTGTTCTCAAAAGGAAGACAGAACCCTTTAAGGAAGGATTAAACCTTGAACCTTGGTGTGTGTGTGTGTGTGTGTGTGTGTGTGTGTGTGTGTGTGTGTTCTTGTATGCAGATGAACATGTGGACTGGAAAGACCTAGAAGAACCCACACAGGTAGTTCTCCTCAGGAAGTAGAATTGAATAAGGAGAAAATTAAATAAGGCAGTGAACAGAGACCTTTCTTTTATTCTATGTCATGTCCCCAGCACCTCGAGTGATACAGGGCCTCAATAAATATTTCATGAACAAATAGATCAGAAAAATGCTGGGTGCCCTGGGGGACACCTGTAAATTTTACAAGCAGAGGGAAGCCTGAGCTTGAAAAATGTGTGGTCACATCGTTGGGGCCTTAAGGAAGGAAGGAAGGAATTTAAAGGAAAAGGAACCATTCACCCCACACCCCTGGCCTTCTTAGGGCTTTAAAAATACAGTACAGGTAGCTTGGGGCTGAAGCTCAGTTGGTAGTGAGCTTACCAGGTATGCTTGTTCTATTCCAATTACTGCATACACCAGGCTTGGTGGGGTGCCGCTGTGATCCCAGCACTCGGGAGATAGAGACAGGAGGACAAGGAGCTTGGGAACAGCCTCAGCTGTGTAGTGAGTTTGAGGCTAGCTTTTGCTACATGAAGATTTGTCTCACAAACACCAAACAAACAAGACCCCACTGGCCTCAGTGACCAGTGACAATAGGCCTCTTCTAACCCTGACACTCAAACGGCACTTCTCCCCAGGCCATGAAGCCATGTGATGTCTTAGGGAACTCCACATACACAGAAAGACGTTTGCCTCTGATGTATGTGTGGCAGGATCCTGAAACACTGCTCACAGATTCTAACACTGCCTGGAAACAGGAACTGCCCCTTCAAAAATTTCAAATACTTCGTATTTTCCAAGGCAAGACAGTTTCCAAGCACAGACAGTTGTCACACATAGGTGCTGGCTGCAGCCCCCAGACACTGCCACAAGGTGGGACCTACTTGTCTTTTCTGGAACAAATTATCCCAGCACTCAACTGCTGTCTGAGCCACTGACTCAAAACAGGCTTTGGCGGTATTTCTTTAAGTCCAAGTCATGAGGGGCAGAGACATGGTTTCTCCGGTAAAGGTTCCTACCAAAAAGAAGCCCGATGGCGTGAGTTTGATGCCCAGAACCCATGTTGTGATCAGAGGATAGACTTCACAGTTGTCCCCTAGCCCCACAGGTACACTGTGACACCCATGTGTGCACTTACTATAAATAAGTGAAAGTGCAGAGAAGAAATCACACCAGACTGTTTTCATTTGAATTTTCTTCCAAAACCACTGAAAGGGGGGAAAGGTAAAGCTCCATCTCACTCTCGAAAGGAAAGCAGATGCCCGCTGATGCCAAGAACCCTCGGTGCCCAGCACAGGGCCAGGCTCTACTGTTGAATGAACGAAGTGACCCAACCCATCAGTAGCCTGTCCACTGGAAACAGACACCATATGAGGGGAAACTGAGTTTCCCATCACAGCTTACTCCAGGAGGATGGGTACTGTGAGCACTGCTGAAGCAAAGCCTGTCAGAGTATGCATCCTTCCGGGGGGGGGGGGTGCCCTGTGGTGAACAAGAGAAACCACAGTGACTGGAAGGAAACTCGGGTCCTCTGTCCCTGAGCAGGTTCTCCCAGGGACCGCAGAAAACCCCTGGGGAATGTCCCTGCCTTTTCTTCTTCAGATTCCTTCCTTGTCTATCCTAACTACATCCTGGTTTCCTCTTCCTCCTCCTCCTCCTCCTCCTCCTCCTCTTCCTCCTCTCCTCCTCCTCTTCCTCCTCTTCCCTCTCCCCCCTCCCCTCACCCTCCTGCTTTCATTTTAAAAAGCTATTCTAATCCATGGGCGCCCCACCCCACACACACACTTTGATTTCAGAGGCAGCTACTATCAATGCAGGGCATTACAAACTCTCCAGCATATGCTTTCTTCATGTGCCAGAAGTGTATTGGACTGACCACACCTAAGGTTAGCTTCTAGCTGTACCTTTAGGAGATTCTAAATATTTTCCTCTACCTCCAAAGACAAGAGCCACACACCCCAGAAGAGTAGCCAGTAATTGGCTGTGAATGAAGACAGGTATGGATGCCTTCCCTGCTCAGACATCTGCCGTTTATCCCCAAGTTTGAGGCTGCCCAGAAAATGTGTTCCAATCAGGAGTTCCAGTCAGGAATACGTAGAATTAGGCGAGTCCAAACCCAGACCTTCGAGTTGTTTCCACCACAGTTTGCATGCTCAAGCCACAGCTGGAGAAGGGTATTTCATGGGCTCCTTTGATACTGGCTCCAGGCTCCCGAGGTTCGGAGTGGCCCAGAATGAAAAGCCAAGGTGACTGGAATGTACCACTTTTCTCAAGTGGTCGTGAGAGTTTCATCTTTGTGCCAGAATTCCGAATGTCCATCCAGGGGATGCCTCTGGGGACCTTTGGATTAGAATAGCTCTCCTTTCTACACAAGATGAAATCAATTCCTGAGCGATCAAACTGCTCATCCCTGGTGAGCCCAGTGTGAACCCAGGGTGGGAACTAATGCCTTCAAGCCAGTCTGTGTCCATCTGCCCACCTTACTCTGAAGGCAGAACTTTATCCTTAGTGTCTCTGTTCTCTGTGGCCTTTTTTATGTGACCCTGGCTGAAGCTAATCCTTTTTTTTTTTTTTTTTAAGCATATACCTTTGGTTATCTAGAAAAACTTTCTCTCTCTCTCTCTCTCTCTCTCTCTCTCTCTCTCTCTCTCTCTCTCTCTCTCTCTCTCTCATCACGTTTTATGTTTTTGGAGGTCAGGGGACAACTTGTGGGAGTTTGTTCTCTCGCTTTACCCATGAGTCCTAGGAACTGACCTTAGGCCATCAAACTTGGCAGCAAGCACCTTTACCCACTGAGCCATCTCGCTGGCCCCAAAGCTGTTCTTTCTATAGAGTTTTTGTCAATTTGTCTTCTCCAGACCCTGGAGGCTCGGCTCAGCTACTAGTATCCACAAGGAGAAATCAAAGCCAGCTCCCAGCAGCTCGGCGCCTTCCTCCTGTAGCTTCCCCCAGGAAAACCACACTTCTGAGTTTTCTTTTACTTTCCGTTCCAACTTCCTTTATTTAGTGTGGAAACCCCACTTAAACATGCATGCACACACAAAGCCACACACAAAACACATTTCCATTCTGAGAAGGGACACTTCGGTATTTCAAAGGGGACAGATTTCTTGCTGACACTCCTTTGGAAGTACCTCCTTCCGCCTCTGGAAACCACAGTACTCGGGCCTGTTCATTAACTGCTATCTGGAACTTAACATTTTCCCAAGAAACATGGGACAGTTTTGAAGTGGCACACACAGGAAAGTCCCGGGGTGGACTGCTCTCACAGTCACATGTGACACACAAAGTCATCCATTTGAAGTCCTGCAGCTCCGAGCAAGGAAGAGCTTGGGAAAAGTCTATAGAGGCAGGGACAGAGAAAACTGGGTGTGGATTTAATTCAACGTGCAATCTAACCAACTATTGATGAGTTTGGTCTTGGACCAATCAGCCTATGACACCAGGGACAGAACTAGGGTTTGACTTTTCTAATATGTAGATGTGTCTGTGTGTTAATGGGTGTGTACACACATGTGTATGCATAAATGAGAATGTGTGCATAGACATGTAGAGGCCAGAGGTCAACATCAAGTTGTCTACCTCATTTGGTTTTTGCTGTTTTAAGGCCACATTTAAGCAGAGCATGGTGGGGCGTGTCATTAATCCCAGCACCTAAGAGGCAGATGCAGGCGGATCTCTGTGGGCTTGAGGCCATCCAGCCTGACCTTAGAGCACATTCTAGGTCAGCTGGGACAAGATGAGTGAGATCTGTCTCAAAAAACAAACAGAAAACCCCTCCCCTACATTTATCTGAGGCACTCGCTTGCCACAGCAGTACGTGAAGGTCGGAGTTTGATTACTAGAATCAGTTCTCTCCTTCCACTATGTGAGTTCTGGGGTTGAGCGCAAATCATCAAGCTTCATGGTGAGCCCTTACCCAATTAGGAGCTTTCTCACCAGCCCTACCTTGTTCTTTGAGACAAGGTCTCTCACTTGCTTGGAACTTGCCCTGGATGGCCAGCGACCCCCACCTCCTCAGTTGCTAAGGTTACAAATAGGTGCAGCCATACCCAACAATGTTTGTTTGTTTGTTTGTTTGAGAAGGGTTTTCTCTGTGTAGCCCTGGCTGTCCTGGAACTCACTCTGCAGACCAGGCTGGCCTCAAACTCACAGAGATCCTCCTGCCTCTGCCTCCCAAGTGCTGAGATTAAAAATGTCTGCCACCATCGCCTGGCAAGCCCAGCTATTTTTACGTGGGTTCTAGGGATTGAAACTAGGTGGTTGAAAGGCAAATAGTTTACTGACTGAGCCATCTCCGCAGCCAGAGTTCAGAAGATTGCTGAACCCAGGGTTCTGGGAGCATCGCACAAGCAGTTGCAAATGTGTAATTTGAAGGAAAGGTGGGATTTATTGGGTCAGCACAAGCTTAGGCTGCAAGGTCTGTCCCTGGAAACCACGAAGTGGAGACGGGCGGAACGTGAGGCTAGACCTTCTTTCCAAGCTTGTGAGGAGGCGTGCACGCCTCCATGCGTGTGACTCTGGTTTCCAGGTGAGAGCGGGTGTTTCCTTATTAGGACAATACTTTAGAAAATCCAGCTCGTGGGAACCATGCCCCTTGTGAGTAAGCAAGCAGTTGCCATGTAGAGAGAGTGGGCTGGTTTGACACTGGCAGCTGCAGTGTCTGCTTGGGCTGACACGTACGTATGGCTTCATAGCAGCTTTACCCACGCCTGTGATGGAGAGTTTTTATGCAGGACACAGTCCTGGGCTATGTGCTATATGATTCACCAAATCATTCCGAGGCTGGGTCCTAGGGGTAGGGACAAATAAAGGAACCCCGACCTGGTCCTCAGAAACTGCTCCTCAGCCTGGATTATATCCGCTGCCCTATCTCCATATTCAAATCCTGAACCCCCACCTCAGTGATCCCACTTGGCAAGTGCCCTACGGCAATGCCTGGTTCCTTAGGACCTAGCCAGGTGGCTCACCCCGCTTTGGGCTCTCAGTAACATTCCTCTCTTGCCTCACTCCTCAGCCTGTGGCCTTGGTATGACAAGTCCTATTTCCCTTTTCCTTTGTTCTGGAGTCCTGTCGACAAGCATTCGTCATCCTATTAAAACCAAACCAAACCAAATCAAACCACACGCCACCACAAAAGGGCTGGAAGTGGAGCTCCGTTGGCAGAGCGCCTGTCTAGCCTACATGAAGACTTGGTTAAGCCCTGGGTTTGATCCCCCCAGCACTGCGTAAAGCTGAGCGCAGTGTGGTACACACCTGTAACCCTAGCCCTTGGGATGTGGAAACAAAAAGATAGAGATTTAAGGTCATTCTTGACTTCCTGGATTGTTTGGGGCTGGCCTCTAATCATGAGACAAGTTTGTCTCTACTGCAGGCTCCCAGGGCCTCCTCTGCACCAGATTCACCAGGCATACACACCAAAAACCCATATTCTAAGCCACTGCCTAGACAAATCTGACGTAGACCCTGCGGCCCACCTTGTAAGGAAGGCACACTCACCCCCACGGGCTCGACCTGTAAGGGTTCCATGTTACCTAGACTCAGGCAGGGACTTCCAACTGCGACATGACATCGTTTATAAAACTCATGCTTGAGAATTGTATAATCAAGCTTTTAAAGCTTGCTAAAAAGTCTTATATTTTACATACATTTGGGGCTGTGTGTTGGGCTGCGTTCACAACATCTTCAGTCTGTCAGCCTCAAGGGCGGACCCAACTGCTAGTGCAGACAAACACTCCATGGCCGTCTTTGCTGTCCGGAAGGTGACTTTGCCCATGATCTTGGGTGTCTTGACTCTGTTCTTTTTCTCTCCAAGGCCCTCTCTGTGCTTCCCAGACCGACGAGGGCCTCGTTGCCGACGCTCCCTTCCCAGGTGTATGACGTGCCTGTCCAGAGGCAGGTCTTCTCGACCCTTGAGGTGAGCTTCACTCCAACCCTGACCCAGCCTGAGGCTTGGTGCCAGCTCTGGGTTCTCCATGCTGTTTGTCTTTGCAGCTTCCTTCATTCTGAAGGCTGATTCCCTCAAGATAAGCTGCCGGTGTTTGTTCGGGTGATGGCTGGGGTGTATCTGTGCTTGTACCCCTATAACCTACCCCCATACCTTCAGCTAAGACGGCGCCTTTTAAAGCACCGAGTCCGTCATGACAGTGAAACTCATTATTATGTACAGTCATCATACTGTGATTAGAAGCCTTAGGGTTGGAGACGCGGGAGCATAGATAAAGTGCTTGTGTTACAGGCGTATGGAGACCTGAGTATAGATTCACAAAACCCACACAAAACCAGACACAGTACTGAGGCTCTCGGCCCAGTGTTGCTATGGTGAAATGGGAGGTGGGGACAGGGGAATCCGAAGTAGGGTCAGGTAGCCAAAGAAGCGAACAAGAGACCCTGCCTCAGACAAGGCAGAAGGCTGTGGTCCCAGCTCCACACATGGGTCCTGGTATATATATATATATATATGCCCGTGCTTACACACAGAGAGACAGAGACAGAGACAAACAAAAAAAGATAGAGGCAGAGTTAATTTTAGCTAAAAGGGGGGAGTTAAAGTTGGTGGTTGAACACACCTATTATCATAACATACACACACACACACACACACACACACACACACACACACACACACGGAAACGTGACTACCAACCCCAAAGTGTTCAGGGATTTGTATCTCTCACTGGAGAAAACACTGACCTCGTAGACGTTGTGTGGGAAACCCCTTGGAAAGAGAAGTTGAAGTTGCCCTGCTTTGTTTTCCCTAGAGGCCGGAGAAGCAGCAGTTCTATGACATACCCACCAGCTCCCAGAAGGCTCTGCTCCCCTCCTCCACCAGCCAGGCAAGTGTGAGTATCCACGGAGCACGGGTGGGGCACTAGGCAACGAAGCATCCTCTGGGAAACTTGATTGGCTAGATGGATTGTCTTCTTTCTGCTGCTGTGGTGAAAAACCTGGGGTGAACGATTTATGGAGGGGAAAGGTTCACTGTTTGAGAGCTCGCAATTGGTTGCCTGGTTGCTTTGGAAACTGTGGTGCAGAGCGGTACATCTCAGAGAGAGCACAGGATGGAAGAAGATGCCTGCTCTATGGAGGGCAGGGAGCAAAGAGAAGAGAGAAGAGAGGGTTGGAGTCCCAGTATCCCCTCAAGCTGATGGCCCTGATGGCTCAACTTCCTTCTACTAGGCCTTACCTCCCAAAGGTTTCATTACTTTCTATCAGCAGCACAGGCTAAGGACCAAGCCCTCAACACCGAGGAACATCCCAAGTTCAAACTGTGGCACTTGACCAGCCCTCAGGTGTAGGATCTCCATAACCAACTCCACTGCACTGGCAGTGAATCCCTCCTTGCCCTGGTATTGGGGGCGTGGCTCTGTTGGTGAGCATTTATCTTGCAAGCATGAGGGTGTGAGTTTGGATCCCCTGTGCTCACATCTAAGAGCACTGTGCTGTTCTTCCTGAGGTCCCAAGTCCCCAGCATCTACATGGCTGCTCACAACCATTTGTAACTCCAGTCCGGGGGATCTGATGCTCTCTTCTAGCTTCCATCAGTAACACACACACACACACACACACACACACACACACACACACAGTATGCATACATGCAGTCAAAAACCCATGTACATAAAAATAATATTTAAAGTGCTGGGCATAAGCCAGGAGTCCCAGAGCTGTGGAGATGGAGGCAGGGGGATTGTTAGAGCTGGTGGACCAAGTCTAGTGAGTTTTAAATTCAATGAGAGATCCCGTCTCAAAAACAAGGTGAGGGGTGAGAGAGAAAGAAGGTGCCCAATGTAAATCTCTGGCCTCCACACACACACAGGCACAGATACACACACAGAGAGAAAGAGAGAGAAGGTGGGAGGGAGGGAGGGAGGGAGGGAGAGAGAGAGAGCAGCATAAGCTATGTGGTGGTTTGGCTATGTCAATTAACTTCCCCATGCCTGCATTCTTACTACAGATGTTCTGGAATATTCTGTGAGATCATTTGTATAACACATAGAGGATTAGGGGAAATTGTTCAGCTTTGATGTGTTTCGACGATATCATGAGTGGTGTGTAGAAGTTTGTTAGATGCAAAAGAAAAGGTTCAAGGCCCAGTAGCAGGATAGGGACAAGTAGAGGCAACGTGGGGATACGGGTGTGTGTGTGGGGGGGGGGGTTGCTGAACTGAGAGGAAGAAAAGAAAAGCAACTTGGGAAAGTGGGTGGATGGGATAAGTTCCTCTGCTGTGACAAAATGCCATGACCAAGGCAACCTATAAAATCCAGCAGTCCATTGGGGTGGTAGCTCCAGAGGGTTTGACCCCGGAATGGCATAATGAAGCCATGGCAGCAGGGACAGTAGAAAGCTTACAACCTTGAGCCATAAGGGGGGGAAGGGGGGTGTGAGGAAGAGAGTGCACAGGGGATGGTGGGAGAAAGCTTTCCCTTGTGACCCATCTCCTCCAACAAGGCCACGGCTAATCTTCCCAGACGGTTTGGCCAACTGGGAACCAAGCATTTGGATATGGTTATTCTCGTCCAAACCACCATGAGTGTGCAGAGATGGACGGCTGTGGAAGGGCAGAGAAAGGAGGTTTGACAGAGGGCGGAGCCAGACTGGGAGAGCCCTTGAGTAACAAGAGCAATGGGAGGTGGGGAGGGGACACTGAAGGAACCTGAACAAAACAGTGGCACTCGGATGCCAAGGGCCTGTCAGTTTCTTGTTTGATTGTTATTAACCGGGGGCAACTGTGTGTGTGTGGTTTTTTTTTTTTCCTCCAGGGACAGGGTGTTACACTGGCACCGACAATGGCCTTCAGACAAGGTGGTGGCTATAACCCGTTTTCCAGACCTCAGAAGTCAGAACGGATTCATGACACTCCGGTGTTGCTGGAAAAGGCCGAGGTCAGAAATGTGTCTATGACCAGCTTCACCAAAGAATCAGGGTCCAGAGCCTTTCCAGCCCCCTCTGCTGTCCACATTGGAGCTGTGGCCCTCTCCCCACAGTTGGGGAACACTGTGCAGAAAAAAAACAGCCTCCCAGAAGAACCTACCTATGCCTTCCCGACGCCCAATGACCCGCTGCCTTCTGATGCAGGTGGCAGCTACAAGGTCCCTTCCAGGTTTCTCATTCCCAGAGTGGAGCAACAGAACACCATGCCTAACATTTATGACACCCCGAAAGGCATGCGGGGTGTGTCTCTGGCTGGAAAGGAGCTGGAGAGAGGCAGAGAAGCGTCAGAGAATTCCCCCTGGATCTCACGACAGACAAGTTTCCTGTCTCCCGACTCGGACCGATTATCTGTTGCCAGCTCAGACAGCAGGGCTAGTGTGGTGTCTTCCTGCTCCTCCATATCCATGGACTCCTCCTCTGGCTCCTCCTCAGAGGACTCCGTCAAGGAGCTATGGATGGATGTGGACTTTGCAAAGGAGATGGCAGTGAATCTGCAACACAAAGTGGCCAGCTCGGCAGCGGGCCTGCTGCTCTTCGTAAGCAGGACTTGGAGGTTCAAAGATGCCTTGGAAACCAACATCCATGGAATCCGCAGGGCCGCTGACCAGGTAGAGGAATCTGTAAGAGAATTTCTGGATTTTGCCCAAGGGGTTGGTGGGACCGCTTGCAGTCTCACAGACAGCTACCTTCAGGCTAGAATTAGAGATCAGCTCCAGGCGATCTCTAGCTCCTACCAGACACTGCTGGATGCCAAGGGAAACTTGGACCGCTGCAATTGGTCCCTGGAAGTTCTCATGACGGACAAAGTCCAAAACAGCGTGGATGACCTGGAGAGGTTTGTCGCCGCTGCGAGGATAGTTCCAGAAGACGTCAAGAGGTTTACCTCCATCGTCATTGCCAATGGGAAGCTTCTTTTTAAACAGAACTGTGAGAAAGGAGAGATGGACTTAAAGTGTGAGAGATGCATCCGGCCTCCCCAAAGAGAAACTGAGTCCTACCAAGAGAGCAGCCCCTTCAACAGACAACCGGCAACCGAACACTCCTTTGAACTCGCAAAGAAAAACAGAGTGAATGTCTGTGGGCAGGTAAGTCAGGGGGACAAACAGTACCCAGGGGACTTCATCTGTTACCTGAACCGGTCGGTCATCACTGAGGGAGATGCTGGCATGTGTGCCTGTAGAAGTGTGCACTTGCTCGTTCGTGGGGAAGCCAGAGGATCAGCCTGGGTATTGTTCCTCGGTGTCTCTCACTGACCTGGAAGTGGCGGAGTAGCTTAGGCTGGCTGCGCGGCAGCGCCTAGGGATGGATCTGCCTCCCTCTGTGTCCCAGTGCTGGAGAGACAGGCTTGTGCCACCACACCCAACCACACCCAACCTCTTTCCATGGGTTCCAGTGGTGGAACCCATGTCTGTCTCTGCCTTTCTCTGTCTTTTTTTTTTATGGTTGTTTGGGCTTCGTTTGTTTGTTTGGGAGACAGGGTGAGAACTATGTAGCCCTGTCCTGGAACTCACAAAGATACACCTGTTTCTGCCTCTGCCTCCCCTGCCTCTGAATCTCCCCTGACCACCACCACTTCCACCTGCCTCCTGAAGCCTGGGTTTAGATGCATGTGCCCCCATGACAGGCACCACTCTTTTTACCCTTTATTTTGAGATGGGATCTCCCTAAGTTGCCCAGGCAAGCTTTGAACTTGGGTTCTTCCTGCCTTAGCCTCCTGTCCAAGTTAGGGTTTCTGTTGCTATGACGAAGCACTATGACCAAAAGCAAATTGTGGAGGAAAGGGTTTATTCATCTTACACTTCCACACCATAGTCCATCACTGAAGGAAGCCAGAACAGGAACTCACACAGGGCAGGGACCTGGAGGCAGGAGCTGATGCAGAGGCCATAAAGGAGTGCTACTTGCCGACTTGGTCTGCATGGCTTTGCTTAGCCTGCTTTCTTATAGAACTTAGTACCCACAGGGGAGGCACTCACACACAGTAGGCAGGGCCTTCCCACATCAATCACTAATTTAAAAACACCCTACAGGCTTGCCTACATCCCAACCTTAAGAGGGCATTTTCTCAATTGGGGATCCCTCCTCTCCAATGACTAGCTCATGTCAAGTTGACATAAAACCAGCCAGCACCCCTCCCAGGATGCTGGAGTCACAGGCCTGTGCTGCTGACCGCCAGATCTCTCCAGGTTTCCAGCTTGGAGTTGTAGTTTCTCAGAGTCAGAGGAGAACACGCGTTCGTCTCGGGGCCAGACTGACCAGTCGGCAGCTCCAGGCACCCCGAGAAGCATTCCTCTGGCTGGCTGCCTTTGGACTCCACAAGGAGATGCCTGAGTTCAGACTGCAGAGGCCCAGCAAGTGACCATCCCAGCTCCTTCCGAGGTCCCTGCCGCTGGCCGAGCGTCGACACACTCTAGAAAGTTGATGGTCGTTCATTTCTGTCCTGTCGCAGCCCTTGGCCACCAAAGCCAATAAATGCATCAGTAGGCAGATTCATGAACAAAGTCTCACACTTAAGAGTAAACTTTTAAAGTGGGGCATGGTGGTCATGCCTGTAATCTCTGTACTCAGGAAGCTAAGGAAGGGGGTGGGGAGTTCCAGGTCAATCTAGGCTACACAGCAAGATCTTGATGGGGGGAGTTAGGGGGCACAAAAACCACCAACCATAAAAGCAAAACAAAAAATTTGAGCAGCCATCGTAATTTGAAAGCTATTCAAAATAGTAATTTGAAGATTTGTGTTCTTTCTTTCACCCCCCCCCAGAGGTCACCCAACCTACAAGAGAAAGGAAAGCCCACCATGGAAGGAAAGTCCGATGGAAACCCAGACTTCCGTGGCATGGTAAGTCGGAGTGCTCCCCAGTGCTCTGACGAGTGTAATTCTGCCCTAGAGAGCTCTCCTTGGCTATGCAAATTCAGTGTTGCAGCCTACTCCATGTTCAAGGCCTCCATCTGTCTTTTGCTTTCTTTAGTAGTGGAAGGAAACCTGGACACCCAGGGTAGAGCATCAGCCCCCGAGAATCAGGGAGAAATTCGGGTACTGTTCGGGGTTACCATGAGTAGCGCCAACGCGGCATTTAATGACACTGTCGCACGTCCTGTGATAATTTTCTCTCTCCCTCTTTCCTTTCTTTGCATTTGGAATTGGATCTAGGGCTCTGTGCAAGACAGGCAAAGACCCCCACTGAGCTACACCCCCGCCTGGCACCCTTTCCTGTCTCTGATGATGAGCACAGTAAAGCGCTTTGGTTCAGGGGTTAGGTATCTTCACGGTATCTTTGACACTTGATCAACGTCTTTTTAAACCAAAGATGTTATCGCTGTTTGTCTTTACTGGCTATCTTCTATGTGTGGCAGAAGGCAATTTTCCGCTTACCAATTTTAAATGTTTCCTCTAAATTAAATAATGTACGAACATTGAGTCCAGGTCTAAGGAGATGGCTCAGTAGTAAGAGTGCTTGCTATGCATGCATGCGAACCTGAGTTCAAGTCCCCAGCACCCATGTAAAAAAGCCAGGCATGGCTGGCTCCCATATGCCTGTAACCCCAGCACTGGCGGGTGGGAGAGACAGATTCTGGGAGCTCACTGGCCAACAAGCCAAGCCAAAATGGGGACCTTCCCGTTTTCTGAGAGACCTTTCTCAAGGCAGTAAGACAGGGAAAGACTGGGGAAGAAACCTGACACTGTGTTTTGGCTTCTGAATGTATGTGCACAGCAATATCTGTACACCTACGTACATGAACCATACATTACACACACACACACACACACACACACACACACACACACACCACACCACACATAAGCATAAACAGTGAGTCTATTTAAAACCCAAGTAAGAACCCACACAACACTGAGAGGTTAAAGATGAAGGTTACAGAGCTGCCGAGCAACTGGGGTACTAGAGAGAGCAAGACAGGATACAGATGTCCGTTGACTTGGACAAGGTTATCTGCCTTCTCAGCAACAATTCTGGGCAAGAGCCCAAGTCTCTCAGAGCTCTGCTCTCTAAGCCCTTAGCACTCAGCGTTGCCTCTCTCCTGCTGACAGCCACATGGTTTTGTCCCACATGAGGAATGCCTTGACTTTCTCCAAGTCAGTTTCTGATCTCTTGGGTCTGGACAGAGGCAGAGAATCTGCATCCCCAGCAAGCCCCAAGTCGATGGCGATGGGGCTGCTAGGGCCCACATCTGCACAGTGCTATTTCATTCTAACAAGGCTTCCCCACTGGCCCATGTGTAGGATGCACCATTTGGCTTCCCAGGGCCCCTCCCTGC
Organism: Mus pahari; assembly: GCF_900095145.1. Taxonomy (NCBI): domain Eukaryota; kingdom Metazoa; phylum Chordata; class Mammalia; order Rodentia; family Muridae; genus Mus; species Mus pahari. Next base: position 154,738,594 of record NC_034592.1, read on the forward strand.
CTGCTAACTGACTAAGGCTCACAGCAGCCCCTCATTAAGAGATGGCAGCTTCTGTCCTGATCCCTGACCCAGGTACATTTTTCATTTTCAAGCCAAGATGCTCATGATGCAATGTCTATCCGTCTGCCTGTCGCACTGGTTCTGTCCTCTGCCTGAAAAATGGGGCTCACCACACAGGTCAGGTCAGCCTTGAGTGGTCACTCTTCCTTCTACCTCCAAGGAGTGGATTTAACACCTAGCTCCTCACCCCTTGAATGCTCGAAAGTTGCAAATTTTTCATTATTGATGTGTTAGAATGTGATCCTTATGTTTTACAGAGCTGGTTGAGTAAAATCATACACACGACTGTGTTGCAATCTATAACACAAGAATACATACAGTTGCATATGGAACAGTACTTGGAAAACAATAATATTCGAGCCGCATGCCTTCAATCCCAGCACTTGGGAGGAAGAGGCAGGCAGATCTCTGTGAGTTCGAGGCCAGCCTGGTCTACAGAGGGAGTTCCAGGATAGCCAGGGCTACACAGAGAAACCCTGTCTCAACAAAACAAAACAAAACAAAACAAAACAAAACAAAACAAAACAAAACAAAACAAAACACAAGCAAATACTGACATTCAATTCACATTCAAGTGTCACAGCCAGCTCTGCATTTCCTTAACAAATCTGCTTTTTCTCATAAGGATTCTTGCAAATTGAGCCAAGACAACCAACATCCTGCTGGTGGTTCTAGCCCTTACATGTTTTCTCCTTCTTCTCTAGAGTCCTACCCCTCTTACCTCTCCATCTCCTGGTGAGCAGAACACAGAGAGGAAGATCCACCTGTCTGAGCACAGCAGGCTCTATTTCGGAGCACTCTTCAAAGCCATCGGCGTCTTAGCCAGCAGTCTCAGCAACGGCCAGCCCCCCGAGGTCTTCATCACTCAGAGCAAGCTGGTCATCACAGTTGGACAGAAACTGGTGGACACGCTGTGCAGTGAGACCCAGGAGAAAGACGAACGCAACGAGATCCTGTGTGGCAGCAGTCACCTGTGCGGACTGCTCAAGGACCTGGCGCTGGCCACCAAAAGTGCAGTGATCCAGTACCCGAGCCCCAGTGCCCTGAGCCTCCTCCAGTCAGAGGTGGAGAGGCTAGAGCACCACTCTCGGAAATTCAGAGACATGTTGGAATGAAGCCTGCGGAGGTCCGCTCCTGGCCAGTTTCATACCCACCACTCTGTTCCGTGGAAAAGCCCATCAGAATGGCTGAAACAGCCACGGGTATCAGAGCTGGTTAGTAAGTGGCTAAGCCTCCGAAGGCCACTGGCCGACCACGAGAAGGTCAAGAAAGAGAGGCAGGCGACAAGTCAGGACCTTGAGATGCTGAACTCACTGAGCCGAGGTATTCAGCATCAACAGGGGCAGTTGCATTGTAGAAGCCACATTTCGAGTCAGTCAAATGTGTGTGTGTGTGTGTGTGTGTGTGTGTGTGTGTGTGTGTGTGTGTGTGTGTTACAGTTACTCTACACTTGTTAGGCAGCACCCAAGGTCGAGGTCAAAGGGTTGGAGAGACAGCAGCCAGCGTGTCACAGGCTCTGACCTCACAGAGGCACCATCTGATTGGGAAGACAGACAAAGGGACAGAGAACTATCCGCAGTCTGTTGGCTGCTAGTGAGAAGAGAAACTGGGGGAGAGTGAGAATGAAGGAGAAACACCCACACACACAAAGGATTGATTCTTGTTGCATTCATTAGGAAAGTGCAGGGATTGGTGTCACACACCTTTAAGTTTAGCACTCAAGAGGCAGAAACAGACAGACAGACCTTAATGAGACCAGACTAGTCCACAGTGAGCTCCAAACTGAGGGCTATATTGTTAAGAAACTATTTTTTAAAGCCTCCTGAAAAGGAATGAGTTTGCCTTTATTCAATCAGTTGTTTTAGATTAGTACTGTGAGATGTGTACAAACGGTGTAAGCCTAAACACGTGTGTGTGTGCATGTATGTGCATGTGTTGCTAGAAACTTAATCTTGGGTTTCACAAATGCTAAGCATGTACTCTGCTGCGAAGATTGATTCCCCAGTCCCCCAAATGTATGCTGTTACTTCACCCCGAAGGTGACGGTTATGTGCTCTGTAGGAGGCGATGGTTACATGCTCTGTTGAGTTCCCTACTAACTTATTTTGTGTTACAAATCCAGTATTGATCTGTTCCCCTGCCCAGTTAGATTAGGTTATTTCACTAGTCTCAAATCTGTTCTGTTATTTATCTATAATCACGGGTTTAAACACATTTGCAAGGTCCTGAGAGATGGCTCAGGAGGTAGAGGCACCTAACCCCAATCCCGATTCCCTGAGTTCTATCCCAGGGACTCACGTGGTGGAAGGAGAGAAGTGAGTCCTGATAACTGTCTTCGGACGTCCCTGCACAAAATAAAACAAAACTTGAAATTAAAAACTTAAGACATATGAGCAGGCTGGCAGCAGCCCTTTCTCTGAAAGGGCCTCTGAGTGCTGGTACCAGAGTGAAGTGTTTGTTAAAGACACCTCCACTCTGAATGCATCTGCAGGGGGCGCACGTATATGTCGGTCTGGACTAGAAAGCAAAACCATCATTGGTGTGTTCCCGGAGTGGGTCAGGAAGACGTGGCATGCCGACGACACCCACAGTTAGTCACAGCTGTGGAAGTGTTACCGAGCTCCTCTTGCAAACCACTTCCGTTCTCTCTCCCCACAGCTCTGCCTTTCACCTCATGTTACTATGGTTACCTTATGCTTCCCGCCACAGGACGGCGGCCCTGTCCCTCCTGAGCACAGGATACCTTCACTGAAGAAGAAAACATTCCCAGGTTGTGTCTCCTGCAGAGGTGCCAAGTCCAGCTCCTGTCTTACCTGCATGTGGTGGGCACATGAAAACACTGGCAGGAGGAACTGGAGAGACGGCTTCGTGGTTAAGAGCTTGTTACTCTCACAGAAGACCTCAGCCATTTGCAACTCTACTGGCTCCTTAGACACAAGCATGAGAGCGACACAATACATACATGTATGCATATGCACGTACAAACATACATCTACACATATTCATACATGCAAACCCTCATACACATGGAATAAACATAAATCCCTTTTTAAAATGTTGACGGAGGGGCTAGAGAGCACTTTCTGCTCTTCCAGAGGACCTGAGTTCAGATCTTAGCACCTTCATTGGGCAGCTCACAACTGCTTGCAACCACAGCTCCAAAAGATCCAATGTCTTCTAGGCTCTGAGGGCACCTGTGCACATATATGTATGTATGTGTATGTACGTGTGTATGTGTGTATATATATATATATATATATATATATATATAGAGAGAGAGAGAGAGAGAGAGAGAGAGAGAGAGAGAGTGTGTGTGTGTGTGTGTGTGTGTGTGTGTGTGTGTTAGTCAGGGTTTGTATTCCTGCACAAAACATCATGACCAAGAAGCAAGTTGGGGAGGAAAGGATTTATTTAGCTTACATTTCCACATTGCTGTTCATCACCAAAGGAAGTCAGGACTGGAACTCAAGGAGGTCAGGAAGCAGGAACTGATGCAGAGGTCATGGAGGGATGTTACTGGCTTGCTTCCCCTGGCTTGCTCAGCCCGCTCTCTTATAGAATCCAAGATTACCAGCCCCGAGATGGTCCCACCCACAAGGGGCCCTCCCCCTTGATCACTAACTGAGAAAATGCCTTACAACTGGATCTCATGGAGGCATTTCCTCAAGAGAGGCTCCTTTCTCTGTGATAATTCCAGCTTGTGTCAAACCCAGCATATGTATATATGTATATGTATATATATATGTATATATGTGTGTATGTATGTATGTATGTTTGTATGTATGTATGTATGTATGTATGTATGTATGTATGTATGTATGTAGTTTTTTCAAGAAAGGGTTTCTCTGTGTAGCCCTGGCTGTGGCTGTCCTGGAACTCACTCTGTAGAGCAGGCTGGCTCAGACTCACAGAGAGCCACCTGCCTCTGCCACTTGAGCACTGGGATCAAACATGTGGACCACCACTAAGGCCTAGCCACATGTACATAAATAAATAATAAAAAATTTTAATGTTGAGTGTAGAGCTAGGTATAGTGGTATACATCTGTAATTCCAATACTTGAAAGGTAAGCAGGGAGATCAGAAGTTCAAAGCCAGCCTCTCTCAAGAGAACAAAACAGAGGTGACAGAGGGGAGTGGATGGTGGTAGGGAGAAGGGGTGGAAAAGGAAGCAGTTGGGGGCTCTGTCTCAAGCAAACAGACAAGAAGCCATTGCCCCTAGCAGCTGCCATCTCAAGACCCTAAAATGAGGACCCCTGTGAGGCTTAGACTCAGTCCCCGGGGGGCTGGGGCAGAGGTGTCACATTCTGAACAGCAGGATCTCACCTGTTAGGATCCTTCTGGGACAGAAGTTGTGCCCACTTCCCCAACGCGGCAAAACACTGGGCTCTTAAGACAACCTGGAGCCAACTGGCCACAGAGCCTCCAATGGTGTCAAGGGACAGTTTCCAGGTCCATGCTCACGAGTCAACTCCTGTGGTGGCAAAGTGGCTGCCTTGGATTATGACCAGAGGAGAGGGACTTCCTTTTGCTTATACTATCTTAAATCAGGTGCCTGCCCCAACAGTGTGAATAACCTTTTCACACTTGCATAGACACACATTCAATACTACTCATTCACCCACACAAACTCACTCACAGACACATCTCCTCCACACACCCTGCTATTCTTTCTCTCACATTCACCCATTTCCAGGACTTTACACACACACACACACACACACACACACACACACACACACACACACAACACACACTCAAATACCAATAACCCTAACCGCTGGCCCTGTGTGGCAGTGTGATGCACCCAAGGATTCCTCCTGTCAGTTCTGGGTGCAGAATTAAAGATTAGGGGTTCTGGGAGAAGAGACTATGTGGGTGGGTCTTAAGTAACCCTGTGACATAACTGGCCACGAGGGGACTTACAGGACCCAGGACAGTCACACTCAGACCTATGCCTCATTTCTTTCTGTTTGGTTTTTGAGACAAGGTTTCTCTATGTACCTTGGTTGTCCTGGTACCCACTCTGTAGACAGGGCTGGCCTTGAACTCTGAGATCCTCCTGCCTCTGCCTCCCAAGTGCTGGGATTAAAGGTGTGTGCCATCATCCAGGGGAACGCAGACTTTTAGACTGAATCACACTGTATGTGTAGTTTAGATGCAGAGAGCCATGCTTAGCCATTCTGGGAATGGTGAAAAGCCTTTGCAAGTCCAAGTTCCCATGCGCTGATCTAGAGCCACCCTTGGTGCTGGCTCTCCTAAGCGTGGCAGTCAGGCACACTGCGTAGACATACAGAGACAAAGATTGGCAGCATCAAAAGCAACTAGCGTTCACTTCCACATTATTGATTGATCCATGTCACTGCAGCCCCAAGGCTGATGTAGGGGTGGGCTCACACGAAGGCTGGACACAACAGGTTTGTATCAGAGCCAGGGAGCTCTGAGGTTAGGAATGCCTTGCCTTTTACAACAGCCTCTGAGCATAGCTGGTGGAGCTGTGTCTCCAAGACACCATTATTTATCTGATTTTCAGCATCTGGCGCTTGGGAAGGAGAGGCAGAAGAATTGCTAAAAGTTGAGGTATCTCTATCTCTATCTATCTGCTGGGTGGTGGTGGTGGTGGCAGTGCACGTCTTTAATCCCAGAACTCTGGAGGCAGAGGCAGGTGTATCTCTGTGAGTTTGAAGCCAGCCTGATCTAAAGAGCAAGTTCCAAGGCAGCCAGGGCTACACAGAGAAACCCTGTCTTGAATCCCCCCCCCCAAAGATTACACCCACATCTATAGATATAGGCACATCTATCCGTAAATGTATCTGTGAATTTGAGGTCAGCCTGGTATACATAGCAAGTTAGAGGTCACCCAGGGCTATACAGTGATCCTCTGTTAAAAAATAATAAGTGTCTATTGGTAGATGGATGGATGAATTTTTTTTTTCTTTAGCAAAAGTAAAATCTGTTCTGCAATCTCGAGGAGGAAACTATCTTTTAAGGTTGTCAACCGCAGCATCCTTGAGAAGATAATTCAAAACAAAATTCTACAAGGTCTGCTCAGATATGCAGAAATGGAAGATACACACTGCAAGGTTGGAGAGGCAGCTGGGAGCAGGGATGGGATGTAGCTGGAAGCAGGGAATGTCACAGGGAATCAAAGGGTAAAGTTTGTCACTCAATGATAACGGCATCTATGTGCACTGGTTCTTTGGTACAGCGCTGTCCTAATGCCTCATCAACTTGGGCCCCGCCTTCTCCTAGCGACAGACAGCCTAGCAACCTGTGACCTGGGGTTGCTTTTCATGGTTTTCCGTTTCTTGAGCTGTGTTCAATCCAAGAACTGTTGTCAAGAGAGCCGGGTAAGTTGCTAGTGTGTGCTCAGCACACACGGAGGAAGTCCTGACTCCATCTCCAGCACCTCAGAGATGGGGAGGGGGGGATCGTCAGGATTTCAAGGTCATTTTGAGGCCAGCCTGCACTATGTGAAATCCTACAGAGCAAGCAAAGAAAGCCTTGTCGACAAAGAGCACACCTCGGGAAAAGCCTGCTCTTGGCTGCAGATGCCTCCTTCCCTTTTTGCAAAGATGGCAGTGAACCTGCCCAGACTCACTGCAGAAGACTGCCTGGGGCTTTAGAATCAAAAGCATCTTCTCAGCTTTTGGAGGCTTCTTGTTGAATATTTTTTTTCTAATAACCAACATTCTATATCATTTCCTCCACAAGAAGAAAGAGGAAACAGTGGGTGGTGGTGACAGCAACCTGGCCTCGCTTATGTTCGTTCCACAGAGAGGATGGAAGTGGTGACGAGCCACTGAGCAAGCTTCCAGTGTGACAAGCACTGGGTGTCATGTATCCATTTTGCTGCAAATACATTTTTTTTCAAGAGAGGGTCTTGCTGTGTAGCCCAGGCTAGCTTCAAAAGCACCATTGTCTTAGTGAGGGTTTCTATTCCTGCACAAACATCATGACCAAGAAGCAAGTTGGGGAGGAAAGGGTTTATTCAGCTTAAATTTCCATACAGCTGTTGATCACCAAAGGATGCAGGACTGGAACTCAAGCAGGTCAGAAAGCAGGAGCTGATGCAGAGGCCATGGAAGGATGCTCTTTACTGGCTTGCTTCCTCTGGCTTGCTCAGCCTGCTCTCTTATAGAA
>NC_034592.1:154746601-154765858 GCF_900095145.1 Mus pahari
AAAAAAAAAAAAAAAGAAGAGCAGAAGGAGACAGAAGAGGGGAGGAAGGAGTAGAAGGAGGAAGAAGAGGAGGAAAAAGAAGAGTTAGAAGGAGGAGGAGAAGGAAGAGGAGGAGGCCTAGAAACTATATTCCTTTTAAGAGATTCATTAAATAACTACATTAAGCCAGGCATGGTGGTACATCCCTTAAACCCCAGGACTCAAGAGGTAGAGGCAGGGGTTGGTAAGATGGCTCAGCAGTTAAGAGCACTGACTGCTCTTCCAAGGGTCCTGAGTTCAAATCCCAGCAACCATATGGTGACTCACAACCATCCGTAATGAGATCTGATACCCTCTTCTGGAGTGTCTGAAGACAGCTACAGTGTATTTACATATAATAAATAAAATAAATCTTAAAAAAAAAAAAAAAGAGGTAGAGGCAGCCATATCTCTAGGAGTTCCAGGCCAGACATAGTAAGACCATGTCTCAGACAAAAACACCAGGGCTGTAAAGACAATGTAAAACTGCTGAGGCTCTGCCTCACTGGATATAGTTGCCTGCCTATTACACACAAAGCCTTGGGGGGCATAACTGGGTGTGGTGGTGCACACCTGTGATCCCAGCATTAAAGAGACGGAGGCAGGAGGATCAGAAGTTCAAGATCACCTTTGGCTACACAGGCAGTTCCACCTTCCCACAAACCACCACTGCCGCCAGATTATGTTTCCCTAAGGACAGAATACTTGTGAGTCTTTGGTTTTCTCTGGACCAGCACATTCCTCTCACCCCTAAACCGGGGGCAACACACCCATGGTGGGAAACTAAGAGAACCAGCTCCTAATCTTGTACTTAATTTTTAACCTTTGCTTGATCTCTGTATTTTGTGGCAAGTTGCATCCTTTGAGCTATGAAATTTCAGAAGCCACAAAATCAGATGCAGAACTACTGGTAAGACACCTAAGTGTGACTCTCTCCCTTGAAAGAGCCATCACCAAGTCAAGGGTGTTTAGTGTTATATCCCTTTCTAGTTCCTGTGTGCATGGCACATGCATTTATGACATGCTAGAGAAACATGACTTCCCTCTGAAACATATCCATGGCCCATTTATTTATTTATTTATTCATTTATTTATTGGAAACAAGGTCTCACTCTGTTGCTTAGGCTGGCCCCAGTACATGCGATGTAGGCTCAGCCTAGCCTTGAACTCAACATAATTCATAAAGCTGAAGACACAGATATAAGTCATTTTTCTGGGCCTGCAACCACCTAGGATCCCAGGAGCAGCGGAGCCCCAGAGGACACAGCACTCCCCCCTAAGCGAAGGTGAAAACGCAGAAAAGAAGGTCACCTGAGACTATCTGGTCACTTTAAGTAGTGTGGGCTTCAGAATGGCCACCTTGCGGGCCTGGCGTGGACACAGAAGTGAAGGAGGCCACACCTACTCCAGGACTGCTCACTATGCATACCATTTGCCGCTCTTGTTCCTCTGGGTCTACAGCTCATGTTGGTACCCCAAAGACAGACTAGGGAGACACTGAACCCCGTATTTGTTCTCTTCCCAATATGGTCACACTCCCCTTTCTCCGCCTGCACCATCACTAATCTCTGTAACTGGCAGAATGGGATGAGTGGCTACGCTAAGCTTGTTGGAGACACTGTTGCCCTAGCTTCTGCCCAAAATAACATCTGGATACAGGGCGGAGAGGTGCTCAGTGGCTAAGAGTGCCTGCTGTTCTTTGAGCAAGCACAGGATGGAGTCCCAGAAGCCCAGCAGCTCACAACCACATACAACTCCAGTCCCAGGGAGATCCAACACCCTCGTCAGGCCTCGACAGGCACCTGCAGTCACGCAGTGCCCAAGCAGGCCCACCCACCACGTCTTTTCTTTTGTAAGTCTGGATTTAAAATACGTGAGATACGGTAGCTGAGAAGACAGGTTCCGTCCATCTCATCCTTAGATTTACAGCACTGCTGGCCCTGGTCTCCACGACTGATGTTCTCCCGTCCTCCCTCAAGCCCAAGCTTGAACTGCGGGATGGGGGAGGGGAGGGCCCGCCGGCCACGGCCGGAAGTGGACGCACTCCAAGGATGCTCCAGCGGGTCGCCCTGAAGCCACGCCCAACTCCCGGACAAGGTTTTCAAGGCAATTGGTGTGGACCAAGGCCTCGCGCGGCGACCCCGCCCCTTTCCCGCGCGCTGTTTGTGTGCGTCATCAAGGAGCACCGGAAGTAGGTAGGGTTTCGCCGGCGACTCCGGAAGCGACGGCCTCTCGTCTTTGCCAAGGCTTCTGGTGTTTTTTTTTTTGCTACGGTTTCTGACTTCGGCTTTGGGATGGGTTGCGACGGAGGCACCATCCCCAAGAGGCACGAGCTGGTGAAGGGGCCGAAGAAGGTCGAGAAGGTCAGCGGGGACTGCGGGCTGCGGGGCTCGGGATGAACGGCGGTCACCGGCGCTTGTGGACGGTTTTGCAGGCACTGAATAGTCCGGTTAGCCTGGGGTCCTCCCCACAGACGCTGTGTTGATTTGTAAACATTAACGCTGAACAGGACGGAGACTGGAGAGCTAGTTAGTAGCCTAGCCAGGACTGGGACGTATCTGTAGCTGGCGACGATCACGGTGATAGATGCGATTTATGGACTTTGTGTGTTGTTGTGAAAGGCTGTCACTGTGTGGCCCTGGCTGGCTGGGACTCCCACGTCTGCCTGCTGAGTACTGGGGTTAAAGGTGTGGGCCACCAAGCCTTGGTATTTGAATAATACTTTCATTTTTTTAATGGTTTGTGTGTGTGTGTGTGTGTGTGTGTGTGAGTGTGGTATCCAAGGAGATCAGAAGAAAGCATCGGATCCGCGGGAGCTAGAGCTACAGGTTTTTGTGAGCCATTCATCTTGGTTGTTAGAGCCAAACTCGGGTCCTTTGGAAGAGCAGTACACAAGCTTCCAGAACTGGCACAGTTTCCGCCACAATGAGTATTTTTGAATAAATGCGTGAACAGTCAGTAAGTCTTACAAGACATTGAGCAGATTGTATAGTTCCACACTAATGGATGGTAGGGAAATTGAGTACCGGAAAGTTAGTTAACACCACTGCAGAGATACGGCATAGAGTCGTGAACCACTGTCCCCATCCATTTGTGTGCATTTCAAAGCTAGTGTTGATGATGACTGTTTAATAATATAAGGCACGGGATACCCCCGATACAGTTCCCAGCATGGGGAGGATCATGTCCAGCATTCAGAGAACATTGGGGTGGGAGGTGAATCCCATCCAGTGTTGTACTTAAGACACTGCGTAACTTCCTGACACATCCTGATAAACTCCATTGGGTCCTGTGTGAACAAACCTCTGCCTGTCTCTCTGCCCTCATCTTCTGCCCCCTTTTTAGCTCTTTCACTCCATTCTAGATACCATAGACCTTGCCCCAGTGTCCTGAACATTCCTCACTCATAGTGACATCATGACTTTGGGGGTAGGGGCCACTTGAGACAAGGTCTTGCTGTTAGGTAGCCCAGGCTTGCCCCAGCCCCTGAGTGCTGGTCACAGTGTGTGCTGCTTGGCTCTTTCCCCTCATTTCTTCACCCAGCCTTCACCACAGTCAGCTGCAGTCACTCTCTAAGCCCGCCCCCTCTGCCGCTTTCCTTTTTTTTAATGATCCCTGTTTCTGTGGTTACCCACTATGCATCTCTCCCATGTGCTCAGGGGTCCTTGCATGTCTTAGCTCTGCAGTCTGTAAGATGTTTCTGCACATTATAGACATCCACTGAGCATGTGTTGAAAGTCTGAGGACAGAATGCCCTCAGACCATGCCAACATATCATTCAAGTGTGCATAAAGTATTCATCTTACTGTTGTTGTCGTGTGTCCAGGACTGACTTGGAGTAATGGAAGAGTTGGCAAACAAACAAACAACCACCCCAAACAAATAAAAACAAAACAAAAAAAACAGGGAGGGTGGTTTTTAATAACCCATTTGTCCAAGTACTTATAAAATGCTTGTTGTATATACAATTCTGGTCCCTAATGGCAAATTATCCCTTCTAGAGCTTCCATTTGAAATGCCTGTTATGAAGTAATCATATAGATATTGGGGTGGGGATCTGCCCATGCCTTGGCACACAGCTAAGTCCCATGGAAATAACACTTGTCCTAAGTGAGATGTGTGGTGACTTTTTTTTTTTTTTTTTTTTTTTTTAGACAGTGTTACTATGTAGTCCTGACTGGTCTGGAACTCTCTGTAGATCAGGCTAGGCTCCAACCAATGGAGATCCATCTGTCTTTGCCTCAAATGCTGGGATTAGAGGTGTGCACAACCACATCCAGCTCATGGGGACTAGATAAGTTCCTGGATGAGGACCAGTCACCAGAAAGACAAAATCATGATCAGAAATTGACAATTGTTTTTCCATTTTTGCTATTTGTTTATTTATTTATTCATTCATTCATTCATTCATTCATTTATATATACATGAGTTTATGTGCACCATGTGTATGCAGGAACCTGAATGCATATAGAGTGCCCTGAAACTGGAATTATGAGCTACCTAATGTTGTGAGCTACCTAGCATGATTATTGGTAACCCAAACTGGATCCTCTGCTAGAGCAGTTAAGTGCTCTCAAACAGTGAGTTGTTTCTCCAGCCCTGAAACTTGGCACATTTATACCCCCTCCATATTCCAGGAAGATGTATAAGGTGTTACCAGGAGGAAGTTATATAAGATGTTAAGTTACTATAGAAGTATAAACGTTAATGTTGGTACTAGGGCTGAGATAGATCAGGTAGAGGACCTCTTGGTGTGTGCCCTGCCCTGCCTCCATTCTGTTTTTCATAAAGCTTGCACACACAGTTTAATGATGTCTATGAACTTGCTTTGTGTGTGTTGGGTGTTGGTAGATCTTTATTTAACATAATACTAATTTAAAACCTTTTAAAAATGTATGTTATGTGCTGTGTATGTGGGGGTCAGAGAACAGCTTTTGGAGGCTGGTTCTTTCCACTGTGGTTTCCAACGGTCAGATTGAACTTGGCTTGTTTTGTTTTGTTTTTTCACCTCTGAGCCATCTCACGTGCTTTAATTTCTTAAAACTTTTTAAAGTCCCAAATTCATATACCACTGTTCTATTTACTTATTATCAACATACTTACTATACTGGAGATTGAGCCTCATGTATGCTAGGCTGATGTTCTGTCCTGGAGCCACGTTCTCCACATCCAGCCATTTACTTGGTTTCTTTTATAATTTATAAAATACATAGTTGGGAGGCTGTGTGGCAGACATGTAGAATTCAGAGGATAGTTTGTCACTTCTCTCCTTTACCTTTCACCTAGGGACAAACTCAGGTCTTTTTTGTTGTTTGTTTTCGAGACAGGGTTTCTCTGTGTAGCCCTGGCTGTCCTGGAACTCACTCTGTAGACCAGGCTGGCCTCCAACTCAGAAATCTGCCTGCCTCTGCCTCCCCAAGTACTGGGATTAAAGGCATGTGCCACCAGGTCATTCAACATAGAGGCAAACACCAGGCCTGCCGGGCGATCCCCAGTGACTGCCGGGCGATCTCGGCTCCATCGTTTTCCTTTAGAAGCAGCATCTTGTTGGGTTACTTAGGCTGGCCTCAGACTTTATCCTCCTGCCTCAGACTCTCAAATACTGGGATTATGGTCACTACTGCTCCAGGGTGTGGGTCATTATTCTGATTTTAAAATTAAACAACACAGTATGTGTATTAGTTACTTTTCTGCTGCCGTGATAAAACACCATGACCAAAGCTACTTAAGGAAAAGTTTATTTTGGCTTATGCATCTGGAGGGAGTGTCCATGACGGCAGGTGACAGAGAGGCAGCTGGCTGATCCATTTTCATCCCCAGGCAGGAGAAGTATGGAGAAGTTATAAACCTCCAAGCCCGTCCTCAGGGCCGTGCTTCCTCCTGCAAGGCTCCACCTCCGAGGTTTCATAAACTCCTCCAACACCACCCCTGGGAACCACGGGGTACATCTTACACATGACCAGAATGGAGTGACAGAGTGTGTTCCCTTTCTTAGGTCGACAAAGACGCTGAATTGGTAGCCCAATGGAACTACTGTACTCTAAGTCAGGAAATCCTGAGGCGCCCGATAGTTGCCTGTGAGCTTGGCAGGTATGGACCCTTCATGTAACCGAGATGTATCTGTCCCGTTGGTTTTAAGAGAATACTGAAGTACTCGATAGCAGCTGTCCTAAGCACATTAATGGGGAAGGTGAGCCCGTGTCCGGACATAGCCTGGACCTTCTGCCTCAGTTTGTTTTACACTTAGGAGCCAGTAGTGAGTGCTGAGATATAAGCCCAGAGCATAAAGCAGCCATGAGTAGTATCAAGAGCAGGGGGGAGTTGGGAGTGGAGAGGGCATGACCTGTCTGGGGGGGGGCGGGCACTGCTACTCAGTTCCAACTGGTTTTTAGAGTGAAGAATGTGGGCCTACTGGTTGTAAATCTTCTGATCTTTACTTTTTGAAGGACAGGGGGAAATAAATACTCGCATGTTGATTTTTCCAAGTCTTAAAGTCCACGCCACCCTGGCTTTAAGCCACTGCTTTGTGTGTTTGGGCAGCAGTTGAAGCAGCGCAGAATGTTAGCAAAGGTGGGCAACTTTGGGGTCACGTTCAGGTCTTCCCGTTTGGTTCCAGAATCACTACTGCAGTAGTAAACTCTGCTCCCTCTTGTAGACTGTATAACAAAGATGCCGTCATCGAGTTTCTGCTGGACAAATCTGCTGAGAAGGCCCTGGGGAAGGCGGCGTCGCACATCAGAAGCATCAAGGTAGGACACCGGTGTGGCTGCGCTCCAGGCGCCTCTCAGGGAGGTTGCTTTAATAGGATCTGTGTCTTTGTTAGGGTTCCATTGCTGTGAACAGACACCACAACCAAGGCAGCTCTTATAAGGACAGCATTTAATTGGGACTGGTTCTGAGGCTCAGTCCATTATCAAAGTGGGAGCATGGCAGCATCTAGGTAGGTATGGTGCAGGAGGAGCTGAGAGTTCTCCATTTTCATCCAAAGTCAAACAAGAGAATACTGGCTAGTACAGGGGTATTAAAACCCATGCCCACAGTGTCACACCTACTCCAACAAGGCCACACCTACTGCAACAGTGCCGTACCTCCAAATAGTGCCACTCCCAGGCTAGGCATATTCAAACCACCACAGTATGTATACATTAGGGACTGAACTCAGCACTGGCAAGATGGCTCAGTGGGTGAAGCACCTGTAACCTGAGTTTCCTGGAGCCCACATGGTGCAAGGAAAGAAACGGCTCAACAGCTTGTTTTCTGACCACCGTGGAGCGCTCCAATGTATTTACTAAAGTAAATAAGTCAACACAGAAAGCTCTGTTTTAAAAACAGCGTTCAGGGGCTGTGGCAGGGGCCTTGGATTCAGCTCTCCAGCACCGAGGTAAAAAGCTCGGTGTGCGTGCTCGGTGTGTGCGCCTGTGACCTCAGCACGGGGCTGGAGACAGCAGAGCCTCCGGCTCACTGGCCAGGCAGCCTGCTGAATTGTTGAGCTGAGATTCACTTGGACTCTCTCAGCGAGGAAGCCAAAGAGAGGGAGGGGACTCCTGAGCTGACAGCAGTAGCTCTGCTGGGAGCGTGTGCTGGAGAGGTGGGGGCAGGAGGATCACACCGGACACTGACCTGGCCAGCACCTCGGGCGCATACACAGGAGCACATAGATGTGCATACAACCCCCCCCCCACACACACACACACACAAACACGTGATATGATTCTGTGCTGAATGTTGAAATGTCTCCATCTTCAATTGGGTCAGCTTACAGTTCTTTCCCTTCTGGTGCTGCTGAAGTGATGATGGGCGTCCATAGAAGTGAGCGTCCTCCCAGGCCAGGTCCCTGTGCTTATTTCATGTCCCCATTATTAATGTTTCCCCACAGAACGTGACAGAGCTCAGGCTTTCTGACAATCCCGCCTGGGAAGGAGATAAAGGGAACACCAAGGGCGACAAACATGATGACCTCCAGCGAGCTCGGTTCATCTGCCCTGTGGTGGGCCTAGAGATGAATGGCCGGCACAGGTGAGGGTGACTGGGTGATGCAACCCTGGTCTCGTTGCATTTCTCTGTGTTGTCTTAGAGATGTAGTAGGGCCTTGTGGGAAATGGGACTAGGCACCATGGGCTCTTTCCCCAGTGGCTGTCTGTGCACTTAACTGCCTACCCTGCTTAGCTCACTCAGAAGAGTGGCCCTGCCCTGCCCTGCCCTGCGCCCCGCTCTGCACGATGGTTGGGTACTGAAAGCATGCGGTCATAATGCCGGCTCAAGCTGCTCTCCCTTGGTCCCTCTCCAGGTTTTGCTTCCTCCGATGCTGTGGTTGTGTGTTTTCTGAACGTGCCTTGAAGGAGATAAAAGCTGAAGTGTGTCACACGGTGAGTTTCCTCCATGTGTTCCTTCTTGGCAGCTTTAACATCTTTCCTTCTGCTATTTAAATCCTAAAGTTGTTCTGAAAGCAGTCAATAGGTCGCTTCACCGCTGCAGGTGCATACTCAAACACACTGAGGCCATCCCTGGTCACTCTATTTAGGGCCGAGTTCTCTCTACTCCAAACTGGCTGCCTGAAGGCCCAGCTCTCCTTAGCCTCACATGCTCCTTCCTTGTCTCTGTTGGGGACCTTGTTACCCATCTGATCTCATCGTCACAGAATTGTGGCACTTAGTGAGGTGTTTGCACGGAAGCCATGCTGACTGCTCAGTGAGTTCGAGTGTGCTTAGACCTGTCATGGGTGATGCCCTCTGCTGGTGGCTTTAGTGAGCAGTTGTCATGGCAGCTCCTGCCCTAGCCCTTACTACTGGGATGTCCTGAAGGAAAAGATCCACCAGAGTTCTGCTCTTGTCAGCGCCCCTCGCACTGGAGAGACCCGCACAGAAGTATTGATCACTGTGACCTGCTTAGAAGGGAGATTGCAAGGATGTGTAGGTGAGGGGAAGCGTCGACCTTAGCAGTGGGCAACAAAGGCATCTTGAAGCTTTGAGTTCAGAGCTGGAGAGCACAAGGCACTGGCAAAGGCTGGGTAAGAGCAGGGTGCAGCAGCAGAAGGGGCAGGGGACCCCAATTCCAGGAGCAGCAGGCATGGCCAGGGTGAGGAGGCACAGACGTTGTTGTAGATAGTCATCTCACATCGACGGCTGGGCTGACCACCTTGGTATTCATGGATTTTAGTCTAAGGTGACAAAAAGCCAGCGTGCAGTGGCTCCAGATGTTCTAAAGCACACCCTTCACTCTTGTAGCATTCACGAAGCCGATGGGTGATGACGTCAGTGTGGGATGCCGGGACAGTGGCTGACTAGTCTTCATAGCATGTGCAAATGTCATGTCAGGCTTTCTTCTTCAAAAGTAGTCCCCTTGGAAGGTAACCTCTTGATGCAGCTGTGGCATGTAGGAGCCTCCAGTGGAAGGTGGTAACACTTCTGCTACAAAGGAAGTGAGGTCTGAATGACGGTGTCTGGAGAAGGCCCCACCCTGCGTCGGGTGCTTCCTGCTTAGACTTCAACAGTGGAGCAGGCCCTGTTTCAGCTGCAAGAGGCAGAGTGCTACTGAACACAGGACAGCCACGGCGCATGGGCGGATCTTCCGGCCACTCATTTATCCCCTCCCATCCTAGGCTGCCTGACAGACACTGACTACTGTGACCTAGCAGTTTACAGAGACGAGAAATTCACTTCACAGTTGGTGAGGCTGGGAAGTCCTAGCAAGGTGCCAATGTCTGCAAGGGTGCACTATTCCACGTCATTATGTGAAGGGTGTTAGCATGGGGTGGGCGTGGTGATAATGAGGGCAGAGAATGAAATGTCACAAGCAAGCACAGATTCAAATGTTTATGAGCATCGGGTTTCCGCAACACTCTTCCAGCTGACAGACTGTTCTGTCTGTGGAGTGCCCCTCCAGCCTCTCAGCCAGGACCCCTCCCCCACTGTCCCTGCCAGATCCTCTCTCTGAAGTATGGCTATGCTCCATGAGGGGAAAGAACTTGTCCTTTATAAAGAACACACCTGCAACATTAATTAATGTCATTAATTAACATTAATTACTTCATGAGACTGTGTGACCCAAATGCCTGCCTGCCACCAGGCCCTGCACACTGCTACACTTGGGACTGACTTTGCAGCCCAGGAACTCTGAGGAACATTTCCTGTGGTGTGTCAATGTATCATCTCTGGACCCAGAGTCCAGTATGTGAAGTGAAGGAGTTATTATGACTCTTCAGAGCCCTTCCTTTTACATCCAAATGTTCTAAACAGGGACATTTTTAACTTGGGAAATAGTCCTATTGCTATCAGGAACCAGACTCTGACTTGCAGTGTGAAGTTTCTGAAGTTTGTTAGTAATGTTGGCTTGCTGTTGGAACCATCCTCGGGTACTGGGTGCCCAGCACAAAGAAGTCTGGCTGGGCAATTTCTTCCACCCATCTTTCCTTGATTTGATGAGAAGCAGAGAGAGCCTATCTTGGGAAGTTTTTATAGGTCAGGCCTGCAAACTATACCTGGAGCATCTCACATTTCATTGGTCACTTCAAGGAGCCTTTAAAAAGGAGTCTGACCTGGGGTGTAGAGTGAAGTGACAAGTGCTGGTCCTTTCTCAGCAGCCTGCCACTGCAGTGTAGAGATAGCACAGCATGCATCCTGCTGTGTGTCATGAGGAGGGAAAGGAGGTGAAGCCACAGGGGCAAGACCAAAAGATTGCTAGGTTCAGGCTCTTTGAAATGTATAAGTCACCAACAGGACAGCGATGTGAGGGATGGGCGTGGTGGTGCACGCCTTTAATCCCACTAATCAGGAGGCAGAGGCAGGCGGGTCTCAAAGCTGAGTTCAAAGCCAGCCTGGCGTTCTATGGCAGGAAGGCAGCTTGGTCTCTGCTTGTCAGCCTGGGTGCACTGAGATCTGTCCCTTATCTCCACAAGAGGCTGTGACACGCTCACACAGTACACACAGCAATAAGATAATTCAGGCTCTCAGGCTCAAGCTGGCTTTACTCACGCTGTACAGCATGGTGCCCTTTGCCTCCAGAGAACAGCGCCCACAGGCGTGCAAGTGCTGTGGTTGGGTTATACAACAGACCACAGCCAGAAACAGTTCTATTTCTGCTCTGTCCTCTGTGGCTTGGAATAAGAAACGCATCGCCATGCAAGGGGCGGGGACTGCCTTAACATTTTCGGTGTATAGTAAGGGAAAGTGTTACCTAGGCAGGGATTACTTTAATCTTATATATTTTGCTTAAAGTTGATTTGTTGTGTCTGCCTTTAGAGTCTCTTCACTCTGCTCAGCTCTTCCAGGCCCCTCAGTACCTCACTGATGTGATCTCAGCTCTGTGTGGGAAGCCTCCGTTGGCTGAGGTGCTGAGATGTGGCCTTTACAGTGTGTTGATCTCCTTTTGGGCTTACTTAAAAAACAACTGCAGGGCTGGAGAGGTGGCTCGGTGGCTAAGAGCATGGGCTGTTCTTGGAAAGGACCTGAGTTCAACCTCATGGTGTCTGGCAACCTTTTGTAACTCCAGTTCCAGGAGCGCCACCACTTTCTGACTTCCATGGGCAGCATGTGATACACATATGTGGTACACATACAGGCAAAACACTCATACACATAAAATACTTGAACATGTCAGTCTTTATGCCACCAAGGACATTGCTAGAGAAAGAGTGTCTGTAGAAGTTTCCCAGAACAGCAGCAACAACAGGAGAGTCAGGGAGATAGGAGGGAAGGGCCTGCACCTGAGGCTCAAGATGGTCATGACCTTTTATGTCTTCAGCTTGTACACCAGGGTGTTGGCCACTTACCACATACCTAATTTGAAACACTCCGTAAAAGTCAAGAGTGGCCTCCTCCCCCTCTCTCCACGCTCTTGTGTGCAGAAGCCCCTGTTGAAGTGACACGGGCAGTGCAGTTGTGGTCCCCAACATGGCAGGAAGAATAGCAGATGGTGTGCCAAGACTACACAGACTTGAGGCAGCGTTCTTAAGAAGCGTGCATGCTTCTTCTGTGGGATTATTCATTTTACCCCTAGATGTTTTCCTGGAATTTTCTAGAACAAAGTTGTACTGCTCTTGATCCATAGGGACAGCTCTAGAGAAACATGGCTTCCTGTGGGTGGGGCTTTGTTGTGTATGGTGCCTCTTACCCAGGACCTCCAGGCCCTCAGAAGCTGGCCGGCTGCTGGTGTGTCCGATGTGAACTGGATTGAGCAGGTGGAGAGACTCGGCAGCTGATAATGTGCTGGGCCTCCAGCTGTTGGCTTGGGCTCACAGCCACAGCCTCGGGTGTTTTCCTCATAGGTCTCTCCCTGCCTCTGCAGTGGTGAGGTCTGGTGGCACATGTCTCTGCATCATTTTTGAAATCATTCACATCCAGGAATTTAAAGAGCAGTGCTGACACGCGCCTTAGTGGTGAGGGTGACTGTTGAAGTGACTTTCCTGGGGAAACCGCCAGTGTGGCTCTGGAGGGACCTTGGCCTGCTGTAGGGCTTTGAGTCGGTGCCACCTCTCTAGGCATACCCCCACCAGTGGGTCCGAGGAGGGCTCCAGCGTGGCAAAGAAAGCTGGCAGCTGGATGAGCCAAGGCAGGTCTCCCAGGCTGTACACACAAGTGTCTTGGGCATCATGGTCTGCAGAAAGAAGCAGAAATTTAACCGCCTGTTTCCCCAGGAGTTCAATCCCAGTACAAGTAAGGGGTGCACACTTCCTCGGGTGTCAGTAGCGGGTGGGGGTGGGAGTTTCCTTCTGAAGCTGTAATTGGTCTCCAAGGGTGGATTTTGAATTTACACTGGGGGATTTTCACCTTTGGGCTAGTACTTGGGGAACATTCTAAACAGCGTGGGCCACTAAAGAGTGCTGCTGCCCCAGGCAAGGGGGCTCATGCCTATAAATCAACACTTGGGAGGCAGCTAAGGCAGGAGGCTTGCCATGATTATGAGGACAGAGTTAGTATCCGGGCAGTCTGGGCCTAATGAGCCCTGGATTCTAATTCCTATTTTAATTAACTTATACTCATATCAGGTTTCACTCAGAAGAACTGATAAAGAGAGCATTGATAACTTTTTTTGTTGTTTTGTTTGTTTGTTTGTTTGTTTGTTTTTCGAGACAGCATTTCTCTGTATAGCCCTGGCTGTCCTGGAACTCTACAAAGTGAGTAGACCAGGCTGGCCTTGAACTCAGAAATCCGCCTGCCTCTGCCTCCTGAGTGCTGGGATTAAAGGCGTGCGCCACCACGCCCGGCTGAGTTGATAACTTTGTACACCACACCTTTCTGATGGACAGCCCGCAGGCAAGGAGAAGCCTGGAAGGCCGTGGAGGGCCACCCGCACCTCTCACTGCAGCAGTGGGTGAATGAGGCAGGAGGATCATGAGTTCAAGACCAGCCCGGCCACACAGCAAGACCCTGTCTCAAAAGTAAAAGGAACGTGGTCTGTTCATGGAGCTCAGTAGATGGTAGGGAGGGGGGTTGATAGATGCCGTTGTAGCTCCCTGTTGAATTACAATGTCTACCTTAAAAAAAAAAATGTTCTAACCAGATATGGTGGCATATGCCTTTAATCCCAGGAGGTGGAGACAGGAAGATCTCTGAGCTCCAGGCTAGCCTGGTCTACGTAGTGGGAGCCTGTCTCCTCCCTGTCCAAAAAAAAAAAATCAACCCAGTAAGCTGAACACTTGTGGCTCTCTGACCTGGCACTGTCAGGACAGTGTGTTTACTCACCTTTGAGCTACCTTGGCCTCAGAGTTGGCACCCTTCCCCCTCATTAACCTGTTTATGTTAGGTCAGGGAAGTGGGGCACCTGGCAGCGCCCTGTGCATGCCCGGGCTCCTGTCTTAGTCTAGAGCCCCTATCCAAGCGCCCCGTCACCGAGTGGAGTGATGGCCTTGTGTGGCAGCTGATGCTTAGGAAGCTGCTTGTGGACAAACGGCAGCACCCGAGAGGGGTGCTGTGTTCAGCCACAGTCCTTCTGTAGCCAGCCTGTGTGGCCTGCGACTGGTACCCCAACGTGAGTGCACCCCTGCTTCTGTGGATTCTGCAGAGTATTGCGCATCTGTTCACTCATTAGCGTTGTGCAGTAAAGTAATGGTTCCTCTGCAATCCTCAGGCAGCCACCTCTAAAGTGAGCTGGGGGATAGAGGACTGGACTTTACCCTCCAAAGGACTCTAGCTTCCGGCACCCCAACTGTTTGCCCCAGACAGGTTGGCCATCAGCCAGGTCCCTCTAGACCTGGACCCAAACCTCTGGGACACCAGCGGGAGGTGAATTCATGGTTCCTGGGAGAGAATCCACCAGAGAACAGAAAGACTCTCCTGCAGCAAGGGCTGCCTGAGAGTTGCTTGGCCACCCAGTGCCCTGCATGAGCAGGACTTGCTGGTGCACATCCTTAGTCCTAGCACCTCACAGGCAGAGGCAGACTGCTCCCTGAGACTTTACCTGTGCACCCCTTGTGACCATCTCCTGCCTCTGTTCTCCGTTTTGTGGCTCGAATGTGTCCTTCCCATCCAGCATCTGGTGTGGCACCTGGAGCATCTGAGGGGAGAGAAAACCAGGGCACACTGTAGTGTACCGTTTCCGGCCGTTACAGTGCAAGCTGTGCGGCCTGCCGTTGCCCTTCCAGAGATGCAGTCACTGTGAGAAAGACCTGTGCAGTGACCATCACTGTATGCACTGACCAGGGTCCATCCTGCCCTTCACTGCAGTCTTCACCCTTTTCCTGCCTCTCAGAACTCACTGGATGTGTGTGACGTGCCCTCAGGACCATGCTGGGGCTCTGTGCTGCATTCCCTTCTGACAGCCCTGGTATGTGATCGGGGAACAGGGCTTGCAGTGGGCCTGAGAGATCACAGAATGCTCCAAGACCGTTCCTGCTGGGTCTCTGTCTGTAAGAGTGTTATTTAGCATCAGCCGTAGGTGGCCATGCTTGAAGCAGCATTCTGTGAGGGAACCAGTCAGCCTGTCTCAGAGAGGATGGTATAAACTCAGCTAAAGGACCGAACCAACCAGAGTCCCCCCACAAGTGGGGGGACATCGCCACAGACAACATCACTTTTCCTGTTTTGGGTTTTTTGTTTTTCTGTTTTCTAGTCAAGAACTCACTCTGTAGCTCAGGCTGTAACTGTACAGCTGTCCTCCTGCTTCAGCTTCCCAAGAACTGTGATTTATAGGATGAGCCCTTAGCAAAAATGCAAGTTTTTCCAAACATTTATGCCCAGGATTTCCAAAAGATTCTGTTGGAGGAGACACAAACGAGCCTAAAATATCCAGGTTGGATAGGAACATGACAAGACTATCCCCCTGACGCCACACTCCTAAAACAAGAGGCCACCTCATATTCTTTGAGTGGAAGGCCTTGTGAGATGCAGGTCCTGTACATAGCCACAGCAAGACATCTAAGAGTCAGCCCCTGCCAGCTTCTTCCCTGAGTGTCACCCACATGGTGAGTTATCCTACCTTTCAGTCGGTTCAGGGTCACCCAGTAGTGCTGCTCCGGGCTTTGGATGTCTTTGGACCACTGCAGCATGTCTTTTGCACGGGGATCAGTTAGGACAAACCCTACAAACTTTCTCGTAAGTGCGTAGTGAGCACTTCCAGAGGAAATTGTTAGATTGTGAGGTGGGTTTTGTTTGAATATTGTATTTGGAGATGTGTAGCTGTTTTCATTGGGGCTGGGCTTTGGAGAGCCTTGGCCTGTCTTGGGTTTGGAGTTTGGGGGTGGGATCACCCCAGGAGTGATGTTTTTACCCTTCCACCTGGTTCTGATGTAGTGGATGATTTCTTTGTTGGTTTTGATAGGGAATTCCTGTCCACAGAGATTCATGACATAGTGCCATTGAAATGGGGAGTGGACTAGATCCCTCATGCAGTCAATCTCTGCCTGCAGCCTCCTGAGGTTGTCATGAGCCACCTTCTGTGTCTTTGATGAAAGAAAAACATTTCCAAAACAGTCCACAAAGGTTTGCATGGCACTCTTAAACTTCTTTGGGGCATTTTCATCAATGTGGATACAGTAGACATTCTGAGGTGCATAAATCGCTCTGAGAAGCCGCACGAACATGGCTAGCTCCCTAGGAGCATGTATAACATAGGCCAACGAGAAGTTCCCCTCTTCTGCAGACAGGGGTCTGGTTATGAAGTGCAGCCCCCGGGCCATCCTGGAGCAGTTTGCAGGTGTGCGCAAGTGAGCAGGTACTTCAGAGTTCTGAGGGGGTTTGCAGAATTGAGCGATTTGGGGAGCTGCCTTTTTCCCATCAAATAAAGCTGAGCACAGTTCATCTGGATAGAAGCCACAGTCCACCACAGCTGGGTTGGTGGGCTCAGCCTCAGCCTCCTCAGGACCTGGGTTTCTCAAGTAAAGAAAGATGAAGGCGCAAATCATGCCACATGCCACCAGCCCAGCCTTTGTGGTCCGGAGCTGGCTCATTTTTTGAGCTCTCACTGTGTTGTCACCACCATAGCTTGAAAGGTTTTCCTTTTAGTTTCCTAAAGGAACAACAGAGCATTTAGAGTAGGCTAACTTCCTCCAGCCCCTGCGACCCCCGGCTCCTCTGAAGCACATTCAGTGTATGTTCTTAAGGCAGTCACTTGGGTGGGGATGCAGCGCAGTGGGTGCAGTGCCTGCCTGACATGCATGAAACCCTGGGTCCCCATGTCTGTCAGCTCTGCACATGTGAGTGGAGACAGGAAGAGCAGAAGTTCAAGGTCATTGTTGGCTACACAGCAGTTTCCAAGGATCAGTGGATGGATGGATAGGTAGATGGTCAGATGGGAAAGTGCCGTTTGAGCAGAACTTGGTTTATTGGCTTTTTTCTTTCTGCTCCCCCCCCTTTTTTTTTTTTTGGTTTTTCGAGACAGGGTTTCTCTGTATAGCCCTGGCTGTCCTGGAACTCACTTTGTAGACCAGGCTGGCCTCGAACTCAGAAATCCGCCTGCCTCCGCCTCCCTAGTGCTGGGATTAAAGGCGTGCACCACCACGCCCGGCCCTTTTTTTTTTTTTTTTTTTGAGGGGCTTGTTATGTTGCCCAAGCTGACCTTGAACTTAAGGGTTTACACATCCTTCTGTCTCCGGTGCCTAAGTCTTTGGACTGCAGGTGCATTAGGCACACCTGGCTATAATTTGACCACTTTTAAATGTGTGTACTCTGAAACTACCACCACAGCAGGTCTTCTATGTTGGGTGTATAGCTTCACAATGGGCTTCTCCGGGTCAATAGTACAGCAGCAGGTAGGAGAGAGAGTTCCTTACACTCTGCACTAGTCACCACTCCATTCCCATGGTAACCATCCTAATTGGCTTGTGGGGGTGATTCCCTGTGGTGTCACTGTGTGTCCCTGATGACTATCTCTGCTAAACACAGCTCATGAGCTGTGTATGTATTCACACCTTTCTGTGTTGCATTGAGTCTGAGTCCATAAAGAACTTGAATGACAAATTGAGAGCAGTCTTTTGGTTACAAAATTAAACCTGTTGAAATGAGCTGATGGATTGCTTTTAGGCATTAAAATCAAGGTGTGTAATGATGTCTCTTGTCACCAATGTGGTCAACTGTCTAGAAACGGAGTAGGAACTTGAGCAGGTACCACTGCAGCAGACAGTGCCGAGAGCACATTAATGAGGCGACTGTTGTATACCTACCGTCATTGTCCTTCCTCACTGAAAGAGGAGAGCTGGCCGAGTGAGGTGTCAGGAGGTCTTGCTCTTTGTGAATCCTGGTTCTGTGTTGCCACAAAAGTCATATTGTCATGGCAAAAGAGACTTGCAGGAGCTCTTTTCCTTAAAGTGACTTGGCAGTTGGTAGAGCTCTGAGTTACTCTCAAGTTTCACAGCCTTGAGAGCTCTTCTTATCTCAGATGGTTAAATACCACATTGATTTTCAGTGTAGTTTCTGATCACCTAACATGCTTTGAAATACAAAGCAGTTGCTGCCCCGGGCACTGCTCACAGATTCAGTCAATACATGCCAATTGCCGAGAGCATCAAACCTTAGGGTCTCCTTTATTAAAGAGTTTATAGGGCTTGCAAGGTCTACCTTCATGAACACTCTGATGGCTCATCATTTCAAGTCTGGTCCCCAAAATAAACAGCCTTGCCCCCAGTATAGAAGTCCCCCAGGACGGAGGATCCTGGTTGACGGAGATGCAGATCCAACCTCTCACAACACTGAGGATTCTTGGGTGGTGTCATTTCAGGGTTTCCTTACCTTTCAGCCTGCTTGAGTTTTTTGAGACAGTCTCACAATGTTGTCCTGACTGTCCTGAAACTCACTGTGTAGACCAGGCTGGCCTGGAACTCACAGAGCTGTGTGCTGGGGTTAAGGGCATGTGCCGCCACACCCAGCTGAAACTTGGGAATTTTGACCAAGGTACACAGAAAGTAAGTACTCATGGCTTGGCACACCCTTCCTGGTGGTATAGGTTTTGCCAGGAAGAAGGCTCAGGGTCTGCTTGGTTCTCACACTAGCGGAGTGTGCCCCCATAAACCTGCTGTAGCCATGCGCCAGGGACTGCTTTTCAGACATCTATATAATTAAATGAGACAATCCCAGGGGTTGCCCAGTGTCCTTCAGGGCACTCCCTGGCCTAAATGGTTTTCTGCCTTTTGTAGGTGGATGAGAGCAAGGTGTGTCTTTCTTATCATCTTCTCCTGGTTCCTCAGCGCAGCTGATACTGGGGTCTGACTGTCACCCACTCAGATAGCCAACTGCTATTTCCACACAAGCCGCCCTATTTCTATTTAGTGTGCTGTCACATGGACTATATATAGTATTGCTCCTTTTGAGAATTTTCTTCATCTGATCAGCAGTTTTCAGAGTTTCCTCAAGCTTTACCACAGCCTAGCTCACTGTTCATTCCTTACCCTGAGAGCCTGCTTTGGAACCTGAAGGCTGAGCGCAAACCAGGGAGCCAGGCCAGTGGCTGCCACAGGACCTCCTAAGTATCCCTTCCCCTGATCTTCTCACTGGGGTCATCACCAGCCTGCCACTTGGTTGGTCGCAGACCCTGTGTGTCACAGCTACTTTCTGAGCATGGTGACACAAGTCACTGTGGTCACAGCAGGACAGTGTCCACAGCACCATGAATGTCAGCTTTTAGAAACCGCTAGATAGATCATGTTAGTTGGGCTAAATTGAACCCACAGGCTGTCCATAAGATGGGCATCTCGTTTGCAGTATGCTTCTACTGAGGCCTGTGTGCTGGCTCAGCTGTGTGTCTGCAGAGGTGGGCTCCTCTATGGAGTGTCCACTGTCTGCAGAGGTGGGCTCCTCTATGGAGTGTCCACT
>NC_034592.1:154766198-154779197 GCF_900095145.1 Mus pahari
TGTCTGCAGAGGTGGGCTCCTCTATGGAGTGTCCACTGTCTGCAGAGGTGGGCTCCTCTATGGAGTGTCCACTCGGAGCAAGCATAGCTGCTACTTCATCTTCAGTAGCATCTTCAGAAGCAGGCTTCGGCAGTAAGTTGGGGTTGAGACATGGTGGTTTTTTAACACCTGTGAAATGTCACCTGTCACATGCTGTGGAAATGGTCCACCTTGGTTTTCTTTGACTTAAAGCCAAAAAACATGGGACTATATTTGAGGGGAAAGTGATGCCCACCTACCATAATCGCTAATACTGGCCTGTTGCTGTGTTTACAGTCACAGAAAGCCCTGTTTCCTTCAGATCGCACACCTGCTTGCCCTGATGCCCACCATCCCCTCCCCATCCTGTTAGCGACACACTCACCAGGTGCAGGTCCCGTTCCTGGCAGGAACCTGGGCAGGTACTGGCCCAGCCACCTCTCCTCTGACCGACTGATGCTTCCCTCACTGTGGCTCCTGCTTCTCAGTTGCCTGGCAGGCTGGGCTGCCTCTGCATCCCGGGGGACTTGTATTCTTGTTGATCTTGATGCCGAGTCGTGGAAAAGACTGCTGTATTTGATCCTGAGAATTCTTCAAGATTGTATGCCTGCCCCAAAAAGGGGTGAGGCATAAAACAAAGCCACGAGAGCTGCTGATGAGGCGTGTGCAACCTTCAGCCTCTCCTTCCTCTCACTCTGAACATCACACGCCGGGTGTGGCGGTTGGGGTGGGGCTCAACCTGCAGACTCTGAGAACCGCTGCTTCTGGTGGCCTTGTAGTTTCTAAGATCTTGGTCAGCTTCCTAATACGCTCTTCAAAGCCAGGCGTGGTAGCACATGCCTTTAATCTCAGCATTCTGCACTCGAGAGAGAAACTGAGGCAGGCGTATCTCTTGATTCCAAGTTAGCCTGGTCTACAAAGTGTTCTCTAGGCCCGCCAAGGCTACAGCATAAGCCCTGTCTCAAAACCAACAAACAACAACACAACACTCTTTAGAACAGGAGGCCAGTTTTTCTGACACTTCTGTCTTTAGGTTCACTGTGGATAGATCTGCTTTTGCACATTCATTCATTCATTCATTCACTACTTTAAGAGAGGGCTCAGGAGCCTCTGAGCAAGAGAGGAGGTCAGAGGACACCTTGCAGAGGCCAGTTCTCTTTCTAGCATGAGAGTTCTAGGGATTATACTCAGACCTTGGGACTCAGCAGCAAGTGTCCTTACCCGATGAGCCATCTCACTGGCCCGACAGAAGTGTTCATCACATGGTGCTGCTCGGTGGCGGCTCCCCACTAGCATGCCTGGTTCCTGGGCTCCACAACCGCAGCACAGAACACGGAAGGGAGAAGTGCAGCACTGATGGTTCATCCCCTTTCGTGTTTCTCAATTCCTGAGCTAGATGGCGGGATGGGTGGATGTGTCTTCACCTGCCAGTAGATCGACCCTGAGGCCTGAGTGTGTTTTGTGGAGCAGCTGTCACAGCTGCTATGAAGGAGGTCTTGGTGGGGTAGCTGGCAGTGTTGCCATGACCTTCAGGCCTGGTCCTCATCAGGCCCCAGATGGCTAGGGCAAGCACAGCTGGTGTCTGGGTGGGCCGACCCCATCCTCTGAGGCTGTTTCTTTACAGCACCTTACAAGAACAGCCAGGCATGGAGCACACGACTTCACAGTGGAGGCCAGTCTTGGCTACCAGTGAGGCCTTGCCTCAAGATTGAAGATCTTGCCTATCACACTTGGAAGGCTGAGGCAAGAGAATTGCCAGGAGTTCCAGGCCAGCTTAAATTAAGTACTTCTAAGCTAACCTGGGAAGGAGGGAAAACGTGTTCCTCACAAATGTGGCTCAGTCCCCATGAACTATCTCTGCATCAGCCCTGCCCTTCCTCCCCATCACAGGACATCCGTCCATGGCTGCTGGCTGCCTCTCTCGTTTGTCTTTCCCCTTAGGATGCGGCTCTCACCTAAATCCAAGGTTCGGCGTAAGGAAGCTCTCCCAAGGTCAGAGCATGTGACATGTGACCTGGAGGAGACTATCTTGAAGGACAGTCCTACTTAGTTTAGGTCTAACTAACCAATGTCATTGAGTGTTAATGGGACTTTTGAGGTCTGGAGTGGGGGTTTTTTTGTTTTTGCTTTGCGGTCTGGGTTTTGTTGTATAATCTATGTTGGCCCAAAACTCTATGTGTATGTAGCCAAGGCTGTCTATGAACTCACAGCAGTCCTGCCTCAGTCTCCTTAGCACTGGGATTATGGCTTAAGATAGCTCATTAAAGGACTGGAGAGATGGCTCAGTGGTCAAGAGCACTGGCTGATCTTCCAGAGGTCCTGAGTTAAATTCCCAGCAACCACATGGTGGCTCACAACCATCTGTAATGAGATCTGATGCCCTCTTGTGGTGTGTCTGAAGACAGCTACAGTGTACTCATATACATAAAATAAGTAAATAAATCTCTTTAAAAAATATAAAAAACAACATAGTTCACTTAAGAAAGATAGGTTTGTTCCTTGTGTGTGTGTGTGTGCCTACATGGGGGTGTGTGCATCACTTGCATTCAAGTGCCCACAAGATCAGAAGAGAGTGTCAAATCCCCTAGAATTATAGTTACAGGTGGTGAGCCACTGGATGGGGACTGGGGACTGAACGTGGGTCTCTAGCAAGAGCAGTAGGCGCCCTTAACCACTGCGCCATCTCTCCAGCTCCAAATTCCTAACAGTTTAGCTATCAAAATATTTCAGTGCTGGGTGTCTGTGTGTCCAGACTCAGGCCACAGCGTGGCTGTTTCCAAGGAAGGTTGCTGCCAGCATCATAAAGAAAAGAGCAGGGGCGGGAGAGGCAAGGAAGGTCCCCCCGAGGTCCCAGGAGGATAGCCACTGTGTGAGGCCACGTCTGCTCTACACAGAGTCGAAGGCTACAGAGTTGCTTAGTGAGACCAGGTTCAAGAGAGAATCACTCAGCAGGCTTTAAGGTTCAACCTCGTTCCAGGTCTGGGCTCTTTCTCCACAACTACCTGGATGCACAGAGAATAATGGTCAGAGGGGAACATACTGACCCTGGCGGTGGTGGTCGCTCCTGGTGGACTCTTAGGTCAGGGGTGCTAACCCTGCCTGGGCACCTGAGAGGAGGGCACCTCAGGTGAGACGGTGCCTCTGTGAGTCTGGCCCCTAGGAAGTGGCTGAGGCATTTTCTTGTCTGGTGATTGATACGGAGGGTCCAGCTCCCTGCGGCCGTGCTACTCCTGGGTGGTTTAAGAAAGAAGGCTGAGCAGGAAGGGAGCTGTGTTTTTTTGTGGTCTCTGCTTCAGTTCCTGCCTCCAGGCTCTGGCCTTGTCTCACCTCAGTGGAGAGTGGAGAGAAGCCCTTTCCTTGAGAGTAGCTGTGGCTGTGTTGTTTATCACCACAGCTAAGACAGGCTGTGCTAGTCCTGGACTAGGAATTCCATCCTCACAAATTTCTCCCTCACAGTCTTTTCTTGTGTGACATGTTTTTGTGTCATGCTTTTCAATTATAAAATCTACTGGTGGCCTCTCCACTGGTGTTAAAACTAAGAAGCAGGGAAGTCTGGTGCCTCTGGAGAGAAACTGCAGCTGAGGTCCCAGCAGGGAGCTGGCCCTGCACTAAGGGTCCCGCCTCCTGCACCCTTCACTGTCCTCAGGAGGGTTACTTACGCCACAGTGTGCCTCCAAGCCCGTGGGGGCCTTCCTTCCCACCTCACTCAGTTCCAGAAAAGTCCCTTTTCATTCTCTCTCCAAGGAAAAAAACCTCACTCCTTCACTGAGGGGGTCTTTATCCAAGTGTGCCTGGTCCCAGACTTCCCAGGGGACCACCTGCTCAGAGGCTGTTCCTCCCCATCTCCCTGCCTCGTGGTGGCTGAGATGACCCTCTCCCTCAGTGGGAACCTCCCTCCTTCATGTCATTTTTCTGGAGGCCACCAAGCTCGGGACTCGCAAATATCTTCAGTCAGCAACACTCCTCAGGACGACCCTGAGAAAGGAGCAGACCCTGACCTGAAAAGCGGCTTTGGAGTAAACCACTCGTCAGGCACACTGGCCTCTGAGTGCCCAGAGGTGCCAGAGACCTTGGGCCCTCTTAAAAGAGAGTCCTGTTTATCAGGTTTCTTACAGAGGATGGCAGTGACACCTCTTCTCAGGTGTGACAACCAGAATCATCTGCAGACTGTGTGGAGTCCCTGGGGAACAGAGCAGCCACTGCTGAGGGTCTCTTCTCTGGAATTACAGCACCCTTACAGCTGAGGAGGCTGCCCTGGAGACAGGAACAAAAGCCTCAGTCCCGTGTAGGAGCCTTGCTCTCCGACATTGTCTTTCTTCCTGCCGAGACTGTAGCATTGAGAACAACGCGAATAATGTGAAGCCTGTCCCAGGCTACTCAGTGCCTAGGACCTCATTCTCAGGGAGGAAGGGACTTAATGGTGTGGTGGCAGGTGACCTCTCTGAGGTAGGGGCTTGCTTGCTTACAGTTCTGTGAATATGGGCATGTGTGCAGCTGGCAGAGCTGAGCTTGAACTGACAAGTGTCTGTCCCTGCCTTTGGGACACCACTGGGACACCTTGGACATGGCTCAGTCTTGTTCTGCTCAGGTGTGTCTAGGGTCACCCTTAGAACTTTCTGGAAGTTAGCAGACACTTGTTCTTTCAGCTAGGGCTGCTGCTACAGCAGTAGATGTGCTGTTGGTACCCAGCATTGTGATATGGGGATGGGGAGGATGAGCAGGCTCATACAGTAGCCACGCCCCCAGCCACACAATGCAATCGCCTCGGATGGTCCCACTGCTCAAGAGTCTTTGCTCAGGCTTCGTTAGTCAGAGATTACAGACCCCCAAAAGGAAAACAGGTGTCCAGCTTAGACCAGTGTGTACAAAGTCTGATACATGAGCCACCCTGTTGGAACCCTCCAGAGTCGGCCTCCAGGCTATGTTGCTCTGGGCACATGGACTGGAGAGCAGCTGATCCAAGATGGAGGCAAAACTGCCAGGAGCCTATCGAGGGCTGGAGGCCGGTGGAGAGTGAACGGTGGGACCGTGGGTGCCGCCCTCCTCTGGTGACCAACTCTCCTCTCTTTTGATCTTCAGTGTGGGGCTGCCTTCCAGGAGGAGGACATCATTGTGCTCAATGGCACCAAGGAGGATGTGGAGATGCTGAAGAAGAGGATGGAGGAGAGGAGGCTGAGGGCCAAGCTGGAGAAGGTAATGCCCCGCAACCTGCTACAAACTATCCTGCCACCTCAGCAGATGCTACCCAGCCTAGGGGCCTGGCCTCTAGAAACAGATTCAGGGCTTGTCTGCGTTGCTCTTCATCACCAGACAAGTGGGTGATCAGTGGCTCAAGGCACGATGGTAGAGGGAAGATTTTAAAATGAAGCTGGAGGTGCACGTAGACTCAGGCCCTGACAGCACAGCCATTCACACGCAGTGTTGCAGAATGAGCTCTCAGGAAAAGCAGCCATAGCTGGGCGTGGAGGTGCACGCCTTTAATCCCAGAACTCGGGAGGCAGAGGCAGGTGGATTTCTGAGTTCGAGGCCAGCCTGGTCTACAGAGTGAGTTCCAGGACAGCCAGGGCTATACAGAGAAACCCTGTCTCAAAAAACAAAAAAAAAAAAGAAAAGCAGTTATGGAGGTTAAAGAGCACAGGTGGGCTGGGGATGTAGCTCAGTAGTAGAGCATGAGGCCCTAGGTTCTGTCACCAATGCAGAAAGAGAAAGGCGTCAGTGCATTTTCATAACATGTAAAGGTGAGAGCAGAAGTCAGTGTCATCCCAGCAGGTCAGAGATCCTCATGCTCAGCCCCTCCCCCTGCAGTGGTCCAGCAGGCATGGAGGGCAAACAAAGCAGTGGACCTCATCGTGGCTCCAATTGTTGTTGTTATATAGAAAGGTTAGGCTAAAGGTAAACTTGGGCCTACCGTTTGTTTTTACTAAGGTAGAAATCCAGATGTGGCACACCTGTAATCCTATCCTCCTAAGGTAGACTTAGGAGAGTTGGAGGCCAGTTTGGAGAGCAAAGGGCTAAGTGTGGCTTAGTGGCAGAGTACCTGCCTCTCATGTGCAGAGTCATGGGTTCGAGCCCAGCATTGAAACAAAGAAAACCCTCAGGGCAGTGCTGAAAGTGTTAAAACAGTAGGTGTGATGAGGACACACTGACCAGAAAACATCTGGCATTAAATAACAGCTGGCATTAAATCCGCCTGCATCTGCCAGTGTGGTCTGAGGGCATAAGGCTGGAGTGACAGGAGGGGCTGCAGAGCTTTGCTTGTACCTTTTAGTCATAGAAAGAACAGGAAGAATCACATCACCAGTGAGTGATGGGAGGCTTAAAAAGCTGATGGTCACACAAGGGACCCATCTCTCAGAAGCAAATCCATCCTCATCTCCTCCTCTATCAGCTTGGAAAATAGTGCATGTAGCACATGCAAATGCTCTTCAGCTCTGGGAATCATGGAGCTTCAGACATCTGTGTGTGTGTGCATGTATGTGTGGCAATCGTGGAGCTTCAGACATCTGTGTGTGTGTGCATGTATGTGTGGGAATCGTGGAGCTTCAGACATCTGTGTGTGTGTGTGTGCATGTATGTGTGGCAATCGTGGAGCTTCAGACATCTGTGTGTGTGTGTGTGTGTGTGTGTGTGTGTGTGTGTGTGTGTGNTGTGTGTGTGTGTGTGTGTGTGTGTGTGTGTGTGTGTGTGTGTGAATAGTGGAGCTTCAGACATCTGTGTGTGTGTGCATGTATGTGTGGGAATCATGGAGCTTCAGACATCTGTGTGTGTGTGCATGTATGTATGGTAATCATGGAGCTTCAGACATCTGTGTGTGTGTGTGCATGTATGTGTGGGAATAGTGGAGCTTCAGACATCTGTGTGTGTGCATGTATGTGTGGGAATAGAGCTTCAGACATCTGTGTGTGTGTGTGTGTGTGTGTGTGTGTGCATGCTAATTCCAAATTAGTTTTCTAAATTATTCTTCACTTACCATCATAAAAGCATAGAAAAGCTGAATTGTCTTTGGCAAGAGACAGCAGCCAAGGGGATCTGATTGGTTTTTGCTGTTCTTGTTCAGTGTTTTAAAAATGTAAGGAGAGGCATAGTGTGCTAAAAGCATCAGGAGCCTTGTCAGCCTAGGAGGCCCAGTGGCTTCCCGAGTGGCTGTCCTATCACAGGCCTCCTGCCAAGTCCTGCAGAGCCCAGTGGGATTGGATCCCCTCTGCAGCCTCCTCAGCAGGGCCTCTGTGAACACGCTTAGATACTGCTACCAAGATACAAAATATTTCCCAAATATCCTCACCTGCTGTCAGGGCTTGTGTCTATGCGCACACCTCCAGCTTCAAACAGCCCAGCCGTCAATGTGGGGAGA
Organism: Mus pahari; assembly: GCF_900095145.1. Lineage (NCBI taxonomy): Eukaryota > Metazoa > Chordata > Mammalia > Rodentia > Muridae > Mus > Mus pahari. Next base: position 154,773,568 of record NC_034592.1, read on the forward strand.
GAACTGAGCGTTTGTCTCGGTTGTTTTGTGTGACTGGGGGTATGTGGACACTGAGTGTGTGCACAAGATATCAGGTATCTTCCCCTGTCACTCTCTGCTCTGTTACCTTGAGACAGGGTCCCTCAGTAAGCCTGAAGACCACCATTTCGGCATGACTAGTTAACCAGCAAATTCTCAGGATCCTAGTCTCTCTACCTGCGAGCTCTGGGGTCCAGACATGAGCAGTCATGCCCAGATTTCTGCAGTGGGTGCTTCTGCACCAAGACATCTCCATAGTCTTGGGGTTTTTGTTTTTTAGTAGCAGCCTTCAAAGATCTGTGAGTGTGCATTTCATGTGTAAAATGAACTGTTCCTTACCAATTTTTTTTGAATGCTTTAAGTCACATTGCATGAATGTCACATATCAAAGGCCACCACTAAGAAAGATCTTTTGTTCAGTGGAAGAGATGAGGGCCTTCCAAAATTCGTTATCTTGTTATACTTTGTTATGTTAGAGACAGGGTTTCATGAAGTCCAGGCTGGCCTGGAACTTACTGGTCTTAAACTCATGATTCTCTTGTCTCTGCCTCCCCTGTGCTGTGACAGCAGGCGTGCTGCTTGCTAGGCTGTGTCTCTCTGGTAGTTTTGGGGTTCTTATGGAAATGGTGTTTTAAAGTAAGTTGTGACCTGCCTTTCAGATCATCTGTGGGGTTAAATGTAATTTCAGAATGATCAGCCTTCAGGGGAATGAACAATAACTATGTTACCAATCCAGCATCTTAAAGTCTAATGACACTAACCTAGTGTTTCACCACCTAACGTTCTTCAGAGAAAGCCTCCTTACAGCTAAGCAAACATCAAAGTTTGATAGCTCTGGAACTGAGTAAATGAGACTCCATGTATGTTCATGTGTGTGGAAGTTGTTTAACTGCTCTTTTGTGTATGATAGTTACTGGAGATAGTGACCTTTTATGTTGTGTACTGTGGTATTGGGGATCATCAGGACCTCCTGAACACTGGATGGGTGCCCCATCACAGAGCAACCTCTGTTGAGTCACTGAGCCCGTCTGTATGACTGTGTGGGCTCAGCCTTCTGTGAGGCATGGCTGCTAGACTGGAGACAGGTCGTCCTAAGAGAATGTATCAGGCCATAGAGGGACCTGGGCCCTAGGCAGCCCCACTGACACTGTGGTCCACTTCTCTGAGCACAGCCCTCCCCCACCCTGTCAGTTACTTCTCTGACCGTGTGTGGGAACCCCGTGGCCGGTGGCGGCCTCCGGAGGCAGGGCTCAGTCTGACTCCCAGTTCCACAGGGTGGAAGTCCATCATGGCCAGGAGGCGTGGCCACAAGAGCAGGAAGCTGAGAGAGAACTCCATCCACACAGGAAACAGAGTGGACTGGAACTGGGGTGAGGCTGTACACCCCAGTAGTGCACCTCCACTCGCTGAAGGTTCCCTAAACTCCCAAACAGCACCACCAGTTTGGGGTCAAGTGTTCAATTAACCAAGCTGGGAGACTCTCCCATTCAACCACCACACCCTCCAATGATTTCTTTCTTCTTACAGAGAACAAAGAAGCCGAAGACAGCAGCCGAGAGTGCGTCAAAGCCGGGTACCACGCAAGGTACGACCTTAGGGACCTGGGTTGTCCATGTATACCAGGGCCTTGCTCTGCTTTGGCTCAAGGTTTGTTTTGCTGATTCTGTCTTCTCCAGACTCTGCAGGGCCATCAAAAGTGAAGTCTGGCAAGCCTGAGGAGGTGGACCCTGATCCTAGAGAGAAGAAAAGTACCCTGGCTCCCAGGGGCTCAGGTGGGTCTTACTGAGCCAGCAGAGACGGTCTGAAAGCAGAGCAAAGGGATAAGAAAACTCAGGCTCTCCTGATCGTTCAGGGGTGGCTCTGTGTCCTTTGAATTAAAGAGTAGCCAATGGTTCTGGGCACAAAGCCCATTTCTTTGGCCATATCTGGCAGCTCACTGCTTGTACTTCCACCTCCAAGAATCCTGACATCCTCTTCAGGCACACACACACACATGGTACCATACCACAGCAGCACACAGAGCTATGCCTCACACTGTGGAGGGCTTAGGCACTGCAGTCACACTGTGTGGAAGCCTTGGGCACTGCAGACACACTGTGTGTAGGCCTTGGGCACTTCAGTGCCTTCCTATTCTCCCCTTAGGGTTTTTTCTCTCTACTTGCCTCTTTGCCAAGTGGCCAAACTGCTCTTGACACTCAATGTCTTTACTTCAAAGGAAACAGCGTTTACATCAGCCCAGTGGCAGAGGTGACTCAGCCATGAGTGCCAGGCCGGTCTGGGCCACATGCTTGAGTTCAGGCCAGCCTAGGTCACATGGTGAGTTCGAGACCAGCTAGGGTTGCGTACTGAGACTCTGCCTCAAAAAGAAAAAAAAAAAAGACAGGAGAGTTGACTTAGCAGTTCAGAGCCAGTAGTGCTCTTGTGAGAACCTGAGCTCTGCTCCTAGCACCCATATCTGGCAGCTCACTGCTTGTACTTCCACCTCCAAGAGACCTGACATCCTCTTCAGGCACACACACACACACACACACACACACACACACACATATGCACAAACACACATACATACACATCAGACATTCACACACACATAAATAAAGAGAAAAAAAACAAAAAAGGAAAATAAATATTTATACCATGCCTGGTGACACAGGCCTGTCATCTCAGCTACTCAGGAACTGAGGCAGGAGGATCAAAAGTCTGAGGTCAGCCTAGGCAGCTCACTAAACTCCTCTATCAACATACACCGTAGAAGGGGCCCGGGGCTGCGGCTCAGTCAGTAGTGCAGAACTAGTGAGTGTGAGAAGAAGTCAGTCAGGTCACAGGTCTTTTACGAGAAGAGACACACAGATGAGAGAGAGAGAGAGAGAGAGATTGAGAGAGAGAGATTGAGAGAGATTGAGAGAGATTGAGATTGTATTATATCCAGCATAAATGGTGGCCAGTGCCTCCCATTCTGGCTTCAGTCAGCACAGTAGGCTGGCCAGAGGCCAGAACAGGCCACTGGGACTTCTGGGCTCTGTGTCCTGGTTCAATACCAACCTGAGAGGACCAGCCCTCAGCCTGAGTGCTGAGAAGCTGGGACAGTCTGGTGCTGGCATACAGTGTTCAGCAAGGCCTTACATGGTTGGGGCTCTGTCTAGCTTTCAGGAGACACTAATAAGAGTCTGTGCTTCAAGCCAGGCATGGTAGCGTGTGGCTACTTAGGAGGCAGAGTTAGGAAAATCACTCCAAGTTCAAGGCCAGGCTGGTCTACATACTAAGTTCTAGGCCAGCCAAGACTACATAGTGAGGCAGGAAATGTATCTCAGTGGTTAGAACACTAGCACATATGCACAAAGCCCTGGGCTCAGTATAAAGCGGTGGCATGGCAGCTTCCTTGATCCCAGCACTCGGGAGGTGACAGCCAAAGGGTCTGAAGTCAAGGCCAGTCCTGGCTGCAGGGAGTTCAGGGATGGCCTGGGCTGCATGAGTCTCCACCCCTTTGCTTCAGCTTCTTTCCAAATAGCAGCAAGACATTGGGGACTGAGCCAAGTGGCATGCATGACTTGGTCCCTTTAAAACTTAGTCATTTGGAATGATCTTCAGTCCCAGCCTCATGGGTTTTGGCTCTGTTTTCTAGCAACTAACGGGAGTGCGTCTGGGAAAGCTGGCAAGCCCCCGTGTGGGGCCCTGAAGAGGTCCATTGCAGACAGCGAGGAGTCTGAAACCTACAAGTCTATCTTCACCAGCCACAGCTCTGCCAAGCGCTCCAAGGAGGAGTCTGCGCACTGGGTCACCCACACGTCCTACTGCTTCTGAAGCTAGGCCGGGCCCTCACCACGGGCTTCCTGTGGCCTTCCGTGCCACACTTGCTTGGTGTGGCACTGTGCTATAAAGCTGTCCTCTGCAATCCTCTGCCGGCGTGGTCACTTGCTGGGAGATCTGGTGGGTCCTGGGAGTGAGAAGTGGCTCGTGACCTCCCTAGCAGCGTCTCCACAGGCCGTACCTCTTGCCTAGCCTGGGGACTGCTGCTTCTGTTAGATAACAAAAGACTCCAGCTCTCAGTGTATACTCAGCTCATTTCCTAAAATCATAATGGTCAAGGAGGGAGTGGCCCTGAGCTTAGGGACAGACTTCCAACAGTCCTCGACCTTGCTCCTTACGGGGTTCTTCTTGCCTGATCAAAGATGGCAGAGAGGACGCACACCTGACTGCCTGGTGCACACTGACATCCTTTTCTCTGTCTTCCTTCTCTCTCCCTCTGGTATCTTGGTAAGAGAATGGCAGCCATCCAGGTGCTGGTGGCAGGCAGAAATGGCTCCTTTTCCATCCCCACAGTTAAAATTGGAACCTCTGTGACACTTCATGTGGTGTGATAGATCTGCCTCTGTAGGCTGGCTCTAAAACCCTGCTTCTGGGCTGGGCAGATGGTTCACTCAGTGGATAAAGCAGTCACCATGGACACTTGTGGACCAGAGTTTTGATCCCCAGAACCTTTATAAAAGCCCAGTGAGTGCAGTAGCCGGCTGATGATCCCAGCCCCTGTAAGGCAGATTCCCTCAGCAAGGCGCTGAGTTCATGGTTCGAGGAGAACCTGCCTCAGACACTAGCTGGAGTGCAGTTGAGAGATTCCCAGTGTCAGCCTCCGGCCTCCACACATGCCCACAAACTTGCAAACACTTGAAGTCCTTGTTCCCAAACCGAACATGGTGGCATGTCTGTAATCCAAGCCATGGGCAGACTGAGGCTGAAGATCACCGAGATGTCAGAGCCGGAAGGTTCCATAGCAAGGCCTCACCTCAGGAAGCAACCCCAGAAAAGCACCTGCTCTGCTGCCCTCTAGTTTGCTGCTTGCAGGCGATGAGGCTTGGCCCCAAATACACTTGTGTGTGTTCTGGGACAGTGCTGGGGGCACAGTGGGAGTGTGCAGCAGGTGGAGTGAGCATCGTCCAAGGACCCTGGGTGCATGACCTTTGTACTTAGAAAATTGAAATAAAGGTTGTAGAAATACTTGGGGGTTTGGTTTTGCTTTTCAAACGTGGCGTCACTATATGCATGGCTGGCCTCAAACTTGAGATCTTTGTCTCACCTCCCAGAGGCTGGAACTAGAGCTGAGGGTGTGGCTTCCAGGGTAGAGTGCCTGCCTAGCACGCACAGAGCCATGGCTTCTGTCCACAGCATTACACACGCCAGATGTGACAGGCACCTGTCGCTCCAGCATTTGGGAGGTGGAGGCAGATGGATCAGAAGTTCAAGGCCAGTGCTGGAGAGATGGCTCATGGTCAAGAGCACCAAATGTTCTTCCAGAGCTCCGGAGTTCGATTCCCAGCAACCACATGGTGCCTCACAACCATCTGTAATGAGATCTGATGCCCTCTTTTGGTGTGTCTGAAGACAGCTACAGTGTACTCATATACCTAAAATAAATCTTTTTTAAAAAAAAGAACTTCAAGCCGGGCGTGGTGGCACACACCTTTAATCCCAGCACTTGGGAGGCAGAGGCAAGCAGATTTCTGAGTTTGAGGCCAGCGGGGTCTACAGAAAAAAAAAAAAACTTCAAGGCCATTGTTGGCTACATAGAAGTGTTAGGCAAGCCTGGGATACGATAGACACTGCCTTTAAAAAATTTA
>NC_034592.1:154779798-154785060 GCF_900095145.1 Mus pahari
AAAAAAAAAAAAAAAAAAAAAAAAAAAACCACTTTCACATTTCTCAGCCTTAAAACTTCGATGTCAGGCTGGCGAGATGGCTCAGCAGATGGCTACCGACTGCCAGATCTGACTTCAAAAGCAGTACCTACAGGCATGGATACCCGGCTCAGCAATACCTTCTCCATGGGAAGTTTCACGATCTTGCTCAGGGCCTGCCAAGGATGACCCTCCAAACAGACTGCACTGCACCCCTGGCCCACAGCCATAAGCACCAGGGCCATCTGCTTCTCTAGTGAGTGTGTGTCGCCCTCTAGATGGCAGGGCTCCTTTCTAATCCAGCAGGAAGGCCTGAGCCAGTATCTGGTAGAAGGCCCACAGAGACCAATGCTCTGCCCTAGGGGAACGCCCTGCTGCTCACTGGCCCCTAGACACAGGAGTCTGTAGAAGCCACGCCAAACTCAGAGTGCAACGCATTTGGAGGCATTTGAGTGTTAGCAGAAAGTCATTCCTCAGCTCAGTCTCAACAAGATCCCTCCAGTGACCGAGGGACAAGCGTGGGCCTTAATGCTGCATGAGTAGTGTGTGTATTTGTGTGTTGTATATGTTGCATGTGCACGCAAGTGTGCACAGGTGCATATATGAGCATGTGGAGACCAGAAGTCAACCTTGAGTATTGTTCCTGAGACGCTGTGCATCTTGTGTTTTGAGATGGTCTCACTGACCCAGAACCCAACAAGTACTTTGGCTGGGTAGCCAGCAAGTGCACATTCAGGCTGTCCCTGACTCCCCAGCTCTGTGACAGCAAATGCACACAACTAGCTTTTTAATGCATGTTCTGGGGACTAAACTCAGGCCTTCATGTTTGCACTCAAACACTGCTTACTGAGCCATCTCCCCAGCTCCTTGGGTGACAGTCCCCACAACCCTTAGATGGTAGTGCAGGCCAAAGGAACAAAATCCATGAGCCCTAGTGAGTGGCCTATGGCTGGTAACCTTGTTTCTCTGGATCTACCTCTGAGGGACACCTTGTATCTGCATCTTCCCACTGTCTGGATCAAATAAATGAAACCAGAAACAGACAATGGCCTCTCCTTACAATGTGCTAAGCTCAGAACATTCCAGCAAGGAACCAGCGTCCTCCTTTCTTGTCCCCTGGAAGTTTCTTGTCCCTGGAAGTCCTACTGGGCAGGCTACTGGCAGTGAATGAGCCTCAGTCTTCTTAAGCTGAAGGCATCACAATGGCTGGAGCTGTTGGCTCAGGGCCCTCTGTGACATCACGAGCCCCCAACACTAGCCCATCAGTTTCTCTGGCACTTCGGCAGGCAGCCCCACCATGTGTAGTTCCCCGGGCCAGCTCTGCTCACCATGCGGACGCTGAGATGGTTCCTGTTCTTGCCTCTGTGCGCCTCTTGTGCCTGTGCCTTCATGTTTTCTTCGCTGAGGGAGAAAACCAAAGAAAGCCCAGGGAAGGTGCCTTGTGGAGGACACTTCCGGATTAGACAGAATCTTCCAGAGAATGCCCAAGGCTGGCTTGGGAACAAATGGCTCTGGCTTTTTGTTGCCATTATGATATATGTGATGCTGAAGTTTCGAGGAGATGGTGAGAATAAGGTAAGGATGTCCTTGGTCACGCCACAGCCATTCATTCATTCTCAGAAACTCAGGTTCGGTTCCTACAAGTAAGACTACTAGTGTCTGACCTTGAACTTTGACCAGAAAGCCCTATGATGATAGCTGGGTGAAGTTGCTTCCTCAGGAGGGGACGGTTTGAAATGGGTTCCTAAACAGCTCGTGATTTTCCTGTGAAGTAAGCTTTGTTTATTTTCCCCCAACTCGAGAGTAGACTCTGGAGCTCACAGCGTGTTCCATGGTGTCAGACCTCACAGGGCCAGGCTCACACACTCCAGGCGAGGCGAGCTCTAGTTCCCTTGCTTTTGACTCACTGGAAATTTCTGAGCCAAAGGAAATTTCATCTGGAGTAAAGTTTGAGGCCTCTACTCAAGGGTAGTGACTGATGCTCCCCACAGTGACTTGGAGCTCTTCAGGGATCGGAGGGACAGAGGATCAGTCTAAGACAAACCCAGCATTTCAAGACACTGTGGCCAGGGTCTGGGAGACAGCTCAGTTGGAAAAATGCAACCTTGAGGACCCAAGTTCTATCCACAGCACCCAGATCAAAGTCAGGCATGGTGGTTTACCCCTGTACCTGGAGAGCTGGGAGGGAGGCTCAGGAGGACCTTGTTAGACAGCCAGTCTAGCAGAATTCTGGAGTCCCAGCTTTAGTGAGAGACCTTGCCTCAGGAAATACGGTGAAGTGGTGAGGAAGACAACCAGTATCCATCAACCTCCACACACTCGTGACATTCTGGCTAGAGCAGAGGCGGCCAGGCTGCCTGTAAAGGGTCGAGTGGGAATCATTTTCAGCTCTCCGTGGCAGCTACTTCCTCCCTCTCTGTCATTTGAGCCCGAGAACAGGCACAGGTAATAAACGGAGCTTGGCTGTGTGCCAATAAAACTTTATTTACAAAATCAAGTCGCGGGCCAATTTGGTCACGGTTAAAACCAACAGCATCCAGACTAGGTTTGTTATCGTGTCCCCTCTTGGATGAGTCTTAACTTTTGCAACTGCATAGGAACTAGTGACACCACTGGAGTAGTTCACCCTGAATATCTCTCTCGACAGGAGCAGCATCCTCCCGGCCTCCGAAGCTGCCAGTTACGCTCTCCACCAAAGAAAGCTCAAAATATTTCCCTCAGCAAAGACTTCACTTTCAATACTTTAACCCAGCTCGAGATGGAACTGGTGAAATTTGTGTCCAAGGTGCGGAACCTTAAGGTCTCCATGGCAACTAACTCCAGGCTGCAGATCCCAGATATACCCACAGACCCGTACAATAATGTCACAATATATGAGATATGGGGGGAGGAGGAGTCTGAGTGAAGGGGTTTATAGTAAAGTATAAGAGAAGACAAGTCTAGTATTGACAGACAGTATTCAAACTAATAAAAACTATTCTGAAGAAAGAGTCGCCCATGTGACCACGTGAGCTTTCTCCCCTCCACAACCCCCCCTTTTTTTGTTGTTGTTGTTTTCGTTGGTTGGTTGATTGGTTGGCTTTTAACTGGAGTTTAAAATGCCAAGTCCCAGTAGCCTTAGAAGTCATAAGAGCCTTTCCCTTTCCTTAGTCCTCCACAGGCATGCACAGATTGCTGATCTGAGCACAGATCGCTGGTCCTGGATGACTGCCAGGCTCCAGAGTATGGAGACAGGCGTTGACATTTTCCTGGACACTCTGGGTTTCTATATACTACCTGCAGATATCAGATTCGAATGACTAATTTCATCCCAAAGTCAAACTTCATGGGTTTAAAATGACAGGGACTCCGTCAGGAGAGGCAGTTCTGGAACCTTCTGCTTCTCCTACAACCAGGAAAATCTTTATTCATTCCATCCCACAGGCCTCCTGCAGCGTTACAAACTTTTTTTTCTAGTAAGCTAGCAGTTACATGTGAACTTTTAGAGTACAGAAACAGTGGGTTGTATCTGTTCAGTCAATTCTGTGGTGCCAGAATTGGAGACGGTTGGTTCCCAGGGACTCAATAGGGAAGGGAGGAGATATTTTCTATGGCTTTGGGTTTAAGACACTGATGAACTAAACAAAGACTCTCCAGTTAGTCTTTTTAAATGTACTTTTATGTATGTGCACATGCCTGCCATTTGTATGTACACCACAGGCATGTGGGTGTCCTCAGAGGGCAGAAGAGGGCCCTAGAGGGCGCTGCAGTTACAGGTGGTTGGCTGTGAGTGCTTTTAACAGCTGAGAGGGGTCGGCTTACAGTAGTGTCAGAATGGGAAAGTGAGAGGAGCTGATGGCTGAGTTATTTTCACAACACACACAGAAGGATCCAGATGGGCAAGGTAATAATGATATTGAGAGAGCTACCAGTAGTTTCAATGTTTCAATGTGGGCACATTTCAGATGTAGTTTCAATATTTCAATATGGACATATTTCAGTTGTTCACCACACCTGTAACTGCCAAAGTAGACAGCTCACTGGCCACACCTGGCCCTCTGTCTGGGTTTGTGGGGCTTTGCAAGCTATTCATTGTTTTTACATTATCAAGTGGGTTTAAAAAAAAAAATCAAACTCACTCCCATGTGATGTGAAAATGACAGATCAGGGTCTGAATCCTCCCAGAGCCAGGCCATGGCCACGCTGGCTAACTTAAACGTCACTGGTGGCTGCTTTGATGCTCTTGGGGCAGACGGAATGACTGCACCAGAGTGGGACACTTCACAGAGTTGACTGGTCTGACCCAGGAGAAACTTGCTACCCTCTAGCCTGTGCTCCACCCATTGGAACGACACACCCCACCTGCAGCCTTTCCCATGAGTGTTATGAGATGCCCCGGTGGCCGTTGGGAAGGAAATTGAAACGTTGAGACATTTGTGGCAGGTGGGGGACAGCCTCTAGGACCCAAGAAGGATTCCCAAGTAACAGAAAGTGGGCCTCTCACCCACCACTCAACACAGGAGGTGAATCCACCACAGGCCCTGGAGGAAAGAATGAAGCCTTGAGTGACAGCTGATGCTGGCACCTGTCACAGCCTGGGGAGATGCATAGTAGGGCTCCTCTGGCCAGTGGGTAGCCTCTACCCTCAGAGGGACTGTGTTGCTTAAGTCGTGAAGTTTCTGGTAATTTTCTTATGTAGCAATAGAAAACAAGTCCAATGTGTGGTGCATACAAAGCAGGTTAAAGAGTTGCCTCTGGGCTGGAGAGATGGCTCAGCAGTTAGGAGCGCTGACTGCTCTTCTGAAGGTTCTGAGTTCGGATCCCAGCAACCACATGGTGGCTTACAACCACCCATAATGAGATCTGACGCCCTCTTCTGGAGCGTCTGAAGACAGCTACAGTGCACTTACATATAATAAATAAATAAATCTTTAAAAAAAAGTTGCCTCCACCCCCTGCTTCTGATACACTCAACCCTGCCTTCCCCCACTTCTACCTGGCTCTGCAGACTGTGGGGTCATCAGAGATGTTACCAAGGCCCCAGTAGCCAAAGCTTTGGGAAAGTCCCCAACCCCACACCTCTCCCCCTCCCTCTCACCTCCCTCTCACCCCTCTCCTCCTCTCCCTCTGTCCCTCTCCTCCTCTCCCTCTCCCTCCCTCTGTCCCTCTCCTCCTCTCCCTCTCCCTCCTCCTCTCCCTCTCCCTCCTCCTCCCCCTCTCCCCCTCTTCCTGCTCCTCTCTTTCCCCCCATGGCTTCCCAGGATA
>NC_034592.1:154785133-154792287 GCF_900095145.1 Mus pahari
CTCCCTCTCCCTCCCTCTGTCCCTCTCCTCCCCTCCCTCTCCCTCCCTCTGTCCCTCTCCTCCTCTCCCTCTCCCTCCCTCTCTCCTTCTCCCTTCTCCTCCCCCTCTCTCCCTCTTCCCGCTCCTCTCTTTCCCCCCATGGCTTCCCAGGATAGCCCTGAGGACAGCTGGTCCCTACAGTCCGTTTTTCGTCCTGTGCCTTTTGCTCTGATCCCCGTGCCTGCCTTCTTGAGGGAAGGCAAGTGTGCCTGCAGTTTCTCTTCCTTCACAGCTTTCCTAAGAACACACCTTGTTTTGCCCTCCGGCTTCAGGACAGACCACGTAGGTGCAGGTGCCTCTGAATGTCCCACCACACCCATCTGTGGGGAATCTCAGGGAGTTTCCAATCATTTGTAACCACAAACACCTCGTACGTGTCCGGGGTGGTTGAGGGTGAACCGCCCAGGCAGCCTCTTGAGAGAGGGAACCCTGTCGGGCATTTCCACATTACCTCTAGAGGTAGTGTGCCTGTCTGCACTCTCACCAGGAATATTGGAACAGTTGTCTAATCAAGCATGGGGTTGCATGTCTGAAGACAGGTTTCTTTGACACAGCAAAGTCTCCCATTAGAGCCAGTGCATGAAGCATGCAGATCCTTATATGGCCACTACCACTAGGTGGCAGACAAAGCCCATTGGAACAAGAACGCAGTTTTCAAAGCCTGAGCTGGGGTATTGGGGGGCCTTTCACTTACAGTCTTGTGGTATGTAAAGTGAAGCTCACTGTCAGTTAACATAGAAGCCGGCACTGAACATGTGCAGACCTCTTGGCTTTATTTTGTTCTGAGACAAGGCCTGAAACAGGCTGGACTAGAACTCACTTTGTAGTTCAGATGACCCCTGGACCTGTGTGTGATCCTCCTGCCTCAGACTCCTGAATGGTAGAATCAGGTGTGGGGTCACTACACCTGGCTTCCACCTTCATTGGAAGTAGAAGATCTCAAGCTGGCTGTATAGCTGAAGATAGCCTTGAACTGGGGACCTCCTGCCTGTGCCTAAACACAAGCAGGGGTTACAGGCATACCGCGGCCCAAGCATACCACGGGCCAGGCTTCCATAGTTTATTAACAACCCGTAGTCATTTGCTCATGGACTCAACAGATATATTGCTGTTCTAGATGATGTAAATGAGACAGAAGAAAAAACACCTACAGAAGGCTGGCATTCTGCTGGTGGGAGAGTCCCTAAGCAAATACAGAAGGGCTAGCGGTCACTCTGAGGTCTCGGGTGCCGCTGCCTTGGGTTAAAAAAGAGAAAGTCCACAAGAATCTGAGTGCATAGAACTTGCCTGGCAGTCCTCAGACTCTGGACTGAGTACACACACACACACACACACACACACACACATGAATTCTCAGCTGGCAGTGTAGCTCCGTGGTAGAATTCTTGCCTAACATGCTTGAGGTCCTGGGTTCCATCCCCACCAAAACCAACAAAAAATTAGTTTAAAATTTAAGTTAAGGACTGGAGAGACCGCTCAGCGTTTAAGAGACTGGCCACTCTTCCAGAGGTCCTGAGTTCAATTCCCACAACCACCTGAGGGCTCACAACTATCTGCAATGGGATCAGATGGCCTTTTCTGGTGCATCTGAGGTTAGCGACTGTATACTCATGTACATAAAATAAATCTTTTATTTTTAAAGATTTATTTATTTATTATATGTAAGTACACTGTAGCTGTTTTCAGACACTCCAGAAGAGGGAGTCAGATCTTGTTAAGGATGGTTGAGATGGTTGTGAACCACCATGTGGTTGCTGGGATTTGAACTCAGGACCTTCGGAAGAGCAGTCAGGTGCTCTAACCTGCTGAGCCATCTCACCAGCCCCAAAATAAATCTTTTTTTAAAGTTAAAAAAAAAATCAGAAGTGTTGTGTGTCTGCACGTTTGCACCTGTCTCTGAGCCCACCCCCAGCTTCACCTGGCCCAGGCTGGCTCCTTGATGTCCTTTGTCCCATTGCAATGACTAACTGATCCTGGCCCCACCCCCACCCCAGCAACAGTGAGCTGAAGACTCTGGGCTCCTTATCTGCAGACAGGAACCATGATCCCATCTGCTCCCTTCTCCAGCTTTTCTGGAAAGGTTGACCTGGAAATAGACACAAGTGTCATATTCCAAGAGATTGACTCACTTCTGTCCCCAGACCCCACGGAGGAAGCATGAGCAGAAGGAATGGTGACTGGCACTGGGCCTTTGGGGCTTTAATTCCCTGGGGTGTCACAGGTCAAGTGGAAACTGGGGAGACTTACCTAGGAGAGGGGCAAGGAGTGTGGAGGGGCAGATGGGTCGGACAGAGCCTGGAGACCAGGGCTCTGCTGCTGCAAACAGGAGACTGAGCTCCCGGGCAGGACCCAGTACACCAATGGGGCACAGGGCTGGTGGCCTTGAGGCATCTGAAAGCCCCATTTCTTCCTACAAGGTCACCCAAGCACCCTGACAATGTCGACTCCCTTACTCTCTGGTGAGGGACTCCCCAGCAAAGCTCACACTCAGGGAAGAGCCAACCTGTGTGGAGCACATCAAGCTGGGCTTACAAATCAAGGCAACGGAGAGGCATTGGGTCTGCAGAAACCTTTGAACTCCAGGAGGACTGTGACTGGGGGTTCCGGCTTGGACCCTCTCGGGGCCCCCAAGCCACTTCAGGTGATCTTGTCACTCCAGAGTCACCCTCTCTCAGGGGTCCTCCCATTTCCCAATCAGACAGTCCTTTGCCTATTTGTTGTTCAAGAAGCATTCTGTGGAACATGCCTGCAGCTCAGCCCCGGGGTGGATGAGGCAGGAGCAGCAGGAGGGAGCCTGAGCTGCAAAGCAAGATCAGAAGATTCAAGGAGCACCCAGTGTGTAAGCTGAGGGCTGAGCTGAGGAGACCAACAGCTGCAGACAGGATGCGGGTGAGGAGCTGGGGCTGCTGCAGAGGGTACAACCATGGGGCTGGAGCAAGAAACCCCGGTGACTGTCCCTAGGACCAGAAAACAACCTGGCTGCCTTGGAAGGCAGCGTGGAGAGTCCTCAGCAAGTTAAAAACAGAGAGCTGATCAGAAAGCACTTCACGGAATCTCGTGCTTATCTTCAAGGACCCTGGAGACCAGGAAGATAGACGGGGCCATTAGCCATTTAAGGAGGGGAGGCAGATACCAGCACTGGAAGGTAAAGGCAGGTGGACTCAAAAACAAAAAACGAAAACAAAACAAAACCGAAAATGACTTTTTGAGGCAGAGTTTTTCTAGTCCGAGGCTAGCCTGGTCTACAGAGCAAGTTTTAGGGCATCCAGGAATACACAGAGAAATCCTGTCTTGAAAAGGAAATCAACAAACAAAACCCCACAGAGATCGTCTTGCATCTGCTTCCCAAGGGCCTGTACCACTAAGCTTGGCTTATTCCTCTGTGTGTGTGTGTGTGTGTGTGTGTGTGTGTGTGTGTCTGTCTGTCTGTCTGTCTGTCTGTCTGTCTCTGTGTCTCATGGGTGCTTATGCTCTTGAAGAGGCCAGAAGAGGTTGTTGAATCCCTGATGTGGGGAATGAAGCTTCCAGCCCGTTTTTATGATTTAAAACAGACAGACCTGGGGTTGGAGAGATGGCTCAGTGGTTAAGAGCACTGGTTGATCTTCCTAGAGGTCCTGAGTTCAATTCCCAGCAACCACATGGTGGCTCACAACCATCTGTAATGGGATCCGAAGCCCCCTTCTGGTGGTGTGTCTGAAGAGAGCGACAGTGTAGTCACATACATAAAATAAATATTTAAAAAACAAACATACAGACAAACCTGATGGTGGGGGTCTCTCCCTGCCTAGAAGGGGTGACTCACGGCTGCTCTGGCCCCACCTCTGTGGTACCTGTGTGGCTTGCCCTGGAAGACACTATATTCTTTACACTGGTAGCCTCCCGCCTGCCCTGCTGCCCCTTAGCATTTCTGTTTTCTTGACTCCCTGTTCTCTCCCATGGCTGGTCTGTTACGTGAGATACCATCTTCCTGACAAAAAGACCTTGTGTGCTTTGACCCCTCGGCGGCCCCTCCCCCCTCTTCCCAGCCACTGACTACTTCCTGTCTGTCCGTCCTTCCTCCTGACATTTCACACACAGGGACTCTAAAGCATGTGGCCCTTTATGTCCCAGCATGTTGGTGTGGAGGAAGAATCCCATTCTTCTTAACGGTGGATAATACTCCACTGCATAGATAAATTATATTTTAGTTTCCCATCTGTCCCCTGATGGTCATTTGGGTCTTTTGGCAAGCACCCTGTGTAGCCCAAGCTAGCCTCAAACTCATGGCCATGTAAACCCAGCCTCCTGAATTCCAGAGCTGCAGACATCTGCATCCTGTTCAGCTGCAGAACACACAGGTTTGGCTGGATCACCTCCGCAGTGGTCATGTGATTACACTGGGCTTTTTCCTTGTCTAAGCCTCACTCTCCACTCACTGTGCAGTAGGCTCCCTCCGTGCAGGCACCGAGAGCCGTGCCTGATTCCTGCATGTTCCAGTATAGACTGCCTGTAGCCCCCACTCTGCCAACTCAGGCCTCTGAGAGGCCCTGGCATGGCCCAGCTCCCTCCACTCAGAGAGGCAGACCCGCAGCTCTGTCCTCCTCTGCGTCAGTAAGGAGGGAGGCATCTAGGCCAGGCTGCGTTTCGTGGCACTGGCATGTGGGAGAAGTCGCTGAGAGAGAAGCCACCGTCATCCTGGGACCCATTCAGGAGCCCCACTCGGTCCACTGAGCCCCAGTGCACAGCAACACAGCATTGTCCATGACAGTGTAAGAAAGCTGGACCCTGAGGCCCGACTCCTTTACCCCATTTTACTTTACTCTTACATTTTGGAAAGTATTTGCCAGGTAGAGCCATCCCCATTGTCAGGGAGAATGGTTCTCACACACACACATCTCAACCCTAGGATGCCAACATTTCTGATACTCGGGTCTCTTATATAAAATGATTCAATGTTTTACCGAGAATGGACAATGCAGTCTCCATACACTTTTTGAAACTGGGTCTCTTATAGCCCAGGCTACCCTTGAACTCACTGATGTAGTAGCTGAGGATGACCTTGAACTCCTGACTCCCCTCTGCCTCTACCTCCAGAGTTCGGGGACTACAGGGCTGTGCCACCACATGCCATGCTAACCAAACACTCTCAGCTGAGCCACATTCCCAGCTCCTGAATGTACTAGGATGTTCTCTGCCTTTGTCTCCGTGTCTGGCAGTCCTTGGTGTCCCGTGGAAGATGGCTACCAGGGGTTCTCCTCCACAACACTCTCCTTGTGGGATTGATCTCTTGGGGTCTCCTCCTGGGTGTCTATGACTCTTTTCTTATATCAGTCATAAAAAAAAAAAAAAAAAAAAAGAATATCAGTCATGTTGGATTGTGAGTGTGCCCACCCTCAGGGTGACACGGGGGACTTGAACTTGGGGTCGTGTGCATGCCAGGAACATGCTCCACCACTGAACGACAGCCCCAGCCTATGGCTTGAATCCACGATGACCCTCCTAGGCTCAGGTTTTCAGTTTTCAGTGCTCCGTCTCTGAAGGACTTGCTCTTAGGAGGTGGGACCTGACTAGTGGGAACAGGTTCTGGGGCAAACCTACGGAGGCCAAGCCCACCCTGGCACATGGCTCTCTCTGCTTCCTGGCTCACTGAGCCACGAGGAGCCTAAACTATCCACTCTGTCTGTCTTTTTGAAACCAGGAGCCAAATGTACCTCTTTCCCTGCAAGCTGTTTCTGTGCAACATAGTTTTGCACAGTGAAATAGGAAGTTAATATTGGGGGAAGGGGGACACAAAGGGGCAGGGGAGATGGCTCAACAGTCAAGAACCCTGGCTGATCTTGCAGAGGACCTGGGTTCAGGTCCCATCACCCATGCTGGGGCTCAAGGACATCACTAACCTCAGTTCAGAGTGACTGGCTGGGAAGATGAGTGGTCTGCTTTTGGGGAAATGGATTTGGAGTGGGGCTAATCCCAAACGCTGTCTTAAGGGAGCAGAAAGCAAAAGTCTGGGGAGGCAGTGGGGCTGGTCTGCTCAGCGCACAGCACAGCCCGACTGACCTCCCTCACCTCCCTCGGCCCTCAGGGGCAAACACACTCACAGGTAAGAGCTGCTAGGAAACACAAGCCAATGTTCTCCACATCCCTGGCCTAAGCCCCAGACAGAGTGAGATCCAAGATCTCATGGCCCCAAATCTAGGTGTGTGTCCCCCCAGGATCCTTGCCAAGACTCCCTAGTACAGGCCTGTCTTCACAAGGGGACACGCATGAGTGGTCCATCCTCAGCGACAGTCAGTTCCTCCATCTTGGTGACATAGACAGAACCTAGCTCTTCCTGTGGCTTGACACCACCCAGGACCTTTAGAGAGTTTTTCACACTTGATCTCAATCTGCCAGAAATAGTAAATATTTTAGGCTGTGCCGACCAAGCGAAGCAACCGTCTGTTTCTGTCACTACCACCGTGCTGGGTGGGTGACAACCAGCCAGCCCTCGTTGACATGTTGTTTGTTGCTGTTCTTGAGACCATCTGGGCTACAAAGCCCAAGTTTGCTGTCACAGGGGCAGTCTGCCAACACTACCATCCGCTAAGCACATTTGTTTTTTCCAGCGCTGAGGAGGATCGAACCAGGGACCTTGAGCACACCAGGCGAGCTCAGGCACAAGCCCAAGAACATCTTTCAAGTCTGTAAATAATGCACCCTACACGCTGTGTGTACACACACACACACACAGAGTTGCATTTTGTGTCCCTCCCGTGGCACCTTTCCCAGGATCTCCAAGCCCTGTGTGACATGCCACCAAGCCCAGCATGTCTATGCTTTGGCAGGCAAGGGACCAGGTTCTTAGCCTTGCAAGCTATAAACCAGGCCTTTGATGGACATGCCTCCCATTACTGCCCCCATCCCCACGCCCCATGCCCACCCCTGTGCTGCCATGCAGGGTGGTCTCCAGTTCCCGTGACTGGGTACTCTGCTTATAAGGTTGCAGCCCTAAGCAGCTGTGTGCTGAGAAAGCCATGAAACCATCTCTCCCCTGTAATTACAGTTTACAGCGGTTTACTGGGGGTAAGGAATTTCTATCTTGCCTGAGGACGTTATAGATCCAGCTGGGCTGGGAGAGGTGATAGGGGGGGGGGGGG
>NC_034592.1:154792627-154796008 GCF_900095145.1 Mus pahari
AATTATTTTATGTATATGAGTACACTGCAGCTGTACAGATGGTTGTGAGCCTTCATGTGGTTGCTGGGAATTGAATTTAGGGCCTCTGCTCGCTCTGGTCAACCCCGCTCTCTCCAATCAGCCCCACTTGCTCCAGCCCAAAGACTTATTTATTATCATAAATAATAAATAACCAGAAGAGGGCGTCTGATCTCATTATGATGATTGTGAGCCACCATGTGGTTGCTGGGATTTGAACTCAGAACCTTCTGAAGAGCAGTCAGTGCTCTTAACCACTGAGCCATCTCTCCAGCCCCCTTCCTTCCTTTCTTAATAGAAAATGAGTCAGAAGCTTAGCACCCATCATCTTGGATTTGTGCCAAGATGTCTTAACGCCACTGTCACTCCTGTCTGCTCCTGACCCAGAAGGGCCTCTCACAAAATAATGGGACCTTCCAGCCATAGTCTGTTCTTCGTCTCTCATGAGAGACCCGGGATGCAGACACTGTGTCCCCACGTGCCTTCAGGTGCATTTGTGGATACTGGAGGAAGGAAGATAGGATTATTGTTTTCAAGTTTCCCAAATTTAAAAAGGTGCTGGTTATCCCAGCACTTGGGAGGCAGAGGCAGGTGGATTTCTGAGTTCGAGGCCAGCCTGGTCTACAGAGTGAGTTTCAGGATAGCCAGGGCTACACAGAGACCCTGTCTTGAAAAACCAAAAAAAAGAAAGAAAGAAAGAAAGAAAGAAAGAAAGAAAGAAAGAAAGAAAGAAAGAAAGAAAGAAATAAGAAAAGGAAGAGAGAAAAGGCGCTGGCGTGCGATGCTATTGGGGCCCAGCAACCAAGATTCTGGGAGTGGAATATGTGGGATACAGACAGGTGTGTTAGTGATGCACAGCTGCTCCCAGAGAGAAGCCCCAGAGAGCCGCTTAGCTGGGGCACTTAGCTGGGCAGTTTGTGTCAGGGAGAGGGAAGCAGGACCCATCAGTAAACTGGTTCTTGCTTCCCTCTCCCTACCCAGGCAACTGGAGCACAAGGGTCATGGGAGCCTAGGGACCAGTTCTTCCCTCAGCCAGACATTATGTCACATGCCTCTAATCCCAGTACTTGGGAGGCTGAGAGAGAGGGATGGTGCAAGTTCCGGGACAGCCTGGGCTATATAGGAGTTCTGAGTCAGCCTGGGCTAAGTAGTAAGATCCTATCTAAAAACAAAAACAAGCTGGGGGTGTAGCTCAGGCAGGGGTGCTTAGCCATGCTCCTGGCCTGCTGCAAAGTTCCCAGAGGATGATGGCCTGCTAGGGATGTCATCTGGTGGAGTCAACAAGACCCATCTCTCCTTCCAGCTGTGAGCAAGGCCAGTTTTCACAGACACTAAACATGTGATACTCAGAACAGAACATTACAGTGGCCTGGGCTGGGGTGTAGCTCAGATGGTAGAATGCCTGCCTAGTGTGCTCTAGGTCCTGTGTTTGACCTCTCACTGCGCTAACCATGGGGTGGTGCATGCCTGTAAGCCTACATTATAGAAGTAGAGGCAGAAGGATCAGGGGTTTGAGGCCTGCTTGAGGCCAACCTGGACTATGTGAGACTCTATCTTGATAAATAAACAGATAATAAATGGAGTTTGATCCATTTGTTCATAAGTAATAAGGACAGAGAGGCAACCTCTCCAGAAGACAATTAAAAGCAATCAAAACATCGTCTTGCCTCCTCTGTGGGGGGTCAGGACACATGTGCCTTGTGCTTTGTTTTGTTTGGGGACAGGGTCTTACTACGCAGCCCTGGTTGGCCTGAAATCCACTGCGTAGACCAGGCTGGCCTCGAACTCTCGGCAACCAGCCTCTGCCTCCTGAACCATGGCGGCTTACTCTTCTAATCCGAATTCGAGCAAGTGCGTAGGTTCCGCAGATGCTCTCACTAATGTGTCCCTAACTGTGCCCTCCAAGCAACCGCAGGGCCCTTCACCTGCTCGGCCTCTGACACAGTGCATGGACCCAATGGCCCCTCCACCCTGCTCCCCGCCTGCTGACTTCTTCTTCTCCTCCAGAGTCCGGACCTCTGTCTATGGCCCCTGTCACCTGTCCTCAGGCCTCCTGAGACCCTGACGCTTGTCCCAGCTCTGCCTGCTTTCTTTCACGTGGTTGACTTTTGTTTTTAGATTTATTATTTATTTTATATACATGAGTACACTGTTGCTGTTTTCAGAGACACCAGAAGAGGGCATCAGATTCCATTACAGATGGTTGTGAGTCACCCTGTGGTTGCTGGGATTTGAATTCAGGACCTCTGGAAGAGCAGTCAGTGCTCTTAACTACTGAGCCATCTTTCTAGCCCAGCACACAGTTTTCTGGTCAGTGGAAGTTTTCTTGACTGGGCCGCCTCCACGTGGGATGGAGTCTTCCTAAACTGCCCTTGACACACTGAGCCCAGGGAACATTGCAGCTTAGGCAGCCACAGCAGGGGGGCCAGGCCACCCAACCGCTGCTGTAGTTTTCAAGTAAAGGGGTCTATGTATCTGTCCATTACTGAATTTACTCCAAGTGCAAAGCCCAAGTTGTGTGGACGGTTTCACACGGCTGTAGGGTGAAAGACCGTCAGGATGCAGCCTCTGACGTTAGAGAACATGTGTGTCTAGTGCGGGAAGCTCCTCTGGGAGAGTGGATGGTGGTCGGCTGCAGGTCAACAGGAAAGGGACAGCGGCCCTGTGAGCACATATGTGGGGGAGGGGAGAGGGTGTGCCTACTGCATGTCCCCCCCTGTGCCTGCACCTTGATTCTACTTGATCAGGTAAGTTGTGTGGCCCTTGGCCCACAGGGCCATCCTGAAATGAAAACCCAAAGGGTCCTTCCTGTGACTTCCCCTTCTTGCGGCAATGTACAGCGAGGCCCCCAGGGGCACACCAACATTTAAATTAAAAAAATTAGAACAAATTTTTAAAAAACAACTTAGTTTTACTTTTCTATTTTCTATTGTTCTATATATTTTTGTTTACCTTGGAGACAGTGTCTCCTGTAGCCTGGACTGATCTCAAACCTGATTGGGATAGTCTTGAACCTCTTCTGGCCTTCCTGCCTCCACCTCCTGAGTTCTGGAATTACAGGTGTGTGCCACCGTACTTGGTTTGACATGTGTATTTTATTTTTAGCTTATGTGCATGTTTTGCCTGCATGTAGGACTGCACCATATGCATGCAGAACCTGAGGAGTCCAGAAAAGAACGTCAGATTCCCCTGAGGACTGGGATTCGAACCTGTGTCCTCTGGAAGAGCAGTCAGTGCTCTTAACCAATGAGCCTTTAGCATCCGTACTTTATTTTTATTTTTTTTTTAAAGATTTATTTATTCTATGTAAGTACACTGTAGCTGTCTTCAGACACTCCAGAAGAGGGCGTCAGATCTTGTTAC
>NC_034592.1:154796063-154817301 GCF_900095145.1 Mus pahari
ATGGTTATGAGCCACCATGTGGTTGCTGGGATTTGAACTCCGGACCTTCGGAAGAGCAGTCGGGTGCTCTTACCCACTGAGCCATCTCACCAGCCCGCATCTGTACTTTAAGAGCGAGGTTTGGCTAGCAAGCAGCTCAGGGGCAGGGAGTCGCTCACCGTGGAGTTTGAGCAGAGCCTCAGATTCTAGCTCTGTCATTGAAAGGAGGGACAGGAGAGGGAGGAAAGTCCTGTAGACTAGGCCTACGCCTGTAATGCCAGGACTCTGGGCTGAAGCAGGAGAATCTCAAGGCTAGCCTGAGCTACACAGTAAGACCCTGTCGCAAGAAGCTGAAGGGACAGATATGGCTCAGAGGTAGAGCATTTGCCTAGTTTTGTTTTGTTTGCAAGCTAACGGGTTTGAGGCTTAGCATCACAATCACACATGCATGAGAGAGAGAGAGAGAGAGAGAGAGAGAGAGAGATCACCCATTTTCACATGTGTAACTTCCCTTTTAGAGCAAGCTTTCTCCAACTTAGCACCATAAGCGCCTGGGCTGTTGACAGACAGCATCCTGTGCCTTATGAGCTAATTAGCAGACTCTCTGACCGGTGCTCACGGGCTACTCAAATCCTCCCACCCCCAGTGTAACATCCAGATGTGGCCCTGGCATTGCTCAGCAAGCTCTGGAGTCGGGAAACTGTTTCCAAAAACCACTACACTAGAAAGGAAGAGGTATGTGCCCCAGCTTCTGAGGCAGGAGGATGGAGAGCCAGGGAGGGATGTGTAGTGAACTCTGTGGGCGTTCCCTGATTTCTGTCTCATGTGCAGGAGCGACCTACAACACAGAAACATGGGAATTGCTCTGCGCGTGAGTTCACGCAAGTGTGACTAAACAGAACATCCTCAGAGCTTCACAGGAGACTCACAGGTGTGTGAGAACGTGGTGACTTGATGCTCCAAAGATCAGAGATAATCCCAGCACTTGGGAGGCAGAGGCAGGTGGATTTCTGAGTTCGAGGCCGGCCTGGTCTACAGAGTGAGTTTCAGGTCAGCCAGAGCTACACAGAGAAACCCTGTCTCGAAACAAAACAAAACAAAACAAAACAAAACACAACCAAAAAAAAAAAATATTGCCGGGTGTGGTGGCACATACCTTTAATCCCAGTACTCGGGAGGCAAAGGCAGGCAGATTTCTGAGTTTGAGGCCAGCCGGTCTGCAGAGTTCCAGGACAGCCAGGGCTACACAGAGAAACCCTGTCTTGAAAAAACAAACAAACAAACAAACAAAAAAATCAAAGATCAGAGAAAGGCGCAGAGGCCCGAGTGACATACCAGACTGGATCAGTGAGTGAGGCCTGGGCTACTGAGCCGGCCTCCTAGCTGCCCTGGGCACTCCATATACCGAATACGAAGACCACAAAGGTTTGTGTACCTAGAGGACAGAATGGCAGCCTCACCACCTTCTGTGAATTAAAACAGAGCCACCGCCTCTTCACAGGCCATTTGACTCCTTTGCCTGGGTTCTAAGAATGAGCCAGAGCTCCATGACACTTCTGTAACATCACCTTGGAATCAAAACTTGCATGTTTTAAGTTTCTCTGTTGATGGAAGAGGTTGAAAAAAAAAAATGCCCTTCCCAAGCAAGGCAGTGGCGGTGCGAGCCTTTAATCCCAGCACTGGGGAAGCAGAGGCAGGAGGACCTCTGAGTTCAATGCTAGCCTGGTCTAAAGAGGGAGTTCCAGGACAGCCAGGGCTACACAGGGAACCTGTCTCAAAACACAAACAGCAACAACAAATTAAAACCAAAACAACCACAAAAATCTCCTCCCTATTGGCCAAAGCTAGGGACAGAAGGCAGATGGGACTTCACATCGTCCCTTTGATATGGTGACAAGCCTCTTCCACAGCATCCAGGGTAGGTGCCATTGTTGTGACTGACTTTGGAAAACACAATCTGCCACACATGATTTTCTGTGTGTGAATCTGTGTGTGTGTGCGCACACACAAACATGCTTGCAAACGTGTGTGTGCACGTGTACTGGCTAATTTTGTGTCAACTTGACACAGCTGGAGTTATCACAGAACAGGAGCTTTAGTTGAGGAAATGCCTACATGAGATCCAGCTGTAAGGTATTTTCTCAATTAGTGATCAAGGGGGAGAGGCCCCTTGTGGGTGGGACCATCTCTGGGCTGGTAGTCTTGGATTCTATAAGAAAGCAGGCTGAGCAAGCCAGGGGAAGCAAGCCAGTAAAGAACATCCCTCCATGGCTTCTGCATCAGCTCCTGCTTTCTGACCTGCTTGAGTTCCAGTCCTGCATCCTTTGGTGATCAAAAGCAGTATGGAAATGTAAGCCAAATAAACCCTTTCCTCCCCAACTTGCTTCTTGGTCATGATGTTTGTGCAGGAATAGAAACACTGACTAAGACAGCACGTTTAGGCTAGAGGACGACCTCAAGTGTCACCCCTCAGGAGCCATCCACCTTTTTCATTTGGTACAGGATCTCTCACATGCCTGGGACTTACTAATTCAGTTAGGATAGCCAGCCAGTGAGCCCCGAAATTCCACTTCTTTCTGCTTTTCCAACATAGGAATCTTTTTTTTTTTTTTTTTTTAAACCTAGGTTCTGGTGACCGAAATCAGGTCCCCTTGTGTTCGAAAAGCAAGCACTGTATTGACTGAGCGCCGTCTCCCTAGCCTGTGACCTGTTGTTTTAAGTGACAGTAGGTAGGTAGCCCTGCCTAGATGTTAGGACTTGGATCCTAAAGGCCACGTTGAAGGTGTAGCCACCAGCTTGTGTTGCACCGAGATGTAGCAATTAAGAGCTCAGCCTCGTGGGCGAAAGTAAGGTCTCGTTGGAACCCTGGCTCCTTCCTGCCTCTTGTCTTTTACTGCCTCTATCACGTGCTCACTGCCAAGGTGCACAGATCTCACCACAGGCTCACAAACAGAGACAAGCGACCGGGGCTAGACACTGAGACCAAGAACAAAGCAAAATGGTTCCCTTATAAGTTATAACCTCGAGTATTTTGCCACAACAACAGAAGAGCTGACAGATATGTTAGTAGCCAATGCCACTCACTCTGATTCTTGGAATTCCACAGATAAGAGCCAGGAATCTCTCTGCCTGGCCAGGGCCTGGAGGGGACAGTTACAAATATTTTATTTATTTATTGGTTTTTTTTTCGAGACAGGGTTTCTCTGTCTGTCCTGGAACTCACTCTGCAGACCAGGCTGGCCTCGAACTCAGAAATTTGCCTGCCTCTGCCTCCCAAGTCTGGGATTAAAGGCATGCGCCACCATGCCTGGCTGATTACAAAGATTTTAATCGGAATGGTGCCAGGAGACGACTCTAACGCATACAGCTTAAGTCTTGTAGGTTAAAAACAAACAAAAACAAAAAACAAAAAAAAGATAAGAAAAGAAAAAAAAAAGAAAAAGAAAAGAAAAGGAAGAGAAAAGAAAAGAAGAAAAGAGAAAAGACTAAAATGCCGACCTGCCTATAGGATTCTTAGGTTCAAAAACTGTCTTCCTAATACCGCATCTTTACATTTCAAATGTATTTCACTTCCCCCCTTTAAACCTATATATCTATCTATCATCTATCTATCTATCTATCTATCATCTATCTTACATACCATCTATCTTTCTAACCTATCTATCATCTATCTACTTATCTAATATTATTTATCTTTTTTTTTTTCTTTTTTGGTTTTTCGAGACAGGGTTTCTCTGTGTAGCCCTGGCTGTCCTGGAACTCACTCTGTAGACCAGGCTGGCCTCAAACTCAGAAATCCGCCTGCCTCTGCTTCCCAAGTGCTTGGATTTAAGGCATGTGCCACCACTTCCCAGCATATTTATTTATCTATCATCTATCTATCATCTACCTTTCATCTATCTACCTACCTCTCTATCGGCTATCTACCTATCTATTATCTATTTATAATCTATTTATCATCTATCATCTACCTATCTATCTATCTATCTATCTATCTATCTATCTATCTATCTATCATCTATCTGCCTTGTGAAATATTCAGGTAACCCAAGGTGGCACCAAACTCACAATGTAGCCAAGACTGGCCTTGAATTCCTGATTCTCCTGCCTCCACTCCCCAAGTTATGGGATTCCAAGAGCATGCCACCATGCCCAGCCAAAGCCTTTAATATTTTATTTTATTTTATAAGAGTTATTTTAGTGTGTGTGTGTGTGTGTGTGTGTGTGCGCGCGCCTGCATGTCTGCATGTGCACCTCAGATGAGGGCTAGAAGTCTCTGGATTACAGGCTGCTGTGAGCCTCCATACATTGTGTTTACCATCCAAGAGGTGAGCTCTTAGCTTCTTGTTTCTGCCATCATGCCTAGGGGTTGTTGTCATGTCTCTGTTTTACCATCATGGACTTGTGATTATGAAACCATAACCCAGAATAAATGCCATCATCTTTAAACTACCTTTGCTCGTGGAATTTCATCAAAGCAACAGAAAAGTAATGAATGCAGAACTTTGGTACCAGGAGTGGGGTATTGCTGTGAAGCAGCTAACCATGATAGTTTTTAGAAGAGTAAAAGAAACAGTAGAAAAAAGCTGGGTAGTGCTGTGTCTTAGTCAGGGTTTTACTGCTATGAACAGACACCATGACCAGGACAACTCTTATGAGGACAACATTTAATTGGGGCTGGCTTACAGGTTCAGAGGTTCAGTTCATTATCATCAAGGCTGGAGCAGGGCAGCATCCAGGCAATCATGGTTCAGGAGGAGCTGAGAGTTCTACATCTTCATCTGGAGGCTTCTAATGGAAGATTGACTTCCAGGCAGCTAGGATGATGGTCTTAAAGCCCCCACCAACAGTGACACACCTACTCCAACAGGGCCACACTTTCTAATAGTGCCACTCTCTGGGCCAAGCATATTTAAACCACCACATGGTAGTTTATATCTTTAATCCCAGCACCGAGGAGGCAGAAGCAGAAGCAGGCTGATATCTGAGTTCTAAGGCTGCCAGGGATACACAGAGAAGCCCTGTCTGGAGGAGAAAATGGAGGTGGGGCAGGCTTTGAAGCTTTGGACTTGAACAATGAAAAGTTGGGCATTATAAGTAGAGATTAAAGGGTCATTCTGGTGGGATCCCAGAACACAGCAGAGCCATGTGGACTGTGGAGGACCAGCTCAAGAGGTACAGAGAGAGAGAAAAATAAAAATTAGCAACTGAGCTAGAGGCTGTTCATATAGTGCCTTGACAAAGAGTCCATCTGGCTTCTGCCCTTGACCTGAGAATCTGCCTGTAGCTCAGTTTTTAAAATGTCACAAACGGGCTGGTGAGATGGCTCAGTGGGTAAGAGCATCCAACTGGTCTTCCGAAGGTCTGGAGTTCAAATCCCAGCAACCACATGGTGGCTCATAACCATCCGTAACAAGATCTGAAGACAGCTACAGTGTACTTACATATANTTCAAATCCCAGCAACCACATGGTGGCTCATAACCATCCGTAACAAGATCTGAAGACAGCTACAGTGTACTTACATATAATAAATAAATAAATAAATCTTAAAAAAAAAAATGTCACATACTTAAATGTCCCATCCCAGGTATGTGCTGGCAATAAGGCTGTGGTTGTTAAGATTATTGGTGACTTTAATGGTCAGATTGGACCAAATGGACGGGTTCTCCCAGGCTAAGACGCCACACAGCACATTCGATTTGTGAAACCAAAGGTCTAAGTTGTTTTCTGTTTTTAGAAAGAAACTGAGAAAATAAATAAGTAAAAGTTGTTGCTAGTTGGACAATTTCACTGAGTGGAGATTTTAAAACATGATATTGAATCTGTGACATAGTTATTTTTAACAAGTCTTCATCAGGTCTCAGAGAAAAAGTGCAACTGGGGCAGAAAAAAATGCAAAATGTACAGTTCAGAGGGAAGAGTAGGGAGACCCTGCTTAAAGCTGCTGCCAAGGCAACAAACAGACTGTAGTCAGTAAGAGAGCTCTCTCCGCACACCAGGCAGCTAAGTCTCCAACCTGTGAAAGGGAAGGCCAAGGCATTTTCTGTTCCTAGAAAGAAACGGCAGACAACATTTGCTGTCAATGCAGTTCAGTGGGGCGGGGCCAGCCCAGGCTGACAGCAGCATCAGCTGGTGCTGACTTTAGAGATAAGAGATGTAGGAGTAAAGGATCCATAGAGTCCTCTTCTGTGGCTTTAGGGAGCCATCAACCAAGGCAGCATGTGGCAGGAGAGTCCCTTGCATGAAGGCCCCAGGAAGATAGAAGGGCCCTTGTGTGATGCTGGGAGAGCCTGGGTTACGTTGGAGACTTTAACATGCTGAAGATTCCAGAGCCATGATATACCTGCCAAGAAGAGCTACCCATGGGGAATGGAAACATCCCAAGAGAAAGTCATGTGCTTCCAGCAGCAAAGCGGGAAGGATGGAACTGTCTAAGCCAGCCACATCGGACGTGGAGCTACAGGGTTTTAGAGTTTGCCCTGCTCGGTCCAGTGTTTCCTCTCTGTGCCCCCATTCCTCCTTTCTGGAAAGGTCATTTATATTCCATGCCATTAGATGTTGGAAAGGTGTAATTTGCTTTTTGGTTTTTGCCCTGAGGCTCAGAAGAGACACTCAAGTTTTTCAACAGTAAGACTAAGGGTATGAAAGACTAAGGGAACTTTTGAAGTTGGACTAAAGGCGTTTTGCTTTACGATATGACCACGAACCTTTGAGGGCCAGGAGTGGGATGTGATGGTTTGAACGGGAATGCCCCCCACGGGCTCACGTAGTTGAGTACTTGGTCCTCAGCTGCTAGCACTATTTAGAGGTTTGGGAGGTGCAGCCTTGGAGAAAGTATGTCACTGGATGTGGCCTTGAAAGTTTAAAGACTGTGACATTTCCAGTTCACTCTCTCTTTGAGCTTGTGGGTCAGGATGTGAGTTCTCGGCTTCCAGTCCCTTCCAGCAAGTCAGCAGCTTGTTGTCACCCATCTGCTCTGCAGACATGGACTGGAAAGATGTAAGGCAAGGAATAGGAAACTCGTCCCTTAGCTGCTTCTGGTCATGGTGCTTAGCCACAGCCACAGCAACAGAAAAGGAACGAATGCAGCTACATAGGATCCTGTCCCAACTAAGCACCGAACGAGGGCCAGGCAGGGTGGCTCAGTGGGCAGAGGCACTCGCTTGCAGGTCTGATAACCTGAGTTCCATCCCTGAATCCCACAAAGTGGAAGAGAAAACTGGCTCCTGAGAGTTGTCCTATGACCTCCACATGCATGTACCTGCATAGACACATAGACACACACACACACACAGATGCACACATACATACATACACAGACATATTCACACACAGACACATACAGACACATATGTACACAGAGGCACATACACAGACAGACACTCACACACACACATACACATGAAAGAAACATACCGTGCATGGTGGTGTATACTTTTAATGCCAGCACTCAGGGTGCAGAGGTAGATGGGTCTCTGTGAGTCCGGTCTACATAGTGAGTTCCAGGACAGTCGGGGCTACATAGAGAGACCTTGTCTCAGAAAACAAAGCAAGAGGAACCCACGCTAACTTGGATGCTGTACTAGTTTCCTTGTAGCTACAGAGATAAACCACCACAGCCGAGACAACCGAGAGAAGGCGGGAGGCGGCAGGAGCAGCTCAGATCTTAGACTACAAGTGAGAGACAGAGAGCACTGTGAAACGGCATGGGTCTCTTTCCTGCTTTTAATTTATATGTATGTGTGTGTGTGTGTGTGTGTGTGTGTGTGTGTGTGTGTGTAGACTGAGTGTGATGATGTGTGGTATATGTGTGTAGTGTGGATTTGTGCAGTGAGTGTGTGTATGTGCAGTGAGTGTGTGCAGTGAGTGTGCCTGTAGGGTGTGTCTAGTGAGTGTGTATGCAGTGAGTATTTGTGGTAAGTGTATTGCAGTGCACATATGTGCAGTGAGTATGTGCAGTGTGTATGTGTGTGTGTGCAGTGAGTGTGTGTGCACACAATGGGTTATGTGCAATGAGTATGTGCGCAGTGTGTGTATATGCAGTGAGTGTGCATATTCAGTGTGTGAAGTGTGTGCAGTGTGTATGTACAGTGAGTGTATTGTGTGAAGTAAGTGTGTGCAGTGTGTATATGCAGTGAGTTTGTGTAGTGTGTGCAATGAGTATTGTGCAGTTGGTGTGTACAGTGAGTGTGTGCAGTGTGTGCAATGAGTATGTGCAGTAAGTGTTGCAGTAAGTGTGCACAATAAGTGTGTGTGCCGTGTGTGCAGTGTGTATATTGTGTGAAGTAAGT
Organism: Mus pahari; assembly: GCF_900095145.1. Taxonomy (NCBI): domain Eukaryota; kingdom Metazoa; phylum Chordata; class Mammalia; order Rodentia; family Muridae; genus Mus; species Mus pahari. The sequence goes on from NC_034592.1 coordinate 154,804,336, forward strand.
GTGTGCAGTGTGTATATGCAGAGAGTCTGTCCAGTGTGTGCAATGAGTATTGTGCAGTGAGTATATACAGTGAGTGTGTGTACAGTGTGTGCAATGAGTGAGTGTGTGCAGTGTGTGCAGTGAATATGTGCGGTGAGTGTGCAGTGAGTGTGTGCAGTAGGTGTGAGTGTGTGCAGTGTATGCAGTGTGTGTGTGTGCTCGTGCACTATGTCCATGCAGGAACCCGTACCACATCTGCGTGTCTGTCTTGTCTTCTGTCTCAGTCGTCTCATATTGCTAAAACAGAATAGCTAAAATCAAATCACTAACAGAGAACAGAAAAGCACGTCGTACCTTGTGGGTTTCCAGTTATTTATGTTTTGTTTTTTCTGCCATGCTGGGAATGTAGGCCAAGGCCAAGCACTTCACACATTCGCTGTGCTCTACCCGAGACCCAGGATGTATGTGAGCAAGAGGCGGCCCTCTGTCTGGTGCATGGGGAGGGTCTTCTGGCTAAGCTGTGCTGTGGACGGCACCACGGGGGGGGGGGGGTGGGGGTGGGGAGGATGAACTTGTCAGTGCTGGTCTCTCCACCCTAGGAGCCCCACCCTCACCTCACAGAATCCTAATTACCTCTCGAAGTCACACATGGGAATCTCATTAACACACAATTTGGGAGTCAAGCCTGCAGTACACAGACTTTTGAGGGATACACTCAAATTCTATTATCCTGGTGTGCGGTGCTTCTGGACATGGGTGGATGGGGCCATAATTAAAGGAGCATCTGGGACCTTTTCTGCTAATTTTAGGATTGTGGGCCAATTCAACTTCCGCCACAACCCCAGAAGGGCTTCTAGTTCTGTCTGTGGCTTTGCTGTAGTTCTTCTCAAGGTCAAACGTAGAGGGTGACCCTAGGTGTCCGATCCTTCTGCCTCTACCTACAAGATGCCAAGATGGCAGACACCCGCCGCCCCACCATATCCGGTTTATGCTGGAAAGGCTCTCCCTCCTGAGCCACATTCCCAGCAGATGATGGGTCTTCCATAGCTCCCTTTCACAGATGGGGAAGCAGCAGTGCACAGGCCTTGGGAACCCCTTATGAAAACTCACAGCAGCAGGTGAGTGACAGGGCTTCTCACACCAGCAGCCAGGCTGCAGAGACAATCCCAGGGACTCTGCTGTCCTTCGCTCTCAGAGACACAAAGGGTGAAGGCCATGTGAGCAAGCTTGGTTCTCCCTGCTGGGAGCCTTGAGAGACACAGGGTTGGAGGTTCTCCGTGGGAGGTCAGGTTCTTGCCTCTCTGCTTGCTTGGTGACTTATGGCTTGGGCAGTCAGCAAGTCCTCTCTCTAGCAGAGACTAGACCTAAAGGGTTGCTGAAGAATTCCTTGGAAACCAGTTTTTTCAGCTTCCCTCTGTGTGCTCCCACAAAGTACCTTCATGAGGAAGTGGGTGAGGACTGCCAACCTTTGAGATGGTGGATAGGCCTTGGCAGAGAGCTGGGGCTCTAGGCAACCTTTCAGGTCATGTGATGCAGATCCCAGAAGCAAGACACGCTTTTGACTTGGGTCAGGTCAGGTCAGGTGACCACCCCAGCCTAGGCCCTCAGTATGGCCCTTCCGTTAGCTTTCTCCTGACTGTGCCTTGGTAAGCTGTCAGGTCTGTGGGGGAACCTGGGTCCCCACTTTTTGGTCTTGTCCAGGACCCTGGCCTCTACCTTTTCTCTCCCTCTCCTGATTGGTCTGTTGCTCTGATCCTTTGCCACGCCTTGGCCTGTAGACATGGTTCTAAAGAAAAAACCTTCCAGCGTGCAGCTGTTCCTCCATCCTATACCACATGCACTTCTTCGCTTCCCTTTAGACAGAACCCTCCCTCGCTATACCCTTGTCTTTATCTCTCTCTCCCCAGGCTGGCTTCTGTCCATCCCCCTTGTTGTGGGTAGGTTTAAAAGTCAACTTGGTGCAATCTAGAATTATCTGGGAAAAGAGTCTTAATGAGGGGTATCTAGATCAGGTTGATCTGTGAGGGTGTTTGAGGGGAGTGTGTTGATGGCCTTAACTGGTGTGGGGAAGCTCAGTCCACTGTGGGTGGCGCCATTCCCTGGCTTTGGGTTCTGGAGTGTATAAGAGAGGAGAAAGTGGGAGCTGAGCCGTGTCAGGCATTCATCCGCTCTGCTCTTGACTGTGGATGTGAGCAGAGCTTCTAGTCCTGTTTCCCAGGACTTCCCAGCTGTGATGAGGCTGTCTGTGTAGCTCTGGCTGTCCTGGAACTCACTCTGTAGACCAGGCTGGCCTTGAACTCAGAAATCCACCTGCCTCTGCCTCCCGAGTGCTGGGATAAAAGGCATGTGCCACCACGCCCGGCCCCTGTCAGAGTATTTTATTGCAGAAACTGGAAGGAAACTAGAGAGTGCCTTTTCTAGTCCCACACTCAAGGTGCCTCACAATTCTTTTATTTATTTATTTATTTAATAATAAAAAAAAAAGGGTGTGTGTGAGTATGTATGTGTGAGTATGTGAGTTTGTGTTTGTGAGTGAGTAAGTATATGTGAGAGTGCATGAGTGAGTGTGTGAGTGTGTGAGTCAGGCCATTCTCACATTCCACATAGAGTCTGTGACTATCTCCCAGACACTTACCAAATCTGGTTTCTCACACTGCGGTCATTGAAATCTTGCTAGAATGGTCAGGTAAGTCCCTTTCCAAACCCCTTTCATGTTCCTGAGTAAGATTTACCCCTCAGCTTGGCCCTCCAGACCTCGCCATACTCCAGGGCCACTCACACCTTAGAATCCACTCCTGGCCAGGGCTGGCTCCCAAAGCCTTAGTGCCTAGACTGGTCAGGCTCCTTCTGAATGCCCTCTACTCTCCACTTCTGGTCAGTCCCCTCCTATTCTTCTGTCCCTGGCTTGTCACTTCCTCCAGACTCTCCTGACACATCTCTCAAATCAAAACCAAGTCACAGGGAAACACTGAGTCATCCACCCCTCTTCCTGGAGAAGGATCTGGAAAGCCGGGTTTGCATAACAATATCTGGCCTTGCCTTGGGTCTTCCTTTTTTGCTGTGCAGAAACAGAAAGAACACACAAATGTAAATACAGATATTTACCTGTTGCTGCTGTCAGTGTGTGTGTGTGTGTGTGTGTGTGTGTGTGTGAATCAGAGGTCAATCAAATGCACACTTTGTTCGCACATAAAACCTTCTCAAACCGAGTCTAATGGATGGACACTGGGTTTGTCTTTCTTCTCAGTGGGTGGTCAGTTTTTCCAGCGACAGATTGGAGAACCTTCATCTGCCTTTTTGGCCTTAAGTAGTTACCTGCCTTGCCTGCGGTCTGACATATACCCAGGCCTAGTCTTGTTTGTGACGTCATGCCTGGTATTTGAGACGGCTTGAGTGTGATGTCAACGTTGACTTTATATGTGATGTGTTTTATAAAAAAGAAAAAAGGGAGCCAAGGAGATGTTTGATAGAGCGAGGTATGGTGAGGTGGTATGGTGAGGTATGGAGGAGGTGCCTCTGCGGCCCATGCTGAGCATCCCTTCCCTCTGAGGCACCAGCCGCAGGACAGGTATAGTGTAGAATAGAGTTTATTTAGGGCATGGGAAGGGGAGTTGAGAAGGGAGTAGAGACAGAGAAAGGCAGGGGGGAGGGGAGGAGGAGAGGCAGGCCAGGATCATATGGAGAGAGAGGGATGAGGGAGAGAGAGAGACAGGGCAGGGAGAGAAGGGGCAGAGAGTAAGAAGGTAAGAGAGTGAGGACGGGGCAAGCAGCCTCTTTTATACTGAGTTGGGCACACCTGGCTGTTGCCAGGTAACTGTGGGGCAGAGCCTAGAAGGAATGCTAACAGTATGTTTTTGAAATTTTTATTTCTTTATTTTATGTATATGACTCTGGATGTATATCTGTACCCCCAGTGGGTGGGGTGCCCCAGGAGGCCAGAAAAGGGTCTCAGATCCTCTGGAACCAGAGGAGTAGATGATCGTGAGGCTCTATGTGGGTGCTGGGAATCGAACTCCGCACCTCTGGAAGAGCAACCAATACCCTTAACTGCTGAGCCATCTCTCCAGCCCCTGTAAGGTTAACTCACAGTGACTGTGTTCCAAGTGTCTAACAGACACTAGGGGTGGGGTAGGGTGGGAATTATGGGTAAATGGATCAAGGCTGGAGGATGACTCTGTTCTTAGCCCAGACCCCTCGAAGCTGTGTGTGGTCATCTCTGGTCCTTACATTCCATGGCCCATCTCTCTCTCTTTTTCAAGGTCTCGCTCATCCTGAACGCTAGCCTACCCCTCTTCCTCATGGGTAGTTCGTTTTGCCACCAGGCACAAGACCAGACATGTCTCCCACTTGTGGAATCACAGAACCACAGTGGAACAGGACCGGTTTTTGGAGTGCCCATGGCTAGCCTCCCTTATCAGCTGAGGTTGCTCACCCACCGCCATGATCCATGATCGTGTGGGAGTGTGGGGAGCAGCAGGTACTGGCTGCAGAAGGGGGAGGGGTTAGCCAAGCCCTCCCCCCCCCCCCCGGTGTATCTGAAGTCTGAGATACTTCAGTGTATTGATTGCTGAGCCCTGCTTCTTTCTGCTTGATTGTGTAAAGATCTCTGCAAATAGCTACAAAACCAGATGCAGGTTTAGAGAGAGAGACTAGGGTGTGGCCCCAGCCGAGTGGCGCCTGCTTATAATCTCACACACCATCTCACACACTCGTGACAGAGGCAGGAGGATCACCAGAGGCTCAAGGCCAGCCTGGTCTATGTAACAAGTCTCTTTGTCAAAAAATAGACAGGTTTGGCTGAATACACCTCTTCAACCCTAACATGGGGCGGCAGGGGTGGCAGATCTCTGCCAGTTGGAGGCCAGATTGTTTATGTAATGAGACCCTGGCTCAAAAAGAGAAAGAGAAACACAGAAAGGGAAGGGGGTGGGGAGGGAAAGGGGGAGGGGGAGAGGGGAGGGGAGGAAGAAGAGAGGAGAGGGGAGTGAGAAGAGAGAAGAGAAGAGGGGGAGGGGAGCGGAGGGAAGGAGAGCAGAGTGGAGGGGAGGGGAGGGGAGGAGAGGAGAGAAGGGGCAAGGAGGGGTGAGGAGGGGCGAGGAGAGGAGAGGAGGGGTGAGGAGAGGAGAGGAGAAGAGGACCCTGACCATCCCTTTTTGACACCTACCCTTTAATGGAAATGCCTTACAAGCACACTCCTAGCCTTAGTTCTCCACCTTGTGGTCAAACTGTGGTATTGCATTCTCCCCACGCCTTAGGCTCCTGCTTGGCGGGAGGATTTGGAGTCAGGATTAAGGCTTCTCCCCCAAGTCCCAGTGTAAGGGCTGAGGCCACCCCCAAGCCACAGTTCCCAACGATATAACTGAAGACACATGTCTCAGAGTAAAGACCCAAGCAGAAGAGAATTGAAAGCCATCACTGTGTCTCAAGAAAGTGTGTGTGTGTGTGTGTGTGTGTGTGTGATCTTCATGTGTGTCTGCATGTATATGTATCGGTGTATATCTATGTATATCTGTGTTTTGGACTCAAACTTACAGTGACCCTCCTGCTTCTGCTTCCTGGGGGCTGGGGTTGTGGTGTACACAGCCACCCAGGCTCTCTTTGCATTTGGGGGTGCAGCTGGGACAGAACCTGTGGCCTCATACACACACACCAGCCTCGGCCTTCCTCCAGAGAGGAAGAAGCGAAAAGAAAGCAACAGGCAACATTTTACATTGATTTTATTTTATTTAATCAATTAATTCGCATACATAATAATGATTTTCTTTACCAAAAAAAAAAAAAAAAGTGCTGTTGACGTCATGAATTTGCATGTCATCTGTACTAAGACCCGGTGTTCTTCCCACCAGCACATGTGTGCACAGTTCTGGGGTCTGAATTTGGAACTGAGAGCCTGGGGCTCCAAACTCCAGGTGGGGACTGACCAGGAAGATGGTGAGCCCGCAGGGTATTCCCGAGCGAGCGGGGCTCAGGAATGAAGTTAGTGAGGTCAGAAGTCATACCTCCCTTCACACCAGGCTTCTTCCTGCTCCCAGCCTGCTCCCTCCAATGGAGCCTGCGCTGCGAGGCATGTGTCAGGTGTGCAGAATGTAAGGCATCTGGCGGAGAGCTTGCCCAACACTCCCTGGATTTTCTGAAGAGGAAACTGGAAGGCTGAGGGAAGAGAGGCCTCGCCTCAGGACACCTCGCAGCTATCAGGAGCTGCGTGTGTGCATGCGGCAGCTGCAAACTGTGTCTGAGGTCACAGCCCTTCATCCACATCTGGCAAACAGCTCCTTCTTATGCAGCAGCCTTGAAAATGTGTACTTTATAGCTCTGCTATCTTACCTCTCCAGAGTCCTTGCTAATCTCCCAGATAGGAAACTGGCCCTGGGAAGATGGCGTGGTGTGGGGGTAGCCAACTTATCGTCTGGGGCAGCTTTGTGGTCCAACACAAGATCTAAAAACATCGTAAGATTTTGTATTATGAGATTGTAATTCTGTCCAGTTCTCAAGTATGAGCTTCATAGACGACAACATAGTGTCAGAATGCCATGTAAAATAAATATATGTGTGTTCTCACAACCCGTGGGCCATGTTGGACATCTCTGTAAGGCTAAGACTTGGTGAGACCTGCCCAGTCACCACTGGACTCCAGGCAAGGGTCTCATCACTGATGTGTGTGATCCACACACAAAAGGCTCTGAGATCTTCCGGAGGGCAGTGCGGAGAAAGGGTTGGGGCTGGGTGATTCGCAGTATGTTGGCCTACTGTGCATGATGCCCTGGATCTGATCCCTAGAGCAGTTTAAACTGGATGTGGTGATGCACGGCACAATCCTAGCACTTGGGAGGTGGAGGCTGGAGGGTCAGGAGTTCAAAACCATCCTTAGGTACAGAGTTCGAGACCATCCTGGAATCCATTGGACTGTCTCAAGAAAGTAGAAGAAGGGACAGTTAGGTGTTCCGGGTTTGGGAGCAATGTGCTCTTGGGGAGCTATCTTCAGAGTCTATATAATTTTAGGTAAGAGGTGGGCATGGTGGTGGTTCATGATTTTCATCCCAGGAGACAGTTGCTGGAGAATTTCTGAGTTTGAGGCCATCCTGGTCTACAGAGTGAGCCAGGACTACATAGAGAGACCCTGTCTCAGAAATAAACAAAACAAAATAACAACAACAAACCAAAAATACTTGAGGTATTTTATGCAACCTGGGTCAAACGGTTACTCTCATTCAGTTCTATTCAGTGTGTGTGTGTGTGTGTGTGTGTGTGTGTGTGTGTGTGTGTTTGTACACATGTGTGTGTCTTTGAGTGTGCTTGTGTCTGAGTGTGTGTATGTGTGAGTGCATGTCTCTCTGCGTATCTGAGTGTGTGCATGTGTGTGTCTACGTGTGTACGTCTAAGTGTGAGTATCTGAGTGTATGTGTTTGTATCTTTGCCTGAGTGTGCCCATGTCTGAGTGTGTATATGTGTGAGTGTGTGTCTGTGTGTGTGTCTGAGTGTGCGTCTAAGTGTGTATGTCTGAGTGTGACCATCTGAATGTGTGTGTACTTGCGTGTGTGTATGTGTATCTATCTGAGCATGTGTCTCTCTGTGTATCTGAGTGTGTATATATGTGTGTGTGTGTGCGTGTGTATATGCCATGAGCACATGGCAGGGATTGCACATGCATGGGGTGGCCAGAAGTCAGTTACTCTTCTGTAGTAGGAATTTATAATCCTAATTAAGCCCACATAAAGGAGACCCAATCCACTTATTTTGTTTACAAGCCATAAGCCTAGATTGGGCAGAGCTAAGGCTATGCTAACTTGTTCCCCAGCTGTAATGTGCCTTGTCCCTGGCTGCTTCTCCTGGCCACACGGTTCTGGTCCATAGTGGTTTCCTTCTCCTCCTCTGTCTCCCGTTTTCCTCTCTCTCTCTCTCTCTTTTTCCCTACAACCCCTCTCATGAACCTCCAGTCCCACCTTTCTCCCTCCACTGCCCAATCACAGCTCTAGCCTTTTACTGACCAGTTACTCTGGGGAGAAGGTTCCCATGGCATCACTTCGGTACCTGAGGATCTGCTCCCCACATCGTCAGGGTCCACCATTTAGCATTAGAATACGAGCAGCACCAGACCACTCCACTCTTGCCCTTACTTTTGTGACAGGGACTCTCACTGAACCATGAGCTTGCCGATTCAGCTGGACTGTCCAGCAGGGAGGCCTAGGGACCCTCTTGTCCGTTACCCCACAGCTGGGATTACAGGCGTCTACTCCTTACCAACTCTGTGGGTACTGGGGACCCGCATCCGTGTCCTCACGCTGTGTTACAAGTGCTTCACCCACAGACCATTTCCATTCTTATATTTCAACGTGAAGTGAAAGCTACAGGGCTGAGGACGCAGTTCAGGGGCAAAGGGCTTGCCAAGCGTAACTAGACCTCCCCAGGTTCCACTCCCAGTGACACACACACACACACACACACACACACACACACACTTGCACAATGCACTCACACACATACATGCTCACACACATACACGCACACACACATGCACACACATACATGCTCACATACATGCACATAATACACATATACACTCAAACACATGCACTCACACACACATGCATACACATGTACAGGCACGCGCACACACTCACATACACACACTGCACATACACACACATGCACTCACACACACATACATATACATGTACAGTTGGGCTCACGCTTACACACATACATACACATGTACACACACACATACTCACTTACACACTCTCCTTTTCTGCTCCTGGAGGCACCTCAACAGCTTTGTGCCACGCCCTGCTGTGGGAACCAGAGAACCTGCGTGCTTTGGGCACTACTCAGGGCTGAGAAGGACAGATCCTTCCTACCTACCTGACAGTGCACCCCTCACTGGAAATAGTCCAGCTTCTCCCCCCCCCCCAAGCCCCGCTGCCCCAGGGAACTTGGAACAGCCTGGCGAGAGCAGAGGGTGAGAAGGAGATGCAGGCCCTGAATTCTGCTCCTCCCCATAACAGCTCAAAGCCGCAGGGTGGGGCTCCGTGGCAGAGTCCATCCAAAATGCAGGAAGTCCTGGCTTCCACCCTCACAAGGCAAGCAAGGCAGAATAACTACACGCGGGCTTCCCTGACTAATATCGCAGGCCACATGTGGGCTATGGATAGGAAGGACCGTGACTCAGCTGCTTGCTGGCCCTTCATGCGTCGAGGGACCCAGCTGGGGTGGGTGACAGGAATCTTTCCATTCATGGGCCTGGGTAGTGAATGGGCTGTGAAGGGTAAGAGCTGGGTGCTTTCTTTCTGGGCCCTATTCTCTCAAGACTCTTTGGGGGCCTGGTTATCTCCTCGTCACCACCAGTAAGACCTGCCTGTCTTGGACTCTTACTGGGCCTCACGAGCTCAGGTGACAATCTCTGTCCATTCTTAAGCTTTAGAGCCTGTAGCTGTGACACCCCAATCTCTGCATCAGCTCCTGCTTCCTGACCTGCTTGAGTTCCAGTCCTGACTTCCCTTGGTGATGAACAGCACTGTGGAAGTGTAAACTGAATAAACCCTTTCCTCCCCAACTGGCTTCTTGGTCATGATGTTTTGTGCAGGAATAGAAACCTTGACTAAGGCAGCAGCTTTCCTTTTCTTTCCTTTCCTTTTCTTTTCTCTTCTTTTCATTTTCCTTTTCTTGTGGGTTTTTGGGGTGAACCCATTGCAAGGCAATCACCGCATGACTGAGCCTTCCCCCCACACACACACACACCACTCATGTAGGCTCTGTCTGCCGTGCTGCATGCAACAGTTCCTGGGGTCTAAGAAAACAGTCCTTGAGATGTGGTTCCCGCCTGGGCAGCGGCCTTACTGGTCCCACTCTAGCGGAATCAGAAACCCTGGGACTGGATGGAGCCAGGCAAGCAGAGCTTAGGAACCGTCCAGGAGTCCCTGTGGACAGCAGTGTCCGGCAGTGTTTGTCTCGCTTTGGAAGACAGCCAGTTGGGGAAGGTGGGTCCGTTCTGAGCAGGAACGAGGAAGAGCCTCCTTCTGAGGGCCAGAGGGAGCTTCAGATCTTCCGTAGGCCGACTTGGCCTTGGTTATTCCTAGGCGGAGTCCACAGTCCCACCCCTGGGAAGCCGACTTTGCCCCACACGATCGAGACTCCACTTGGTTTACTCCTGTTTGAAATCCTGGGCTTATTTTTATTTTTCCAAAGGGATTATATTTAAATCATTAGACAACATTTCAATTATCTTTTGATTATTTAGAAATTTAAAATGTATTATTATACGAATGTGCGTATGGCAGGGTGCGTATCGCAACATGCATATGGAGGTCAGAGGACCACTTGTGGGAGTCCGTTCTCTCTTCCCACCGTGGGATCTGGGGACTGAACTCAGGAGGTTGGGTTTGTGTAGCGAGGGCCTTAGTCTGCAGCAGCAGCATCCTCCACACCATCATCATCACCACCACCATCATCATCACCACCACCATCATCACCATCACCACCACCACCACCATCATCATCACTCTCATCCCCACCATCCCCATTATCCCTATCATCACCATCACCACCACCACCATCATCATCATCACCATCATTATCCTCAGCAGCAGCAGCAGCAGCAGCAGCAGCAGCAGCAGCAGCATCCTCATCCTCCACAGCATCAGCATTACCATCCCCAGCAGCAGCAGCCCCATCAGCATCATCACCATCAGTCACCGGCATGACTCATTACTAAAGTCATCATCCCCACTGCCATCTGTCCCCACTGTCACTCTCACATCTATAACCATTCTTCATCATGACCATTACCCATCATTACCTGGGTCACACCTACCCACCCACCACCCGTCGTCTCTGGTAGCAAGGGCCGAGGCTCCCTGTAAATCCTCCATTCCTGGTGAGACCCGACAGTACATGGCTGTCACTGTGTTTGAGAACCTTCCTCCTTTCAGAGCTGGGCACCGTCAGGAAATGGAAACACTGCTCTCTCTGTGGATTGATCCCACTCCAAAAGTTCCGCGAAAGTGAATTGAGGTACCCCCCTTTGTGCTCAGAAACTTACTGACGGGTGTCTTGGGTGCCCTTCCCTTTGGGGGGTTTCATTGGGAGCTGGGATAGCAGGGTGATCCCTCCTGGTCTTATGTATTTAGGTGAATGGAATTCAGGGGTCTGGTGCAGTGGGAAGGCCCTTGCTAGGAGAGTTTTGACAAGTTGTGCAATCTTTGTAGACCCCCTCCCCCAGTGACTCAGCGCTAATGGCCGCTAGAGCGTCTTCTTTAATGCAGGACTGAGCAGGTGTGCAGGGACAGGTGTGGACGTGGCAGGAGCTAGGTTTTATCTCCTGACCTAAAAGCAGAAAAACTGGAACGGCTAGGGGGCCTTCAGGGAGAGGTCACCAGCCCATCAGGGAACTAGCACACAAAGGAGACGTCTGGGCTTGGAAGCGGGAGGAGGCTCTGGAGCCAGGAAGACAAAACCTCGGCAGGCAGGCGCAGGCAGGCGGAGATTTCGAATAACAGTCCGGGCTCTTGAAATGCTAAACGGTCCAGTTCTTTACCCTGCTGGGTGTCAAAGAAAAAACAACATTTACTGGTACTGGGGTCACCTTTAAAACCATTAGAGGAAAAAAAAAAACCTTATTTGATCCTAATATACCAACAGCATAGAAAAGTAGAAAGAACAAAGGGAGTAAGAAATAAGGTGCAGGGGTTTACAGCTGTTATCCTAGCACCCGGGAAGGGAAAGTGCTGAGCTCAAGGCTGACCTGGGCGTCAGAATGAGATGGTGTCTCAAAAACAAGGACACAACACAATAAGAAATAACCAATGTATATTTTTAAAAATCTTTATCCACAGGAAAAACAAACTTTTAAAGAAAAATAAATTTTATAAAAAGTTATAAAACAAAACAAAACATTAGAGGCATTAAAACAAAGGGGAGGTAAAAAGGCAGCGTCCTGAAGAGGGGTTCAGCCTGTGGCCCCAGCTAGCGGGAAGAACCAAGCGCCGCTGGCGTTCATGGGCTTGGCTGCTTTGTGAGTCTGAAGCCAGCCTGAGCTACACAAGGCTGGGCCAGGCAAGCTGGGCATAGGGGCAGAGGGGGTGACCCACAGACAGCACATAAGGAACAAGTACGGGCCACTTGTCTATACTCAGGCTGCCACATCACAACCCTCACCCCGCCTTGCTCCATAGCGGCTCTCTGCTCAGTTTCTTGCCCAACCCTCCATGTGCAGGTTGATGCGGGGTCTAGTTCAGCGGAAGGCCAGCTTCGGGAGGACTGGCTTGTCAGTCTGTCTTGTTCACTGCTGGATCCCTAGTCCTCAGAGCTGCAGTTGGTGCAGTTGGTGCATCCTTGATAGATGCTTGAACACAGACAATGTGGATGCTAGTGGGCAGGTTCTGACCATTCAGTGGTCAGTGTGAGAAGCTGGTACATGCCACCGATCGCTTGGGTACCAAACACTCCTCCAAGCCTCAGGGAGAGCCTTCTCCCGGAATCACAGGAAGTTAGTGTCTAGCTGGAAATGAAACAGGCTCAGCCTGGAAGTGGCAAGGTGACCGCGGAGGAGTCCAGGAGATGGTAGGACCCTGGTGACTGGAGCTGGTTCATCACCTCCTGGTACAATAGAGCAGAGATGGCACGGAGGAGACGAAGGGAGGAGATGATGTCCTCGCCTAGGCTGCTCCTGTGACCACCCAGAGGTCTAAGATGCTTCTGGCACAGGCGGGTGGTGGGGGTGGAGTCACCTTTGAAACACCAGCACCCCAGCCAGACCCTCAGCCTCCCCGACTCTGAACATCTCTATAAAGTGTTGTTCTGCCTGCTCTCTCCTCCACCTGACCATAAACTCGAGTATTCTGTGTGAACATTGTGACTGCTCTAATCCAGCATGTCTGGGGGGGTGGGGGTGGGGGTGGGGGTAGTAAAGAAAAAGCAGTAACTAAGTAGGAAGCTACCAACGACAAAAAGTGCCAGCTCAGTTCATCCGTGTGTGTGTGTGTGTGTGTGTGT
>NC_034592.1:154817611-154821841 GCF_900095145.1 Mus pahari
TGTGTGTGTGTGTCTGTGTGTGTGTGTCTGTGTGTCTGTGTGTACACTCATGGGCATGCGCATATGTGTTGTTGGGGAGGGAACCCAGGGCCTCATACCTGCTAGGCAAGTCCTCAACCACATCTTCAGCCCCAATATCTGATTTTTTTTAAAGCTATGTAAAGACCGATTCCCTTGCATATTGGTCTGACTGTCTGTTTTTGAGACAGGGTCTCACTATGCATCCTGCTGGCTTGGAACTGGACACATAGACCAGGCTAGCCTCAAGCTCTCAAGAGAGCTGCCTGCCTCAGCCTTTGAGTGCAGGGATTAAGGGCGAGCACCACCACACCAGGCTTGTGTGTCCCCTTCATCACTGAAAACCTCTCTGGAAACTGACAGCTTTGAATTCCATCCCCAGGGCCCTCCCTCATGGTGGAAGGAGAGAACTGACTGTCACAAGCTGTCCCTCCGACCTCCACTTCCACAGCGCAGAAGGAACACATCTAACGATGGATTCCTTACTCTAAAGACTCTAAAGAGCATGCTCCCCTGCTACATGACAGAAGTCAAGTGTCTAAGTTGCATGACCTCCGAGTGTTCGCTTTGCCTTTTTAAGGACTGGCTGTCGTACCAGACAGATGAGGACAGCACTCCTGGTGCTCCGGAGTGGCTGACAGTGAGTGACTGCATGATACTGTCCCTGCTTCCCATGACACTGGATGCCTTCCTGTCCACAGTGGGCAGATGTAGCAGCCACACAGTGAGGTTGAGGCCAACCGTGGCTTCAGGAGACCTTGACTCAAAAAACAAAACACAAAAAAGGGATGGTCTTCATTTTTATTTAAGTTTTTTTCTTCAAGGTTTTCTTTGAGAGACAGGGAAGGCTAACCTACAGCCAAACCTCAGTGTGGCCCACTGTGTGTGTGGCCAGCAACAAGCAGTGTTATTCCTAACAAAAGCCTCTGTCCCTGCTGCTGGGGGTCAGCTTCCTCACCCAGTCAGGGACCTCCTGATACAAAGCTGTGCACTGGAGGTGACAGGCTCAGTACTGGCCCATAGGAGGAAATGGGTGATGTCTGTACTCAGGGGGGGCTGGTTTAAGAGAGGGAACCCAGAGGGAAGGAGGGACAGTGGATCCCCCCAAGAATGTAGAGTCCAGACCGGAGCCTGGGGGCAGAGGGTGGTGACTGCTAATGGGTTAAATCTTAGTTATTACTGTTATTATTCCAGGACTGAGGGTTGAACTGAGAACATTCTGGAGTTGCTCTCGGTCACTTGGACATATCTCCCATCCTCATTTTGCTCTCTGTTTTGAGACAGGGACTTGCTGAGCCTCACCTTGGCACAAAGGCTGGACGGTCTGTTCCAGCCTTGGAATCCAGCACCACCCACCAAAGTGGGGACAAAGACCTAGTTCACCCAAGCCAGCAGTTCCAGGGAAATCCCTAAATGTACCGACCTTGCTTTCTGCTTCTATAGTTCCGAGTATGGCTAACTCTTCTTGCTAACTGAGATACATCAGCCCAGGGTGTGGATTTTGTACTTAAAAGCCCACCCCGCTAGGCTCAGGATGACACCTGAACACCCAGGGTAGTTGCGGGTCAGCCAATAAAGAGTTGCTATTGACTTGAACCCGTGTCCAAGTGGTCCTTCTCCACTGGATGCTTCACAACTTCAGCTGACCTTGAACTGGCTGCCATCCTGCCTCAGCCGGACAATCCGATGAGCTAGGACAGGCATGCAGTGCTTTGGTTATCTGTCGTTTTAGTACCATTCACAGATGTCCTTGAACTGGCTTTGAACTTGTGACCCTGGGTAGCTGGGCTGTCAGACCCCAGGAGTGTTCAGCCCAAATGGATCAACAGTATCAGCTGCATCTCTCTCTCTCTCTCTCTCTCTCTCTCTCTCTCTTCCTCCCTCCCTTTCCCTTTCCCTCTTTCCCTCCCTCTCCCTCCCTCCCTCCCTGTTCCCCCACCCCCACCCCGTTGTCCTTCTCTGTGAATTTTGCTTCTACACAGGATCTGAGGTGGCTGGAACCAACCTCAAGCTCACCATGTGGCTGAAGGTGGTGTGGACGGGGCTTGCGTTAACAACTGCTTTGTTGTTTTCATTTCTCACTATTTATTTTATGAGATGGGATCTCATTCTGTAGCCCTGGCTGTCCCAATATATTGATCGCAATATATAGACCAGGCTGGCCTCAGACTCACAGAGATCCATTTGCTTCTGCCTCCAAAGTGCTGGGGTTAAAGACAAGGATGGTTCTTAGTTATAAAACTAGGACACCTCTATGACCCACATAAAACCATGGGGAAATGGAGTAAAGTAGAAAATTAAAAGCAGCTGTCGGAGCCCTTCACCTCTTGAACAATTTTACAGGACTTCACATACCAGCTTGGATTTCATTAATATCTGTAGGGTGAGCTCCACTTGTCCTCGAACCTGCAAAAGTATGTTCACACCACGGGCCCACCCCACCCTGAATTCAGGACGCGACCACTCACATACAAGGCATTCTCCTTCCTGAGAAGAAGGTATACGTTATGCTGGGCAATTCAGACTTCATGAAGTAATCTTTGTTTTCCTCTCCTGCGGACATCCGGACTCCCAGGCTTTATCCAAGCAGGCCGAAGTCAGCACGGACTCAGTTAACAGGAGTGACTTTCAGAACTGTCAGTATTAGGTTCTGGAACCTACCATGTCCCGTGCTGGGGATGTGGACCAGAGGTGACCTTTGCCCCTTAGCAGCCAGCTTCCCCTTGCTCTTCATTCTGTACATCCTTGGCGCTTCCTCGGTGTCCTGTGTCCTGGTTCCTTCTTTTTTTTTTTTTTTTTTTTTTTTTTTTTTTTTTCTTTTTTTACATTTCAAATGCTATCCANAAAGATTTCCTTAATGACCACACCATTTTGCACTTCAATTTTTTTTTTTTTACTTTTTTTTTTTTGTTTTTCGAGAGAGGGTTTCTCAGTATAGCTCTGGCTGTCCTGGAACTCTCTTTGTAGATCAGGCTGGCCTCGAACTCAGAAATCTGCCTGCCTCTGCCTCCCCCTGGTTCCCCTTTGATGTGGGAGGTCAACAACTGGTCAACACGTACCGAAGCTTGGTGGAGCTGGGCAGATTGCCCTCACATTCAGAAATGGATGTGGTTGGTTTTCTTACAACCACTTGCCGGATTCTATCTCTCAGATATGACAGAATGCTTGCCCAGAACACAGATGGCCTAGGGTTCCATCCCAGTACCTCTTAACCCGGTGTGCTGGTGCTCACGGTATTCCCAGAACTTGGAAGCAAGAGAATCAGAAGGAGGTCAAAGTACGGGCTATGTAGAAAGTTCCAGACCACTCTAACCACCATGATTCCAGGTGAAGAAAAGAAGAAAAGAAAAAAAAAAAGACCTAAACGAACAAAAAATACTACCGTACAAGGCAAGCCTTGAGGAAGCACTCGCCGAAGGAATTATTGAGCAACTTTTGCTTCACGCTGAGGGTTCACCTCTGCATGAAGCTTAATAAAAGATCCTGACGCCCTACACATTGCTGGCCCCGGGCTACAGGAGGTGAAATCTCACCGCAGCTGAGATTCCTGAGGCAGGTGCGCCTGAGTGGTCACGAGGCTGGCCCAATCTCAGGGCAGATCAGGGGGCCCCTCCCAGGCTCGGATTCAGGAGTTCTGGGTGAACCCCAGCAATGTGAATTTCTAGTGTTCTTCTAGGAGAGGTGGATGCTCTTGTTGGGGTCTCTTTCACGGAAGTTGGAGAGTTCCCCTAGCAACAGCCATTGAGGTAAAGGATCCCACCCACCCAACCAGGAACCAGAAGGCTCCACCTGCAGCTTGGCCAGGTGGTGGCTCTTCCTGGGCCATGTGGCTCCCTGACGCATCTGTCATTGACAACGGCCCCTGGAGGGAAACTGGGTTCTGGCAGATGTTCAGTAGCCTAACTTCATAGTAAGTTTTCTTCTGCCATGGGCTAAATATACTGTGG
The DNA here is from genome assembly GCF_900095145.1 of Mus pahari. Lineage (NCBI taxonomy): Eukaryota > Metazoa > Chordata > Mammalia > Rodentia > Muridae > Mus > Mus pahari. The sequence continues at coordinate 154,821,577 of NC_034592.1, forward strand.
ATGCTCATCAGCCATGGGTGACAAACACGGTGGATTCATCCTCGGGCCTCAGTCAGGGTACCTGCCAAAGAGGCTGGGTTGGGCAGAAGTGATCGGCATGACAGACTCAGTCCCAGTAAGGGTGGATGGGGACAGAGTGCCAGCGGGCTATGTTTGCTGGTCTTGCAGAATCCTATACCCATGGTTAACTTGTGTTAACTTGTGTTAACTTGTGTTAACTTGTGTTAACTTGTGTTAACTTGTGTTAACTTGTGTTAACTTGTGT
>NC_034592.1:154822031-154829804 GCF_900095145.1 Mus pahari
GTTAACTTGTGTTAACTTGTGTTAACTTGTGTTAACTTGTGTTAACTTGTGTTAACTTGTGTTAACTTGTGTTAACTTGTGTGTTCTTACAAGGAAAATAAGAAGCTAGAGTCAGGAAATCTCTAGGTTTGGAAGGCACAAGGACCACTGTTACAGTGTTTGTTACCTTCCAGACTTGAAAGGGAACCATCAGGGTGTTCTAACCCTCCCCCCACCCCCCATCTTACCCCAGTTGCCGGCTACTCCTCTAGTTCATTCTTCTCAATTTTGATATTTGAAATACTTCACGTTTGACATTTTTTGGTAGTCGGTTGTGGCGCTCCACCTTCCTGTCTTCACGCGAGCCTTGCCTGTGGTTGAGCATTTAGCTCACTGAAATTTTTTTATCGCATTTATTTATTGTTTGTTTTCTAGTTGAGGGTGTGTAGTGCAGACGTGGAGGTCAGAGGACAGCTTTTGGGAAGCCAATCTTTCACTTGTGTCTTTTGGGGCCCAGGGATTGATGGCTTGGCCGTAAAGACCTTTCCCCACTGTCAGCCGAGCATCACTTAGTGGCTACAGATGACGCTCTGGCTGTCTCCTGTCTGGAAAGAGTCACCTTTTCCTTCCCTGGTACATCTCCTAATGTCACCTCTGAGGAATGTGGAAGGACACCTTTTACCACGTGCCTGTCCCCCCATGCAGGTGGAGTTCTGTTACTTCCAGGGCAGCCTGGTCCACGTAGAGAGCTCCAGGTCAGGGCCCTGTGTTCACATAGACCTTCATGACCTTGTGTCCTAGATAGATAGATAGATAGATAGATAGATAGATAGATAGATAGATAGATAGATAGATAGATAGATGGATGGATGGATAGATAAGAAAGAAAGAAAAGAAAGAAAAGAAAGAGGAAGAAGTGAGGAATGAAGGAATGAAGGAAAATATTGCACTGTTTCGGGGAGCAGCGGCTCGTGCTGGTAATCACAGCGTTCATGGGACTGAAGAGATGCAGCCGTGGTTAAGAGCACTGGATGATCTCTCAGATGACCCTGGTTCAGTCCCCAGCGCCCACATGTCACCATTGTCACCTCAATTCTAGGGAATCTGGTGCTTCTGGCCTCCTCTGGTACTTGAACACACACACACACACACACACACACACACACACACACACATGTGCATGCATGCCTGCGTGAATAATAACAAATCTTTTTGTTTGTTTGTTTGTTTTCTGGTTATCTGAGGTGGCATCTCCCTGTGTCGAGCCCTAGCTGGAATTTGATTTATAGACCAGGCCGACCTTTAACTCACAGAGATCCACTTGCTTCTGCCTCCCCAGTGTTGAGATCAAAGTCCTGTGCCACCATGTTTGGCTAAAAATGAATCTTAACAAAAAATAGAAATAAAACAAGTAAAATGGTGTTTTGTTTATAAACATTTTTTTAGATTTTAAAATCCAGTCCCATCCTCACCATCCTCTTCCTCCTCATCTTCATCCTCTTCTTCATCATCTTCCTCCTCCTCCTCCCCCTTCTATTTTGTTTTTTGTTTTTTGTTTTTTGTTTTTGTTTTTGGTCCTGGACATTAAAACCAGGCGTCCCACACGCCGGGCGAGAGCAGTCTTCCCGAGTCACATCTCCAGCCCTCAGAGCACACACATATGGTGGATGATGTTACAGCCTCACATCCCGGCCTCTGCTCTCCTTCCAATGCTCAGACTCTGGGCTAGAGTCTGTGGTGAGAGTGGAGACCTGGAACACGGGTAAGAATCTGACGCCAGCGGTGCTGAGGCTTGGGGGTCAGGCATGAGAAGGCTCTGCTCGCAAGGCCCTTTGCATGCCGTGGAAATGGAGCACCTCTGAGTTAGTGCCATGGCTGGTGATAGAATTACTCTACAGGGGGAGAATAGGTCCTTCTGCTGGGGGGAGCGGGGAACAGAGTGTTCCAGGCTGGAGTGAGGAAGCAGGGCTCCAAGTCTGTCTGTCACTTAATGGTGCGTGCGTGTGTGTGTGTGTGTGTGTGTGTGTGTGTGTGTGTGTGTGTCTGTCTGTCTGTCTGTCTGTGTGTCTGTATGTGTGTATATGTCTGTGTATGTACTTGTATGTCTGTCTGTAAATGTCTGTGTATACGTGTGCATGTGTCTGTCTATGTGTGAGTTGGTCTGTGTGCATGTGTGTCTTTGTATGTGTTTGTGTGTCTCTGTGTGTGCATGCGTGTGTCTGTGTGTGAGTCTCTCTGTCTCTGTATGTGTCTATGTGTGTGTTTCTCTGTATGTGTGTATCTGTCTGTGTCTGTGTGTGCACATATGTCTAGATGTGTGTGCACATATGTGTGCATGTGTGTGTTTGCTGCTGTACCTAGAACTCAGGGCCTACATGAGTACTAGACAAGAGCTCTGCCACTAAGCTACACCCCAAGCCTTGCAATGTCACACACTTGATTTCTGCTGCCTTCGTCACCAGCCCTGAAAGCAGACGTTTCACTCACCCAACGCCTGTGGTCATTTGAGTGGACAGGAAATACTTGCTGGATATTTTCTGGTAATCCAGGACACTTGTACTGGTCCCTGGTGCTAGAGAAAGGCATACAGACACACAAGTGTGTGCCAGAGGGGTTTTACCCACCAGCAGGCACAGTGTCCCTGTGTCTGGTGCTGAGTCCCCTGGGGCTGTCGGGAAGTATACCGTGGGGCACAGGTTTCCAAGCAGGACCAGCCGTTGCACACAGTAATCAGCCTAGACACAGTGATCGTGTGCCTCTGAGTAACCAGGAGACTGTGAGTAACAGACTGTGCATCACTTGGCTGCGTGTCACTCAGCTGCTCCTGTCTAAACACGGAAAACAAGCCAGCGTCCTGTCCCATAGACACAGGAGGCAGAGAAACCCCACCTGCCCCACACTGGGGTCTTTGGGGCTCAGGTTTTGTGCCTGTATTTTGCTACCTGTCTTTGGACTGGGAAATCCAGACCCATGGCTTTCCAAACAACGGTTTGGGGGAGCAAGGGATATCTTTAGGGTTCACTGCTCCTGGTAAAAGAGATGTTCTATATTCTTCTAGAATGTCCTCTCAGTAACTAGACTGGAACACTGTGAGTCTTGGGCTAAATATAAACAAAAATTAAGGCTGCTATGTCAGATCGATAAGGGGATGTACTTTAGTGGGACAGTGTCAATCTGACTGTCACAACCAAGTCTCCAGTTTGGGTCACTGGTTCACGCACAAAACAAAACAAAAACCCAACTCTAATCTCTGGCGGGTTTAGATCCTGTTAAATGTGCTGGCTCAGGGTAGAAACTGGAGGCAGAAAGTTTATCCTGAGCTACACGAGACTCTCAGAAAACAAAAACGAACAAGAGCTGGATACTGGGCTCAGGAGTGAAGAGCCATCACTAATCTCTAATGAGGTCTGAGGTTCGAATCCCAGCACCCATGCTGGGCAGCTCACAGACACTGTAACTTAGCTCCAAGGGATCTCAGATCCTTTTCTGACCTCTGGGGACACACACACACACACACACACACACACACACACACACACTTTCATACATCCACTTGCACACAGAGAGACACTCACAAACACATACAAATAAATAATACTTAAGATAATAAAATCAATGAATAAATAAAACAAAAAAGTTTTTTTAAAAAAATATATAAGAAAATGGAGCTGGAGAGATGGCTCAATGGTTAAGAGCACTGACTGCTCTTCCAGAGGGCTCAGGTTCAATTCCCAACACCCACATGGCAGCTCACAACTGTCTGTAACTTCAAAATCTGATGCCTTCACACACAGACATACATGTAGGCAAAACACCAATGCGCATAAAATAAAAAAAATATTACAAAAAACAAACCAAAAGATGAACTAGAAATTCTTCAGAGGAGTAGGGAGTCAGCGTTGTTGGTAATGCGCTTTTCTAACACACTTGCGCTTAGCCTGAGGGTGCACACCTGCGGTCCTGGCCCCTGTGCTTCCTGCCTCAGCCTCCTGAGTTCCGGGAATTCTGAGGTCACCACATCAGTTCAGCCTTCTGAACTATAGTCACACTAGTGAAGAGGCAGCACTTGACCCTCCTGTTACTGGAAGGCCAGAGAAAAGAGGCCTGGCCCCTCCTGGAATGCCTCCTTAGCTCACAACCCGACCTTCCGCTGGAAGGAGCAGCTTCCTATGTTCCTCTGTTCAACATCTACACAGATTCGAACAGGAGTCTCAAACTCAAGTGCGTGCGTGTGTGTGTGTGTGTGTGTGTGTGTGTGTGTGTGTGTGTGTGTGTGTTACTGAGTCATTAAAAAAAAAAAGTAACCCGTTTAAAATTAAACCTCAAAGTTAACTTCAAGCTTTAAAGAGAAAAAAAATGTAAGGCCCGTCCGCACCCACTGACCTGCCTTCCTCTTTCCGGCAGCCACCCATAAACTGCTGGCCCTCAGATGGGATTGCTCCCTTGCGAGTAAATATTCTTGTTTCAAGGAAAATGTTAACAGCTCCGTGGTTTCTGCAGTAAAACTGGATGTTTGTGCATTGGGTGTGGTCCCAGGAAAGAGGAGTTGCCATCAACCCCTTCTGACAAAAACAAAATAAAACAAACAAAGACACAAAGAAGGGGGGGAACAAGGCTGCATGTTGAACTCGAGGCCAGAGACCTGGGCTAAAGACCCTGTCTGGGAACAACATTTTGTTGTTGTTGACATAGGATTTCTCTGTGTAACATCCCTGGCTGTCCTGGAACTTGCTTTATAAACCAGGCTGACCTTGAACTCTTAGAGATCCTCCTGCCTCTGCTTCTGGAGTGCTGGTATTAAAGGCATTGGCTACCATGCCCGGCTCAAAAGAAAATTTTAAAGAAAGAAATAAAGAAAATCGAGGCTGAAGAGATGGCTCCAAGCAACCACAAAATTCAGATCCCAGCACCTACACAGGCCTTCTCACAAATGTATATGGCACCTCTCTTTGGACTTCATGGACACCTGAACATGCACACGTGTCCACATACAAACACACATGCATGCACATGTGGATATATACAAGCACACAAATCTTAAAAAGGAAGAAACCAGTGCACACCTGGTTCCACTGTTCTTCCCGTCATCGCCTAAAACTTTCAACAGTCAGGGACTCACACCGCTCTCCCGGGCTTCATCCCAGGAGCCAGTATGCTGGCCCTTTGGGCCATACCACTTCTCATGTCTCAGGCTGTACCAGAGACACACGTGTGTCAGTGGGACTCTTCACAGATACCTTCATATGTGTTTGTTTCTTCACACCTAGGTCTGACACGATTATTACTCCCTACAGGGGCTCAGATAGTCACAATTATTTATTCATTTCATCCATCCATCATCTATCTGTCATCTATGTATCTTGTGTGTTTGTATTCATGTATATATGTATCTGTTTGCATCTCTATCTATTATCTATCTACTTATCTATCTATCATCTATCTATCAATTGTCTACCTATCTATCAATTATCTATCTGTCTGTCTATCTATCTATCTATCTATCTATCTCTGACTTTAAGACAGGATCTCGTGTAGTCTCCTGTGGTCTTGAACTCACTGTGTAAGGGAGAATGGCCTTCAGTTTGAGACCTTCAGCCTTCACATTTGGAGCGCTGGTGTCATGCACACCCTTCCCTGGCTGCTTCTCTTTTCTCCTACCACCCCTTGGCTCCCCCAACCTCTGCCCCCCCCCACCTTGTGCTTCCCAGTGCTGAGGAGAGCACTCTTGTCAACTTGACATTGTTAAACTAGACCACAAGAACAGAGAAGCTTGAAATCCCAGCAAAAGCCACAAGGTATGAATGACCCCCTTCCAGGGCTGTGCTGGAAGCAAGCAACATGTGACCCCAAGCCACCTGTGACCCCGTTTGAAAGATGACATTCCAGACCAGGCCCAGCTCCGGTCCTCTATAAAGGTTTAGGGAAAGCCTGGAAGCCCGACTGGCGCCTCAGACTGTCTCTGAAGGGGTCTTCCTCTGAAACATTTCCTTGCTTCACAGGACTGCTACCTGGACAGCTGGGGACAGCTGGGGACAGCTGGGGCCCTGCCTTTCATTCTAGTGAAGAAGATAAATGACAATGAGTGTGACTTCCAATGCCTGTTTAAGCCTCCCTCTGCCTGGCTCTCCTCTGCTGCCTCCTGTCTAGAGGTCCGTCACACCTCTCATGAGCTCTACCCATCGCTTCCCTCCCCACTAGGATGTGAGACCCGTTGGAGACATGCCTGGTCATGTAGATATGTTAGGTAGAAGCCACTGTCGTTGACTAATCCGTCGAAAACACCCAGCAGCAATCACCCTGTGAGTAGGTTTATTTTTTTATTGTTCCAATCGGTAGAAAATATTCCTCTTAGGAAAGATCCTGCTACAAACAACTGTGAGACTGGAGAAAACACTGCACTCTGGCCCAGGAGCCCCTTAACCTCACCTGGGGCAGATAGCCCGGAGTTGCCACACCTCCAGCAGAAGCAGCCCCAAGGTGAGTCACGAAGAGGCCCCATGCCCTTCTGGCCATCCCCCAGGTTTCTGTGGAACTGTATTTTATTTTTAACCCCGGGGGCTCTAGGTCAAGGAGCTGTTTGGCTCCTTTTTGGTTTTTGTCTTGTTTTGTTTTGAAAGCAGTTGGTCCTTCCTGGAACAACAGCAAACAAATCTCCATTAGTGCAAAGATCTTAGACCTCTCAAACTATATGAACGTGTCCAGTGTCCACTGTAACTCCACTAAGAGGCAGAGAAACAGCGGGGGTGGGGGGGAGGATCAGACAGATTCAAGAACTCTGGGGGTGAAGGTGATCCCAGAGGGATCAAGCCCAGAGACAAGAGACAATGGCTTTTCCCGGTACCCAGGCACACACCGAGGTCCTGCCTGGCATACACACACACACTGAGGTCCTGCCTTGCACACACACACACACACACATACACACACACTCTGAGGTACTGTCCTGTACACACACACACACACACACACACACACACACACACACACACTGAGGTCCTGCCTGGTACACACACACACTCTGAGGTCTGTCCTGCACACACACACACACTCTGAGGTCTGTCCTGCACACACACACACACACACACACACACACTGAGGTGATGCCTTGCACACACACACACTGAGGTGATGCTTTGCACACACACACACACACACACACACACACACACACACTGAGGTGATGCCCTGTACCCAGGCACCAGTGAAGGTTTCTTCCACCACTGAGTTCAGTCCAGACCACGGATAAGGGAATCCAGAAAAGTAGAGAAGAAATGGATGGGCCTTTAAATAAATGCTGCTAATGCCATTGGCGACCGTCCATCTGTTTGAAAGCACTGACCTGGGGCTTCTTCCCCAGGCTCTAGCACATTCTACAACTTCATGTACAGTTGAGACACAAGGCTAATAAAAAGCAAATTCCGTGAAAGGCCTTCGAAACAAGCCAGATAGAAAGGTGGCCCGTTGGAAACGGGGGTTATCAGTGTGAACAGCCAGTTCACCGGAGAAGACATCTGAGTGTCTGGGAAGGCAGGAAGAGGGGGCCTCACTGGTACCCCCACCATCAGAACCCACAGATCCACAGCCTGACCATGGACTCTGGCTGTAGTTAAACAGATGACAGGAAAGTAATGAATGACCAGAAAGTCACACATACACAAATACTAAAATCTGCGAAGGTGTGTATAAACCCACAAGTGGTGATGCATGCCTTTGACTGCTGCACTAGGAAGGCAGAGGCAGGGCAGTCTCTGAGTTCCAGGCCAGCCAGGGCTGCACAGAAGAGCCCCATCTTGA
>NC_034592.1:154829947-154833946 GCF_900095145.1 Mus pahari
GGAGGAGAAGGGGGGAGGGGGAGGAGAAGGAGGAGGTGAGGAAGGAGAAAGAAGAGTAGGAAGTAGAGGAGGAAAAGGAGGAGGAAGAGAGGGAGGAAGAAGAGGAGGAGGAGGAGGAAGAGGAGGAGGAAGTCAAGACCCCAGAGGACACAAACATCTCAGTTACGTTGTGATTCCTTCAGAGACACTGAGGCGTTCCAATTAGCTATGAACGTGCAGAGAACTTGGAGATGGCAGGGTGTCCCTCTAAGTAGGTTAGAGCCCTAAGCTCTCTGACACAGCACCCTCCCTGCCTTACCCCACAGAAGGTGCCTGCCCGACTCGGCACATTCCGTGCACTCTGACCGGTTAGCTCTTTAACCCCAGCCCAGCATTTCCCAAGTCTCCAAGGCCCCTGGGTGCTGAGCAGCCTGCAGCGGGCTTTTGATGAGACCACAGGTGCTGTGTGAAACGTCTCCTCCTCCGGTAGGGCATGGTCAGTCCTACAGCAAGCACTTCAGCACCTGGTGAGAGATTATCGCCAGCTACCTGCCTGGCCTGGAGGGGCAAGGCTGCAGAGCTGTTTGCCTGGGGGATCCTCTTGTGTGGGGAGAGCTCTTATCTTGATCTAACAGAAACCTTCTCACCACTTAAGACACCAAGCCCTCCCCTCTCCTGCCTTCCTTGGCCTTTAGAGAGGTACCTGATGGAGTTTCGGACACCAGTCCTCCCTCACTCCCGTGACTTGAAGGTTTATTGCTTTTATGCCTCTGTCCTCCAACCAGACCGCACACCCATTGGTGCTCAGAGTATCTTGTCCAAAGACCTGGCTTAGCTGCTACCACACAGTTGAGAAAAGTTGCTTCTCCCTGGGTCTGAGCTGCATAAAACCAGACATGGTGACCCAGGTATATAATCCTAGCATTTGAGAGATGAGTGCAGAAGGATCAGAATTTTAGGGTCATCCTTGGCTACTCAGCATGTATGAGGCTAGCCTGGGCTATTTGAGACTGTTACCTAGATAAAGGACACCTGATTGTGATGTCTGTGGTGGTGTGGTTTATGCCCCAGAGCCTTGGACTCTGGCCCCTTCCTCTGCTTTTTCTGAAGATCTAGCCTGGTCCTCCTCAACACTGGCAATTTCAGGCCAGTCTTTTCTGTGAGGTTACCCTTCTTCAGTCTCGTAAGCAGCCCTGCCCCATCGCTGTGGTAATCATAGTCTGCCACTGTGGGGCCCTTCTCTCCCCACTGCTGGGGTCTGTCTCTGGCTGTCCAGAGTGAGGCCCCAGAAGTGAAGGATTTGGGCCTCTTTCCTTCCTAGCACAAGGCCTGGATGTTTGTGGAATGAATATGTAACAAACGGGGCCAGAAATGATCTTGATGGGCCTGAGCAGCCTGATAGCCCAATGGAACATGCAACCTGATCCCAAGCCAGAGGGGCCTTATCAGATGTCAGATGTGAGATGCAGGACAACTCCTTCCTCATAGGCACAGGGCACCACACACATCTCTTCTTTGTCTCCTACATAGTGAACACCTGACAGGATCACCTTTTTTCTCCTTCTCCTTCTCCTTCTCCTTCTCCTTCTCCTTCTCCTTCTCCTTCTCCTTCTCCTTCTTCTTTTCTTCCTCCTCCTCCTCCTTCTTCTTCCTCCTCCTCTTCTCCTCCTCCTCTTCCTCCTTTTCTTTTTCTTCTTCCTTTCCCCCTCCTTCTCTTCTTTCTTTTTCTTTAGTGGTTTTTCAAGACAGGGTTTCTCTGTGTCATCTCACTATCCTGGAACTCTCTCTGTAGACCAGGGTGGCCTTGAACTCAGTACTGGGATTAAAGGTGAGCTCCACCACCGCCTGGTTACAGCTTGTGCTCTTAACTACTGAGCCATCTCTCCAGCACAGTCTTTGTTTTGTTTTTATGAGACACAATGAGAAACAGACAAGTTAAGTCTCAACTTGGTTATCCTCCTGCCTCTGCTTCTTCAGTACTTTGATGGCGAGGGTCCACCCCACACTGTGTACTGTCCACAAAGCTATTATGTGTCTTACTATAAGCAGGCCAGTGCTCTGAGCCCGAGTGTGTCCGGGTCACCAGACTGTGAGGTCAAGGACTTCACGCCAGCCTCTCCCATCATTTCCCTCTGGCTCCTGGCCTGGTGCCACAGGTTCCTGCTGGTTTGCTGGGCCCCACACACTCCTGACACACACTTTGATTTTTTTTTCTGCCATATTTTCTATTTATTTATTTATTGTTTTTTGTTTTTGTTTTTTGTTTTTTGTTTTTTTGGTTTTTTTTTTTTTTGAGACAAGGTTTCTCTGTGTAGTCCTGGCTGTCCTGGAACTCACTTTGTAGACCAGGCTGGCCTCGAACTCAGAAATCAGCCTGTCTCTGCCTCCCAAGTGCTGGGATTAAAGGCGTGCGCCACCACTGCCTGGCCATATTTTCTATTCTTCATTCCATTTTCAGTTTTATTTTTAGACAGGGTTTCAGGTATCCCAAACTGGTCTCAAACTCTCTATGTAGCTGAGAGTGACTTTGAATTTTGACATCTTGTCAGTGCTGGGGTTTCAAGTGTGCACTGAACCCAAGGTCCTGCACTACTGTGGATCCCACACATACCTAGGGCTCTGTGCACACTAGGGAAGTACTCTATCAACTGAGCCAGGACTCCTGCCCCAACTGTGGTCCTATGGGTGGAAACTGAGATGAGAACTGGTTAGAGAAAGTCTAGTGAGAGATGTAGGCAGAAGAAACTCTTAACTCAGGCACCCCGGAGCCCACCCCATGTCTCTGTGGAGCCAGATAGCATAGGCAGTACTGTCTCAGTCTAGGGCATGCTTAGTGTCGTGCTGGATCTGATGTCAGTGAAGTCTATTGCCCCTCTAAACCCCAGTTTCCACATCGGGAATGGAAATATTTCCATAACACCTCTTATGGGGCTCATGGGAAACTCAAACAGGTTGGTGTCCATATCTGGCAGGTCTGTGCCCTGCAAGGCTGGGTACCAGTATCGTTTCCCTCCATGGGCACCAGAGGAATAAGTCCTTTACCTGTGCTTATCTTAGCTGGGATCACATGTTCAGCATCCTAGAAGTTTTTTTTTCATTCAGTGGTGGCAGGAGAACTATGATTATCACCAAGCCCTCCATCTATGCTGTAAGGCTGTGCTCCGAAGGCTGAGGTGGCAGGTGTGTGCACTGAATCCTCTAAGAGTGACACAGGAGAGGCCTGCATGGCCACAAGGGTGTGAGGAAGACTCACGAATCCTTGCCCTGTGAGGGTTTTCTCATTATCATGGTTGCTCTCCCTTTCTAGTCCTCTGTGGACGGATGGGTTTGCCACTCAAGCTGCAAGTTCACCTGCGACATCAGCTCCAGTTTTTAGGAAGAAGAGAACTGATCCTCCCCGACTGGTGCAGCTTTATAGTTTTTTGTTTTTTTTTTCAAGACAGGGTTTCTTTATGTAGTTCTGGCTGTCCTGGAACTCACTCTGTAGATGAGGAGGCTTGGCCTTGAACTCAGAGATCTTCCTGATCTGATGCTGTCTCCCCAGTGCTAGGATTAAAAGCATGTGCCACCACTACAAGAGAGGGGGAGAGGGAGAGAGGGGGAGAGAGAGAAGGAGGAGGAGGAGAAAGAGAAAGAGGAGGAGAAGGGGGAGAAGGAGAAGGAGAAGGAGAAGGAGAAGGAGAAGGAGAAGGAGAAGGAGAAGGAGAAGAAGAAGAACAAGAAGAAGAAGAAGAAGAAGAAGAAGAAGAAGAAGAAGAAGAAGAAGAAGAAGAAGAAGAAGAAGAAGAAGAAGAAGAAGAAGAAGAATGCAGAAGTTTCAATGAGTCCTTTTCTGAGACAACTAGGACAGGTACGGTGACTCCAACACATGAGAAACTGAGGCAGAAGGCCTATTAGAAGTTCAAAGTCACCAGGAATGGTGGCGCACGCCTTTAATCCCAGCACTCGGGAGGCAGAGGCAGGCGGATTTCTGAGTTCGAGGCCAGCCTGGTCTGCAAAGTGAGTTCCAGGACAGCCAGG
>NC_034592.1:154834056-154840421 GCF_900095145.1 Mus pahari
AAAAAAAAAGAAGAAGTTCAAAGTCAGCCTGTGCCGCAGAGTTGAAGCCACTGCCTTCAGCATGCTGTAACCTCACACCTCGGGCAGGCTCTGGACAATTCTCCTGTACAGAGGGCAGAGGAGGCCAGTGACATGTGAGGTTGTGAAGCTCTTGTGAGCCCAGGCACCTCTGAAGGATTCTCAGCACCTGATGCTGAGTCCTAAGCTAGCCAAGGCTACACAGAGCTTCCAGTCTGGTGATGATGGCTGCCTGCGGTGGCCACCAACTTTGCATGGTTCCTGTGACTTGGTAGTTCTTCCCCATAGCTCTTTCTAGACCTTCTGTTTCACTCCCCCAAAGGTCTGAATATTTTCCTGGTGCCTTAGTGTCCCAGCTGGCTCAGGTGTGTAACAGTTTGAAACTGTAGTTCTGGCTAGGACCCATGATGTGTGGTATGCACACTACGGGGCTTCTCAGAGACTCATTAACCCTCTTACAGGTGAGGAGCGAGCAGAGACTTAACTCACTGGAGCATTCTGTAGCATCAAAGGAAATTTTACAGCTAACCAATTCTTAGGACTCCCTTCTTCCCACTGGGATGTTTTCTGTGCAGGTAAAAAACAAGGAGACAGGCAGATTCTCTTCCAGGATTTGATGTTTTAGAGGAAGGTAGGCTTTTCATCCTTAAAACAAATATTTACTGATCACTTCTCACCTGCTTTATAGTAGGCAACACACTGGGGAATCCAGGACTCACATCACAAAGTTCTATGTAAACTTAGAGTTGAAGATGGATCTTGTCCAGTGCCATGTTTGCTTAGTATGCACAATCCTGGGTCCAACCCCCAGCACTGCATGAACTAGGTGTAGTGGTGCGAGCCTGTGGTGCTAGGACTCTGGGGAAAGATGAGCAGAGATTAAAAGTTTAAGCCCAAGGGCTGGCGAGATGGCTCAGTGGGTAAGAGCACTGACTACTCCTCCAAAGGTCCTGAGTTCAAATCCCAGCAACCACATGGTGGCTCACAACCAGCTGTAATGAGATCTGATGCCCTCTTCTGTTGTGTCTGAAGTCAGCTACAGTGTAATTATGTGTAATAATATTTTTTTTAAAAAAGAGGTTAAACCCATCCTTGACTATACACACACACACACACACACACACACACACACACACACACACACACAGAGTTTGAGATCTGCATGCATGAGACCCTGTCTAGGAGAAAAAGGGATCTAGTGGTCTGATATAACTTTGAGCATTTTTCATATACATCTGTTAACTTTGTATGTTTTCTTTTTTAAAAGATTTTAAAATTGCCAGACAGAGGTGCCATATGCCTTTAATTTCAGCACTTGGGAGGCAGAGGCAGGGGAATCTCTGTGAGTTTGAGGCCAGCTTAGTCTACAGAGTTCCAGGAAAGCCAGAGCTACACAGAGAAACCTTGTCTCAAAAACAAACAAGCAAGCCAGGCAGTGGTGGCACACCCCTTTAATCCCAGCACTTGAGAGGCAGAGGCAGGCAGATTTCTGAGTTCAAAGCCAGTCGGGTCTACAGAGTGAGTTCCAGGACAGTCAAGGCTACATAGAGAAACCCTGTCTCTAAAAAATAAAACAAAAACAAAAAACAATAACAACAATAAAAAACAAATAAGCAAAAAATATTTTTAAAGTTATTTTTATTTGAGTGTATCTATGTGAGTGTTTGCCACAAGCATTTTATGTTTTCAGAGTCCTGAAGAGGGTGTCAGAATCCCGGGAGCTAAAGTCATAGTCAGTTGTGAACCCCTACACTTTGAGTTCTGGGAACTGAACTCACGCCCTCTGGAAGAGCAGAAGTGCTCTTAAATGATGAGCCATCTCTCCCATCCTATATGCCTTCTTTTTAAAAAGAAAATTAAGTAGAGGACTAGGACTGGAGAGTTGGCTGGGTGCTTAAGAGCACTTATTGCTCTTGCAGAGGACCCAAGTTTGATTCCCAGCACCCACATGGTGGCTCACAACTGTCTGTTACTCCCAGTTCCAGATTCGACACACCCCTCTGGCCTCCCTGCATACCAGGCATACAGGAGGTACACAGACATATAGGAAAGTAAACCACTCAAAAAATAATAAAGAAAATCTTTTTTTTAAGCTGAAAAATATTTTAATTAGGGGGCTGTAGAGATGGCTCGGTGGTTAAGAGTACGGCTGCTCTTACGGGGGCCCCAGGGTTAGTTCCCAGAATCCTCGAGGCAGATTGCAATCACCTGCGACTCCAGTTCCAGAGGTACTCTCTTCTGACCTCCTTGGTTACAAGGCACACACATGGTGCACACACATGCATGCAAGCAACTCCTCATACACGCAAAACTCAATAAAAATGTTCTGTATGGTGCCATGTGACAGTTTGCCACACACATTTAATCCTGGCATTCAGGAAGTGGAAGCAAGAAGTTCCCTATGAGTTTTGAGGTCAAACTATTCCTCACAGTGAGCTCCAGGCCAGCCAAGGCCACATAGTAAGACCTAGTAAGACCCTATCTCAAAAAAAAAAAAAAAATCCAAAAAATTATTATTAGTGTGTATGTTGAGATCAGAGGAAAGTTCGGGGGGGGGTGTCTCTTCTCTCTTTCCTCTGTGGGTTCTGAGATTCATCTCCGTCATCAGACCGTGACGCAAGCGTTTTATCCATTGAGCTATCCTTTCCTGTTTACTTTGAGACAGGGTCTCAGTGTGTAGTCTTGGCTGGCCTGGAACTCCTTATGTAGACTAGGCTAGCCTCAATCGCACAGAAATCCATCTACCTCTGCCCTAAAGGCTGGGATTAAAGGCATGTACCACCATGCCTGTCCCCAAGAGCCATCTTGACAACCCTAGTGTACAGGCATATACTTTTTTCAACCTGCTTTACTAAGGGTTCAACCTCCCCTCTAGCCCACCACTTCTCTTCCAGAAGTAATTACTAGAAAAAGTTACTAGGATACAGGGGAAGTGGATGTGTTTTGCAATGGTTCTTCGGGGTGATTCCCATCGTCCTTGTTCTTGGTCCAGTCCTCTATCAAACAGCAAGCACAAACCAGCAGCATCCACTTGGCAGACACAACACACAGAGCAGCAAGGGCAGCTCAATCCAGAAGGCTGAGAGGCTTGCCAGCCGGCCCCCAAGTCCAAGGAAGCAACAAGAAGCTGCAGGAATCTCATGGGAAGGTCTTAGGCGAGTTTCTCTCTTTGAAGTCCTCCCAAGCGAAGCTCAGCGACACAATGTAACCAGCAGGTGTGTACTGTCAATGAAGTCTAGCGAGGCCAGTGCTCCAGCTCCCACACTGTCTGTGGGGCCCTGTTTAGATTCCTTCTAAACATCTTCTAAACATCGTGCAACCTTCACATGTCGGCTTTAGCAGAACATCCTTTCACCTGCATCTGCTTCAGCAAAACGCCATTATGACTTGAGACTCCAAAGAAACAAGAAATTTCCACTTTACATGTGTGTATTCCCTTAAAAACTATCTACAGATCTCATTTTGCCTGTTTTTGAGATTGTATTCCCATTGCTGTCCTGCTTATTGAGTTGAATTATATTTGTGAAGGTTGTGAATGTTTCCTTCTTTTGTTCATGGGTCCCATGTAGCCCAGGCTAGCCTCTAATTTCTGTGTAGACAAGGTTGTCCTTGATCTCTTGATTCCTCTGCCTCTACCTTCTGAGTTCCGGGATCACAGGCACGTTCCACCACTCCCAGTGAAATGTATTATTTTTAAAAAGCTAGTCATTGGGGCTGGAAAGATGTATCCGATGTTAAGATCTGTGGCTGCTCTTCCAGAAGATCCAGATGTGACTCCCAGCAGCCACACGGTGGTTCACAACTGTCTGAAACTCTAGTTAAAGGAAATCCAGTACCCTTTTCTAGTTTCTGTGGGCACTTGGCAGGTTGCAGACCCAAACATAGAAAATATATACATAAGGAATTGAAATACAAGGGCCATAAGCTAACGTGCCACATCTTAGTATGGACTTCAGTCAACAACTGCATGGTCAATAACTTCTTGAAATAATTCCCATATGAAATCTAGGGCATTCCATTGCCCATAAACCCTCCCACCCCCGCTCTTTCCAACCCATTGGCTCCACCTGGTACTGAGAGAATAAGGTCACATTCCATCTGCAGTCAGGAAGCAGAGAGAGATGACGATGCCCAGCCATCTTTCTTCTTCCTTGCCTTAATAAGTCCCGGACCCCAGCAGAAGAATGGTGCCACTGTATCCAAGAGTGCTTTTCCTCCCTTTGACAAACCTCTCTGGAAACTCCCAAACACAACACCACCCCCCAGGGCTGTGTCTCCTAGATAATTCCAAACCTGGTCAAATTCATGATGAAGATGAACTATCTACTTAAGCTACTTTTCTACTGTTGTGATAAAACATCCTGACCAAAGGCAACTTGGGAAATAAAGGTTTATTTCACCTCACACTTCCAGGTCCCAGTCTATCACCGAGGGAAGTCAGGATAAAAACTCAAGGCAGGAACCTGGAGGCAGGAACTGAAGCAGAGATCCTGGAGAAGCAATGCTTGCTCTCAGGCTTCCTTTCTTATACAGCCCAGCCCCACCTGCCTAAGGATGGCACCGCCCATGGTGGGCTGGGTCCTCCTCTATCAATTAGCAATCAAGCAAATGCCCTACAGGAATGCCCACAGGCCAATCTGATGGAGCCAACTCTTCAGATGAGGTTTCCTCCCCCTAGGCACATCAAATAGACAACCAAGATTAGGAATCACAACTTTACAACCACACCGTTTGGACTTCTGCCACCAGTGACAAATGCCCTCTACTCATGAGCTCTCTCTCTCTCTCTCTCTCTCTCTCTCTCTCTCTCTTCTCTCTCTCTCTCTCTCTCTCTCTCTCTCTCTCTCTCTCAGTGTTTCCACCCCCACCTTTGCAAATTTCTGTCTGTGAGTCTCATAAATAAATGCCTATTCTATTTTATAGAGTAAGCACCATTGTAAACAGATACCACATTAAAGAAATCGTGTGTGTGTGTGTGTGTGTGTGTGCTTGTGCATGTGTATTCACATGTGAGCAACAGCATTCATGTGTCATGGCACACATGCACAGCTCAGAGGACAACCTTCTGTGTAGATGATCATCTTCTCCCATGTTTAGAGTCTCACTAGGTTAGGGTAGCACACGTCTTAATCCCAGCACTGGGAAGGCAGAGTCAGGTGGATCTCTGAGTTGGAGACCAGCCTGGTGTACAGGGGAAGTTCTAGTACAGCCAGGGCTGCACAGAGAAAGCCTGTCTTGAAAACCAAAGCCAACTGTACTGGCTAGTTTTGTGTCAACTTGACACAGGCTGGAGTTATCACAGAGAAAGGAGTTTCAGTTGGGGAAATGCCTCCACAAGATCCAGCTGTAAGGCATTTTCTCAATTAGTGATCAAGGGGGGAGAACCCATTGTGGGTGGTGCCATCTCTGGGCTGGTAGTCTTGGTTCTATAAGAGAGCAGGCTGAGCAAGTCAGGGGAAGCAAGTCAGTAAAGAAACACCCCTCCATGGCTTCTGCAGCAGGTCCTGCTTCCTGACCTGCTTGAGTTCCAGTCCTGACTTCCTTGGTGAAGAACAGCAGTATGGAAGTGTAAACTGAATAAACCCTTTCCTCCCCAACTGCTTCTTGGTCATGATGTTTGTGCAGGAATAGAAACCCTGACTAAGACACCAATGAAACAAAAAGGATCTCTTGGCTGTGGAGATGGCTCAAGAGGTAAATATGTTTGCTGACAAATCTGAGTGGGATCTGTGGGGAGCCACAGGGTAGAGAGAAAGAACTGATTCCTGAAGGCTGTTCTCTGACAGCCATACCATGGCACCTTCCCACATACCTGTTACACACACAGAAATAAATACATGAATAATTAACTAACTATGTACAGAAGATCAAAGGGGAGGGTAGGCTGGAGGGCTGACTCTGTGGTTAAGAGGACTGGCTGCTTTTCCACAGGACCTGGGTTCAATTCCACAGCATTTCATCACCATCTGTAACTCCAACTCTGCACCCTCTCCTAATCTCAAGCCACCAGGCATAAAATAATAATAAATAAATAAGATGACATAATAAGTAAAATTTTGTAAAAGACAAGAGCCTTTGTAGCTATCCACACCAGGCTAGCTTCACAGGACCCCCCTGCCTGTTTCCTATTCTGACTATAGAGCGCTACCATGTCCAGCTCTACATGGGTGCTGGGAGATCAACTCAGGTCCTCATGCTTGTGTGGTAAGTGCTTTAAAAAAGGAAGGAAAGGAAAGAAGGAAGGAAGGAAGAAAGGAAGGAAGGAAGGAAGGAAGGAAGGAAGGAAGGAAGGAAGAAGGAAAGGAAGGGAAGGGAAGGGAAGGGAAGGGAAGGGAAGGGAAGGGAAG
>NC_034592.1:154840461-154857349 GCF_900095145.1 Mus pahari
GGAAAGGAAAGGAAAGGAAAGGAAAGGAAAGGAAAGGAAAGGAAAGGAAAGGAAAGGAAAGGAAAGGAAAGGAAAGGAAAGGAAAGGAAAGGAAAGGAACGACTAGTAGAGATAGTGCCCAGGGATTTGAGTCAGTTATCCAACCCCTGAACTGTGTGCTCGTGCCTCTTTTTATCTCCTATTTAAGAGGTTTCAGGTGTTGCCAGGCTGTCCTTGAACTTACTCTGTAGCTGTGTGTGTTACTTTTCTGTAGCTGTGATGAAATATTAAGGCCAAGGAAGGATTCTTATAGCAGGAAGCATTGATCAGGGCGTGTGATTCCAGAGCAATAGGCCCATGGAGCTGAGTGACAGGCGACAGGCACAAGGGCTAGAGCTGAAGCTGAAGGCTCACATCTCAAAGCACCAGCTGGGAGTGGAGAGAGGGTCTAGAACCTTTGATTCTGTTGCCTCTGCTTCCCCAATAGCTGAGACGGTAAACCTGCAACGGCCCTGAGCACAGCTGAGTGTTACAATGTATCTGTTTGTTTTTCTAACAGTTAGAGACACTTGCTTCTTTGCAGTCAGGGACTGTTTCCTCCCTGCTAGGTGCCAACTTCACCTTTCCTCCTCTGGCCACAGAAGGCATCTCCAGACATTGGGAAATGGGGCACCGGTGTCCAGTTGCCTCCTTTGGAAGCTGCTGATGTAATCGCCAAACCCTGCCTCTGGTGTTGGCTGAGCCTCATACCACCTCTTGCTCTCGGCTTCACGCTTGTGTTTGTGAGCTTTTTGTTTCCTGTTCTGGCTGCCATGCCTTCCTGCTTGCACGCATTCTAATCCTTCTGCAAACACAAGCCCAAATAAACTCTCCCTTCCACAAGTGGGTTTGGATACAATGTTTAACATAGGAATAGAAAAGTAATTAACGCAGAAGTAGGCGCCAGGGATAAGAGTATTGCTGTGAAAAGCCTGGCTGCCTTGGATTTTGTTTTAGAGGAATTTGAACTTTAGGACTTTAAACGGGAAAAGTGGTTGGACACTGTAAGTGGAGATTAAAAGGTCATTCTGGTAGGATCCTGGAAGACAGTAGTGCTGAGAGCTATGTAGACTGTGAAGGCCCAGCTCAAGAGGTTTCAGAGGAGAACAAAGTTAGCAAATGGGCTAGAGGCCATTCATGGGATGCTTTGAAGAGTCTGTCTGTCTTCTGCCCTTGACCTGAGAACTTGCCTGTAGCTCAGTTTAAAAAAAAAAAAAAGTTACAAACGTAAATATCCCGTCCCAGGTATGTGCTGGAACAGAAGCTGTGTTTGTTAAGGAGATTAGTGACTTTAATGGTCTGATTGGATCAAATGGATGAGTTCTCCCAGGCTAAGACCCCCACATAGTTATTGTCTAATTTGTAAAAGGAAGCTGCCTAAAGCATTTTCTGCTCCTAGAAAGCAACTACAAACAGAAGCTGCTGCCTGTGTGATTCAGGAAGATGAGAGGTCTACCCAAGCTGGCTGCAGAACTTAGCAGCAGCCTCGGTTGAGTGCTGGTTTCAGAAGTGCAGAGGACGCAGGCGTAAAGGAGCCAGATAGTCTTCCTCCGTGCTTTCAGAGAATTGAGGTCAGATGACATGTGGCGAGAAGGTCTCTACGTGAAGGTCCTGAGACGTCAGGAGGGCCTGAGAAGTCATTGTGGGAAATTGTAAAAATGAAGGCTGGGTTGTATAAGAGGCCCCAAGATGTTGGAGGTGCCAGAGTCGTGGGCTCTCCACCAAAGGGAGCTGCACACGGGTGGAATCTGCCTGAAAAAGACATAGCAATGCTGGAATGTTAGAGCCATCTAAACCCTCGATGCCAGACAGTGGATTATAGGATTTGGAATTTTCCCTGCGGGGTTCCGTGCAGTATGTCCTCTCCATGCCCCTTCCCTCTCTATGGAATGGTAATGCATGTGCTGCCATTGTGTATGGAACTATGTCATTTGCTTCTTTGTTCCAGGGACTTACAGTTAGCAATTGCCCTGAGTCATAGTAGATACTTTGAACTTTTCAAAAGTGTCAGGACTGTGGAAGAGTATTGCAACTTTTGAAGTTCAACTAAATGCAGAGACCATAAGCCTATGGGTGCCAGGGAGTAGAGTGTAGTGGTTTGAATGAGAACGGCCCCTATAGGTTCATGTATTGGACACCTGGTCTCCATCTGTTTTGGGAGGTTTAAGCAGTGCAGCCTTGCTGGAGAAAGTATATTCCTAGGGGCGGGCTTTGGGAGTTTATGTCACCTTACTTTATTTCCAGTAGTCTCTGTCTTTCTGTCTCTGTCTCTCTGTCTGTCTCTGTCTCTCTCCTTTATCCTTGTGTTGTAAAATGTGAACTTTTAGCTTCTTGCTTCTGCCCCCAGGCTTCCTGCTGCCATGCTTCCTTGCTGCTGTGATGGACCGTAACCCTCTGAAACCATAAGCTCAAATAAACCCTATCTTCCAAAGGTTGCTTTGGTCATGATATTTTATCACAGCCATAGAAAAGTAATAAGACATGGTGCCACACCCACTGTCTTTCTTACAGCAGAATTCCTAACCCCAGTCACTTCCTAACCCCAGTCTCTAGTTTTGTGAGGGGACTGAAGTTTGTGACAAGGCTCTTTCTACGCAAGTCAGGCTAACCTCGAACTCCCAATCTCCCTGCTTCTGCCTCTAGAGTACTGGGATTAGGGGTCAGTCCAGTAGGTATCGGATCACTGTAGCAATCCAGTCTGAATAATGCCTCTTGGAACTGAAGCAAGGTTGTGTATGCTGTAGGCAGAGGAAGGAAAGGGCATCACACATTCAGTCTCCACCTTTCCAGAAGTCAGAATCAGGCAGGTAAGGTATAAACACAGTTTGGCACTGGCATAGGAATGGATTCAGGAGAATTTGGAGGATGGAATGAAAGAACCGGACAAAAGGTCTGGGAGAGGCCTGGATGTGGAGAGGCCGAGTAGCTCCCACTGTGGGGGTTGTCGCAGGCTGTCCTGCCTATGCTGTGAGTATAGCCGGCTGCCATTCCCCCATTCAGGAAGAAAGAATTAGTTATGTGTGCCCTACATTCTATTTTGAAAAAGATCTTTTTTTTTTAATGACTATGGATGTTTTGACTGCATATTTGTCTGCAAACCGTATACCTGCAGTGCCCACAGAGGCTAGAACTCCCCTGAAACGGAAGTAACAGATAACTGTTAGCTCCCTTGTAGGAGCTGGGACCTGAACCCCATGTTGTCTGGAAAAGCAGCTCTTCCTGCTGCCAGGGGGTCACGGTTGCAGTATAAAGAACTGTTCACCTTCTGTCCAACTCTTTAGAGGTCTACATGGTTCCCCCCAGGGTCAAATTTAAAGGTGGGCTTTCAATAGAGTCCTCTGGGAGGGAGAGAGGGAGGGAAGGAGGGAGGAAAAGAGGAAATGGAGGAGCAAGGAACAATAGGGGTCAGGTCCCGTGAGGGTGCTGACCAAGCTCAGGCTGCTAGATTCAATCTCACAGCTTTGGATTTGGGGTGAGCGTTCTACACATTTCCACGGTAGCCCTGGCCCTTGAGAACCCCTGCTTACACTAAATCCAGGGTTCTTAACAGTTAACAGAATTACACCTGGAAACAAACAAACAAACAAACAAACATATAAAATTGGACATTGTTCTAACAGATCTGCTTCCAAAGTAGTTGCAGTAGGCATCGGTCAGCAAGAAGAAGATGTGTTATCACCTCACAGGGTAAAAGAGGGTGGGACTGAGCTGGCAAGCTTTTGGGACTGTGTCGAATATACTTATGAAAAGGAAATGTCAGTTTAAGACATCTCTAATTCTTGGTTTAGAGGGCTAAAGATTTTTGTTCAGTAGAAATGTGTGTGTGTGTGCTCATGCACACCTGTACACATACATACGTGTCCACACATATGTGCCTGATCTTAAAGACGGCTTGGAGGCTAGGGAGGTTGTTTTGAACAGTGCTGGCTGCTCAAATTCAAATCCCAGCACACATGAGGTTATCAAACTATATCATATAACTCCAAACCCAGGGAATCTGAAGCCCTCTTCTGGTCTCCATTAGTATTGTGTGCATGTGATGCACATATACACACATAAGCTAGCTCTCATACATATAACACTTTTAAATCTTTTAAACGTGTGTGTGTGTGTGTGTGAGTGTGTGTGTGTGCGTGCGCGCGCACACACACACACACGCCATACCTATAATCCCAGCATTCAAGAGGCAGAGCAGAAGGATTCCCTGATTTTCAGGCCATCCAAGCCAACATAGTGGGAACCTGTTTCAGGGAGGAAGGGGGACCTAGAGATGATGTCTGTGTCATGGTTTTTTGTTATACCTCGGAGTAGATCTCAAACCTAACATAGTTTTCTTTCCATTTCTGGTTTTAATTAGGTGTTGATATTTACTGGCTGGTGTTTCCCTCTGGCTCCTTGGGTTGCCATGGTGACATTTTTGGCCTTTTGCTGTTGTTTTGGGCCAGCTGCTGGCTGCAATGAGTCCTGATGTGAAGGACTCTGAGCTTGGCACGAGGGTCAGGAAGATGTTTGTATGCCTCCCAAGGAGGATGCGAGGAAGACCTGTAAACACTGCAGTGTGGCTTCGGGGACTTCCAGAAAGGAGAAAAAGCAGACCTCTAGCTGTTGCTGCTTGCCCGGCCAGTGGCACCATCTCAGGAGGGTGGGACCATAAGGGAGCAGGGACCAGGAACCTTGGCTGTGTGCTGATCATTGGGTTGGTTTTCCAGCTCCGGGAATGAAATCCAGAGAGCAAGGCAAGTGATCCACCTCCAACCCCTAGTCCCAATTATTGTTTGTTTGTTTGGTTGGTTGGTTAATTGACAAGGCCTTGCTTTGTAGTCCTGACAGCCCAGAGCTCCCTGTGTAGAGGAGAATAGCCTCCAGCTTCATTGGTTCAGACCTCTGCCTCCAGAGTGGTGGGTTAAAGGTGTGAGCCTGCCCCTGGTGCTATTAACTCCTCTTTTTATACAGGGGCTTCTGTGGCCAGGGAACTCCCAGAACTAAGTATGTACTCAAAGAGACATTAAATCGATCCTCACTGTCCTCATCTCTCAAATGTGGACCAGTCACAAGAGCCAAATTTTCACGACATACTCTAAGACAGAACGCCCTCGTTTCTGAAGGCAGTAATATAGCTTGCTTCCCTCCTTCCCACCCCCCACTCCCTATTTCCCCCACAATGTCCTGTTAAGGAGCACAGGCCAGGCTGGAGCTCATAATCCTCCTGCCTCAGCTTTTTTTTTTTTTAATTACTGTTAACATGACATTAGTTTCTTGTATCTTTTGAATTTCTTTGCTTGCTTCTTAAATTAAAAAAGCAATATGAAACCAGAAGAGCAGTAGCAGCAGGTACCCCCCCAGCCCCCACCAGAAGAGCAGTAACAGCAGTGACAACCCCCACCAGAAACATGCAACAGTAACAAGAAGCAAACAAAGCTACTTTTCTAGAATGAAGTTTGAAATAAAAGCAGAAGGTCCAAGAGTGATTACTGTGTTTCTTTTGGAAGACCACTGCGACATTAATTGCAAACCCTTCCCCAAGGATAACAAATCAACCCAGCAGAGAGGAAGCCTCCTCATCAGAAGGAAATGCGTCAGCTTTATCACCAGGCCTCCCCTCCCCCAGCCTCAGCCCATTCATTGCTTCAGGGTATAGTCTAGCCGGAGTCCTCAGACTAGATTGTACAGAGTGGCCTGTGCTGCCATTGAAGTGAATTATATTAATAATCAAAGTCCTTGGATGCAGGGAGGTGGTAGACTGACCCTGAGCACTCACCAGGCCCCACACAAGAGCAAACAGTGCAGATGTGGTGGCTCACATCTAGGGAGGCTGAGGCAGGAGGCTCCCCTGAGTTTGTTTTTTTTAAGCCACACACACACACACACACACACACACACACACACACTACAAAAGTATAATCAGTTTCCACCTGTCTTTTTGTTTTCTGTCTTTTCTAATCTTTGCCCCAAGAAGTGACTAAAAGAAAATGTTAAAACAAAAAACCCTAAAAAGCGCCTTGTGGAGGCTTTGTGTCTGAGCTTCTATCACTGTTGTCACTGTTTTTTTTTTTTTTTTTTTTCTTCCAGGAGGTAAAAATTTACATTTCTTTCTCTGGGAGGCTCTGTCACAAAATCTCTTTGTGCCCTTAAGTCAGGACCCTGAATGTGTCAAAAAGGAAGTTCAGTGGAGGTTGATGGCCCTCTTTGTTTGCATTTCCTTTTATACAGTATTAATTCGAGAAGTGGTTTCAATACCCGACCTACAGAAGCCAGGTATATTGCCAGGACAAGGTGAGGAGTGGCCTCTGTAGTTGTTTTGATTTGCCTGCTGGGCAGTTCCTGCCCCCCCCCCCACAGTAGGTGGTCAGCAATGATCCTACACTTAGCCCTGGCTTGCCTGGAACTCTCTGTTACAAGTAGGCTAAATTGACCTTAAACTTTCCATCCTCCTGCCTCTGCTACTACAGTGTTGGGGTTGTATCTGTGCGTTACCACATCTGCTTCGGTTTTGAGTTTAGTCTTATTTAACTGTTTCTGTATTTTATTGTACATTTGGACCCCCCCCTTACCTCCTAAACTTGAATACCTGGACTGTTTCTCTACTGATCAGGTGCGGGGGGGGGGGGTTCTGGCATTTGAAGACCCCAGCCTTACCCAGACAATTCATCACCCCCTTTCCAGTGTAATTTTAGCTAGATCTGGGAAAGTAGAAGGTGTCTGCAGATAGATCAGACTAGAAATGAGGCAGGACATGTCAATGATTTGGGCCTTGGAAATTAAACTTTTTTAAAAAAAAGATTTCTAGAAATGAGGCAGAAATTTCATGGAAATGTCAATGGTTTGGGCCTTGGAAATTAAACTTTTTTTAAAAAACATATTTTTTTTACATCTACAAGTAAACATGGAAACCCTTAGAGACGACCCTTTTCAAAGGTGGAGTTTTCAAGGGGGTGGGAGGAAGGCCAGGTAAGAGGGAGGAGGCCTGTCCAGGAGTGCCTTCCAATAGCGATAGCTGGCCTCCACGGGAATCTCTCCACCCACCCCTTTTTGCCTTTAAGAAATAAACGCTCCAAGCGACTTTACTGCTCACGCCTCGGCCCTCAGGGAGCTCTCTCTGGCCGCTCTTCTGTCTCTAACCCCTGCTCACAGCCGGCTCCAGAGCTAACACCATGAGTTTCCAGTTGCTAAGGGTGAGGAGCTTACAGGCAGAGGAGGGCCACTGGAGGGGACCGCGGGGCTGGACCGGGCGTCCGTGGGCGCAGGGTCGCTGGTGCGCTGTCCCGTTGCCGCTCTCCCCAGCCCTTGGCCACCGCGGGCCTTCTCTGCGCCTGGCGGCGACTAAGATAAGTGACTTAAGGCCGCGGGCTCAGCTGGCCTAGGGGTGTGTGGAAGCCTAGTACCCTAGAAGGCCTCTAGGTATATGGGTCTCCCGCCTGCGCTCGGAGCGTTTAGGTCGCTCCGATATGGGCCCCGGGACGCCCTGGGAAGGTGACAAGCCCTAGTCCAAGTGTTCGAGGGTCCCCGGGGGCAGGGTAGGGCAGTCTCAGGATTGTCTCCTTCGGGGTTCTGTAGACTCTGGGAGAGAGGCCTTAGATTGTTGCTTGAAGGAAGTTAAATTCAGATTCACCTTCGCTGCCGCCGCAGAGAGAAGGGTTTGGCCAGCGCTGAGCACAGGAGTGCGGCCGCGGGCAGGCCTTGGACAAAATGGGTCCCGGGGAGCCTGGTAAAGTCAAGGGTTCGAATTTCGTTTTACTTTGCCTGTTTGTAAAGAGTTGCCTAGTAGGAAGACCCCCGAAGGCTGGGGACCTGCTTCAGGCCCCTGCGGCCCTGAGCTAGACTCACCGAGCTGAGTGGGGCTGACGTTCCTACATCTATGGGCCTACATTTATACTGCTAGAAATTTAAAAAATCGATCGGTATTATTTTGGAGCGCCCGAGGATTGTTGTCAACAACACCTGTGGGCTTAGTTCTGGAAGCTCTTTGTGTTTTAAAAGGTATGTCTTTATTGTGCATGTGTTTAGTGTGTGTGCACACGCTCTGTGTGTATGGCCCTGGATAGCTGGAGTAGGTACTCTCCTACCCTGTGTTTTAAAACTTGGCGGCAGGCGCCTCTACCTACGGAGCCATCCCTCCGGCTTTTGCGGGGAGCTCTTTCAAACCCAAGGTCCCGCGCTTGCCCATTCTAGGACCGGAGGGTGGGGCGTGGATGGACACCCTCCTCCGGAGATTGGTGGCAGAAACCGGTTTCTAGGGCCCTGCCCAACCCAGGCTGCTTGGTAGTTGACCGTAGTTCTTCATTGTCCCTAGGGGCGGAATAGAGTTCCCCCCTCCCCCGCACGTGGCGCCGCACTCGCGAAGTGCTCAGGGTCCACCTATTCTTGGGAGCCCTTTCCCTAAGGCCAAAAGAGGAGTCTTGCCGCCTGCACTGCAGTCCAGCTTTATAACAGAAAACTCCAAACTGAGTTCTTTGGCCTTGGGTGGTGGCAGGATGGGGGACTGGAGCCCCCAGGCCACATTGACAGAAGCATCCTCGCGTGCTTCTTTGGAGGTGTCTCACATTTGGGGTGCGGGTGCGCGCGCGCGCGTACACACACACACACACCTGGGCGGCTCCAGTCTGGTTTCCTGGGCCATTCCACTGAGTGGGACCTGCGTTGCCAGAGTGTGAGTGACTGCAGGCTCCCTAGGGGGCGGCAGAGCTGAGCCCCTGGCAGCCTTCCTTCCACTCCTATATCTCTGTACGGGGACCTTAGAGCAGGTTTTTAGTCCTGGGACGGGGGAACGGGAGGGGGGCTGGACATCTTACCCAGCCCTGGCTGCCAAGGGGTACAACCACACGCGTCAACGTCTTTCCGTGGGCGAGGGTTAGGAGATTGTTTAGAGCGCGGGAACCATCGGAGAAGCTGAGCTCAAGGAAGGCGGAAGCTTCCCGCACCTGGACTCTGTGTCCAGGTCCCGGCCCCCAAGCTGGGTGTGGATGGGTCAGGGTCCTCCAGAGTCGAGGAGATCGTGTGTGTGCGCAACTGTCCTCTCCATCAAGCGCTGTGCTGTCACTTTAGAGAGAATGAATAGCCTTGTCTAGCGGTTCCCAAGTCCCCAGACACCGGGGGCTGAGGAAAGGCGAATGCAGACCCCTCATGCCCTTCGGTCCCCCTCCCCGACCCCCTGCCAGCGCCGAAAGCTCCGGTGCAGAAAGCACTCCGTCTCTCTGGGCTTCTTGGGTTATCGCTGAGGAGGGAAGAACAGGGAAAACCTGGGGTAGGGTGAGCCGCACCGCCCTCCTGGCCCGGAGAGGAGCGGAACCCCACCAGACATGTGACAGTTGCCTTCCAGAGAGAGTCTGGGACCTGGTGTTCCCAGTCCTGAGCTTGAGCGTGCGGGCAGCACCAGTTCTTCCTGGAGCAGGTGCCCTCTTCTCCCGCTAATGCCAGGGCCTCTCTGTTTTGGAGGCTCGGTCTGGATTGCCTGCCTCTTAAATTTAGCCGGAAAAGCCCCCTTGATTCCCGCGGTTTCAACTTCCTGGGTTGGTTAGAGTCAACTGACCAGAAAGCAATCTTGCATGCAGTTATTCTCTAAGACCATGGGGGAACGGTTGGCTTGGACACCTATTTTTATTTTAGTTTCTTTACTTTAGGCCTATCTGGGTCTAGGGAAATGCTTACAGAGGAGGAGCAGGAAGATAGCAAATTATTTTTGTCTGTGGATATGGGAGGCACGTTCCCAACAGGTCCTGGCCACTGGGCTGATGAGTATCAAGAATTGCACAATTGACTTCGGAATCAATCCGAAATAGTCCCTGCCTCCAATTCCACTGTTTGAAGCCAATCTCCATACACTGTTGGGACGGACCAACAAGATTAGCTCTCGAGAACTGTGGACTTTCTGTTTGGGATGAAAAAAATTAACTATAATAATTAGGCCAATTAATTTCGTTTCGTTGAATTAAAAAATAACACTGAGTATTGCTTTTTGGCTTGGATGGAAAATAGAAGCTTTGCTTTCTGCCTCCCGTGGGGCTAGATGTGCCCATATCTCAGGGCGACCTCCCTGTAGTCCCCCTCTCACTTTACAGCACCTCATTCCACGAGGCCCGTGGCGATGGAGGTTTATTCTGCCTGGAACCTCTTTTTCTGGGCGAGTTGAGGCTTCTGAATGGCCCGCCTGTGACAGCTGCAGAACCGGCGCTCCGCAGGGCTGGGCACCGCAGCAGGGCTGGGCCTGGGCGGGGGAGCTCGGGTCTCCTCCAGCCGCGGCCCGCAGCCAGATACAGCTTCGGGCTACAGCGGCGGGCACGCGGTTGTCCGATTTATTCTCAGCAGGTATTACCGTGAGTTTCCTCTTTGGAGCTGGGGGAGCGGACTCCTTCTCAGAATCCCTCCCCTCCTTCCCCTCAGTGGGCAGGTCAGTAAAGTACCCAGGGAGAGGGAAAAGGGGGGAGGCACTAGGGAACAGTGGGGCTTTAGCTATTTCTCAGCCCAATCCTTAAAATGTCTCGGAACAGCTGGGGCGAGGTGTCAGGGAACCCCAGGAGTTGAGACACCCCTGAATGGGGCGTCTTCAACTCTCAAGTGACATCCATTTTTAGGAGGATGAAGAAAGGTTCTTGAGGTGGGGAAATCCCAGCTGTCAGCTCTGCCAATCTCAGGTGTGCAAGGGGGCTGGCAGGCAGAGGAAGCGGCGTTTGGGTGCCCCAGCTTGGCAGGTCTCCGGTTGTCAGAGACCGCCCACTGATGCCCCTGCGAGCCCCTCGCGACGCCTGGCCCTGCAACACACTAGGCAGGGTGCGGGGCGGAGCTAGGCAGGGACTGGCTAGGGGCTGCCCCGCCCGGCGCCTGGGCCTCCGCGCGCGCCGGCCCCCGGGGAGGAGTTATGATAATTTCCTTCCCATTAAGGCGTTCGGGTCCCCGGGCTATCGCCGGGACACACGGTGAGGGTGAGGCTTCTCCGGTCCACGGCTGCGGCCTCTACACACCCACGGCGACCACATCTCTGTGGACAGCCACCGATGCGCGTCCAGTGACTGGGACAGCGAGGCCCGCGCACGCGGCGGGGGCGGCGGCAGACGCCTAGCCACCGTGACCCCGATTGTGGATTTACCGCTCGGGGGGTGGGGGGAGCCTGGATTTAACTGGCGACTATTTTGGGGGACGCCGGACGCCATGTTGTGGAAAATAACAGATAATGTCAAGTATGAAGAGGATTGCGAGGTGAGCGGGGACTAGGGAACGTAGCCCCGCCGGCCCGAGCGGGGTCCCAGGGCTGCTGGCCAAGGCTGGGGACGTTTGCGCGGAGCCCTCGCCTTCGGGAGGGATGAGGGCCAGTCTTCGGCCATCTCCTGGGCCCCTTGTTGAATCTGGTCTTATCTCTCGGGGACAAGGCCTGGTAAGAGCGTGGCAAACCCACCCGCAGACCTCAACAGTGGGTTCCTACGAAGCGCACGGCCCTCCTTTCCGTTTTCCCCGAAGAGCGCCCTGTCTCCGGGTCTCAGACGTGGCTTTTTCCCACGAAGTCTGTCCAGTGTCCACTGAGGCTTCCCTGTCAGCGACACCTTTGCGGAGTCTCTTCCAAGGAAGGCTTGTCACCTGCCCCGCTACCTCGTCGGGAAAGAAAAAAAAAAAAAAAAAGAAAAGTCCAAACAACTGCAACCTGGTTTTCAAGAGAAGTGGGGGTTGGGGACTGTGGGGTGGGGGTGAGGCCAGATGGGGCCTTGAGCGCTCGCGAGTACTCTAGCCTGTCGGACAGGTTGAGCTAGAGTTTCGGAGAGTAGGAGGGAGGGAGGCGACGAGCGGGAAGAGGAAGAAGACTCAGGCGGCGCGAGGCGAGCACCGGGGAGCATGGAGAGGAGAGGCCGGGCGGCCAGGCTGCGGGAGCGCTCCGCACCCGCGCCCGCACGACCTCGAGGGGCTGCCCCTGCGTGCATGCCCGGGCGCTTCCGCTAGGGGGCGACAGTGCCCCGCTCCTGTGTCCCTGCTACCCTTCTGACCCCTGGGACTGATGAAGACACATCTTTTAGGAATTAAGTCTGACCGCCTTGGGGCGAGGGGACGTGCGCAGGCAAAGGTTGCCCAGTTTGGCAGAGTCTTTTCATTCCTTCTCTACACCGGGATGTGTGAGAACCTTGACCATGGCCGGGCTGGAAGACCTCACTTCCTAAGGCGCAGAAGGCACGGGCTTGGCTAGCGAGGATCACAGCTCCGGTCCCGCGTGTTAGCTCCCGGTCTCTTCGGACGACATTACTATCAGGCCTTACCTGAGAGTGTCACTTCCGCGGCGCGGCCGCCTCTTAAGGGAGTGAGAAGGGGATGATCCTTGGGGCGGGGAAACGCGCCCTTCGTCGGCGTTGCGCATTATCCGCGCTATTTGCGCGCCGCAGCAACATGGGAGGAGGGTTGTTGAACGAGGGCGCTGGGCGCCGAGGTCGCCGCACGCCGAACCCTTGGGGCACGGGTTACCGGACTGTGGCGCGGAACGTGCCCTTGGCACCTCCAAGCGCCGCCAGCGACGCAGCGCGGGAGTCTTCGCCAGAGGGCTCGAAGGATTCGTTCCCTCAGGTCTTAGATCGATGGGCTCACAACGAAGTCCGGGGAGCTCATTGTTTCCGGGGGCTCTCGGGCTCAGGGGCGGATCGAGACGGATGGCGCGAGCTTGGTGGGGCGCATAGGTGCCCCTCTCCTGGCTTGCCTGTTCGCTGTAACAGGGTTTCGTACTAACCGGGTTTCTGCTGTTTCTCTCCCAGGATCGCCACGACTCGAGCAGTAATGGCAACCCTCGCATCCCTCACCTCTCCTCTGCGGGACAACATCTCTACAGTCCCGCGCCACCTCTCTCGCACACGGGGGTTGCAGAGTACCAGCCGCCTCCTTACTTCCCGCCGCCTTACCAGCAGCTGGCATACTCGCAGTCCGCCGACCATTACTCGCATCTGGGAGAGGCTTACGCTATCAACCCCCTGCACCAGCCTGCGGCCACCGGCAGCCAACAGCAGGCCTGGCCCGGTCGACAGAGTCAGGAGGGCTCTAGCCTGGCCTCGCACCACAGCCGCTCTGCAAGTCTAATACCCCATATTTCGGGGCTGGAGGGGGGCTCGGTGAGCGCCCGGCGGGAAGCCTACCGCCGTTCCGACCTGCTGCTGCCTCATGCGCACGCCCTGGAAGCCGGCCTAGCTGAGAACCTGGGGCTGCATGAGATGGCTCACCCCATAGAAGAGGTGCAGGTGAGCAGCGGGGCCGGGAGGCTGGGGATCGGAGGTGGGGGTTCTACCTTACCTTATCCTCCAGCCTTTCCACCTTCCTCCAAATTTAAATTGTCATTTCCCCCACAGAATGTGGACGACCCGCACCTGCTTCTACACGATCAGACTGTCATTCGCAAAGGTAAACATTGACTCTTTCCCCTTGTGTCTAACACGTGGCTGACACCAGTGAAGTTGCCCCTTTCCTGCAAAGGCTGGGGTATAAACTGGCCAACACGGCTCATATAGTGGAGGAGAGGCCTGATATGATTACAGAAGACCACGCTGGAACGAAAGTCAGTTCCTGACCTGAACGAAAAGAACTCTCAGGAGCTGTGACTTTTAAAAGATTTTTTGTTAGCGGCCATTATTTTTGAATCAAATGTTTCAGTCTGTAACCCAGAGTGGCCTTGAATTCCTTGAAGTAAGCCTCCTGGCTCAACCTCCCTAGTGCTGGCATTACAGGTGGGAAATACAATTTAACTTAAAAACAGGGCGGGGGGGGGGGTTGATACAAATAGCACCTGAGTTTTCTTATTCTGTGACAGTTTTTATTCTTCAACAAACTGACCTAATTTTACTTTTTAGAGGTACATTTATTGTGGGGGTCAAAATATAACCTGCTGAAGTCGAGTTTCTGTCCACTATGTGGGTTCCAGAGATTGAACTTGGGTGTCAGGCTTAGCGGCAAACACCTTTCCCTGCTGAGCCTTCTTGCTGGCATAAAAGAGATTTTCCTTACGTGGAAGACAGTTATTGGAGAGGCTCTTAATTCTGACACTATTTAATAGGTTTCTCCTAATATGCTGCCTTATTAAGGACAGACCTCCGGGTTTATAGGAGGGAGGGGATTGGGGAAATCGGATTACAGTGAGTGGGTGGCTCTTGATTAAGTTACACTGGCAGGGTTACCAGTCTTTTTGAGGGGAAATGGAATCGTTCTAAATTACAGGTAGTTATGGTCTTGAGATTGTGAGCTGTGTTAGTAGACTGGGAGAGGTTTGGAGAGGAAAACTTGAAAAGAAACAGTTTCTGAGTAGACCTAAGCAGATCTGGCTGATCTGTATTTCTGAATTCCCTGGTGTCAGCTGCACTGAAGGGTCTGGCGATGATCTAAACATGGTCCCGTCCCGTGGTGGCTTCAGTTCATCGGGGAGGGGGAGGGGGAGGGAGCCGTTTATTTCGTATCGAAGCTGTTTTTCTGAAAGCAAATGCTTTAATTAAACCGATTACCATGGTGGCTAGGAACAGAGAGGGGGGGGGAGAGGGAGGGAGGAGAGAGAGAAACAACTTTGCATGGCATCTTTACTAATTAAGGTCTGGAGGTGTTAACTCGTGATTTCAGACTCCAGTCTTTGAAGAAAGGATATGGCTTTTAAAAGCCTTCTTGCAAGGAGTTTTCTGAAGGCGGACCTCAGCTTTGGTTTGCCCTTTTGAAAAGGTTCTCTCTGCCCCATCCGGTTCTAATGGCAAACCTATTCTGTCCCCTACAGGACCCATTTCAATGACCAAGAACCCTTTGGGGCTCCCCTGCCAGAAGGACCTGGTAGGAGCCGTCATGAACCCCAGTGAGGTCTTCTGCTCTGTCCCTGGAAGACTGTCCCTGCTCAGCTCCACATCTAAGTACAAAGTAACCGTGGCTGAGGTACAGAGGCGCCTGTCACCGCCTGAATGCCTAAATGCCTCGCTCCTGGGAGGCGTGCTCCGAAGGTGATATTCAGTTCAGGGCCCCCTGGGGGTTGGGTAGTTGAAGGTGAATATGTACGAGGGCCTGGAGGTATTTTTAACATTTATGTAACTTTTTTATATCTTAACGCTGAATTCTAATCTGTGTTAAGAGAGCTTTTTAGTGCGTATCTTCTTTTTGAAAGTGACAAACGCAGAATGTGCTAAAGCAGCAGTAACAGGTTATCATTTGGTTGGGATTAAAGAGGCAGCAGCTGCATGGAGTGGGGGGGTGGCTTCTAGTGTTTGGTCCCCCCCAGGGAGTTTGCTACTGCAGTCATGAGTGAAGATTATTGTGCACCCCTACTAGAGGATTCTAAGATTTTTTTTTAGGGGTCGAGGTGGGGGTCTTGTTTGTTTGTTTGTTTGTTCGTTTGATTGCTTTGAAAGTAGCCAACTTTCCTTTCCCACGCAGAGCAAAGTCCAAAAATGGAGGCCGGTCCTTGAGGGAGAAGTTGGACAAAATTGGGTTGAACCTTCCAGCCGGGAGACGGAAAGCCGCTCACGTCACTCTCCTCACGTCTCTCGTGGAAGGTCCGTGTGGTTTGTCACTCAGAAAGCCATGTTACCAAAGCTTTAACTCTTCTGGACCTATGAGGTCATGTGGGAGTTGGCAAAGCTTTCCCTGTGACGTGAGCTAGCTTTTGAAAGGTTCGGTCCATCAAGGATGGGCCCGGCCCATAAGGAGGCAGAATGGCTGTTTTTGTTTGTAGGGTATCTATCTGGTTGTGTTCGGTGTACACAATGGGCACTGGCTTAGTTCGACATTTCTTCCCTTCCATCGAAGGCGGGGGTGGGGGGCAGTTTAAAAAGGGGGGTTGGGGAATGAAACCCATGGTCCACAAATGAGCTCCTTCTCCAAGCCTGAGGTGGTAGCTGTGTCAGTCCAGGTTTTGAATGGAGCCCCGTCCCCCAGTCTGGAAGGTGGCCAAGAAGACCATGCCTTGAAAAGGAAAGGAAATACTTTTTCTAAAAAGCAAGGAGCACATTGTGACAGGAAGCCAGGAAGGTGGGCCTGGACACAAGTGCCTCAGCCCAGGCCCCTGGGCCCCTCTGTTGTTAGCCGGCCTGCTGCTGGCTGACGGAAGACAGGATGGCCACAAGAAGCCGGCTCTCCCTGGCAGAGCTGTCTCTGAACACTTGATTTTCCTTGCCTCATGGTGTGACTTGTGCTGAAAGGGACTTGACAGAACCCCCATGCCTTTGCACTGTGCCTTTGGAGGGCAGGGCAAGCAGAAAGGCCTGATCGAACAGCTGTCTTGCATTGGAGTATGGGGTTGGTACCCTACTAAACGTTTCCAGACTTCCTTACTAGCCACTCTGAGACGTTTACAGGAAGAAGTAGCTATCCCAACGCTGGGCTCCGACTCAGCCCAGGCCTCTCCACAGTCTGGAGCCCTGAAGCTAGGTTGCTTTTACTTGAAGAAGAGATTATTTCTTCCCTCTCTGTCTCCCCTCTCCCCACTCCTGACACTGGGCTTTGTTTTTCAGTTAGGATGCCCCCACTTTCTTCCTAGTATTGTGGTTAAACCCAGGACCTCAGACAGCTCCACCTGAGTACCATCTTAGCCTTGAACCTCAGCCTTGGGAGTGCCAGGGTTGCGGGCGTGTTCCATTGCTGTACTGGCTTCTTCCTATTCGTTGTCTTGAGACTGAGCCTCCTGCCCCAGGCTGGTGGTATAGCCTAGACTAAACTTCAACTCCAGAGACCCCTGAATTCATCTTCCCAGAATTTGATTTCTTTTCTCTTTTTTTTTTTTTTTTTTTTTTTTTTTGGTAGAGATATTTCACTTAGAGCTTAGTGCTTTAAAGTCTCTCATTCGCTGCATATTATGTCCAGTCTTGAAAGCAAGATTCTAGATAACCAAGCTAGGCTGGGTTGGTGAACGCCTTTAATCCCAGCATTAAGGACACAGAGGCAGGTAGATCTC
>NC_034592.1:154857579-154866072 GCF_900095145.1 Mus pahari
AGAGGCAGGTGGATTTCTGAGTTCGAGGCCAGCCTGGTCTACAAAGTGAGTTCTAGGACAGCCAGGGCTACACAGAGAAACCCTGTCTCGAAAAAAAACCAAAAAAAAAAAAAGAAAAACAGACAGGTGAATGGATACCTAATGACCGGTCAAAGCATGCCGTAGAGAACACAGTGTAACACAGGTAACCTTGCTGATCACAGCCACAGAGACTAAACCTGCTGTTATTGCAGGTGAAGCCGTCCACCTAGCGCGAGACTTTGCCTATGTCTGCGAAGCTGAGTTTCCTAGTAAAGCAGTGGCTGACTATTTAACGAGACCACATCTTGGGGGACGGAATGAGATGGCCACGAGGAAGAGTATGTTGTTGGCTGCACAGTGAGTATTTGGCCTGCACAGTCCCTGGGGCTGGAAATCCCAAAGCTACTGTGGTGGGCAGCGGCCAGAGCTGGGCTTTGCAGCGTCTCTCTCTGTCCTTTGAAGCAACCTCTAGTGGTGTTTGCAGGAGGGCATTGTTCCATCCCAGGTGGCAAGGGGCCTGCTAACACAGCTCACAGCAGGCACAGCCCCGTTTATTGCCTTTGGGTATGTGCAAGAATTTGCGTAGCTCAGTAGGGTTTGCCTAGTATGCATGAAGCTAGGCCAACATTCTCAGCTACACATGGGCCTGTAATGCCAGCATTTGGGAAGGCAAGCAAGAGAAGCTGAAGTTCAGGGTCATCCTCAGCTACAAAGTGAGTTCCAAGACCAGCCTGGGCTACATAGATTGATCCTCTTGACCTTGGCCAAGTGGCTGGACTTCACCCACATGTCTTGTCTCATTGCATCAGAGATTAAATGAGATAGTGTTTGGAGAACCCTTAATCCCTGGTCTGGCACGGGGGCATGACAGTCAAGGGTTTAGTGTTGCTTGGTAGAGTGCTTTGCCTGAAGTACATGTAAGCACCACCTTTGGTCCTCAGTGCTGCATAACACAAATGCCTGTTGTGATCTTGTACTGGGGAGGTAGAGGCAGTAATAAAAGTAAGGTCATTCTTGGGTATATAGTGGGTTTGAGGCCCACCTCCATCTTTGGAGACTGTCTTAGAAGTGAATGCTAAATTCTCCTTTCTGAGCCTATCCTAAAAGGATCAGGGGTGGGGGTTTATGAGTAACATTCACCAATTGTGTTCACAGGCAGGTGTGCAAGGAATTCACTGACCTCCTCCATCAAGATCGGACACCCAATGGGAACAACAGGCCCGCCCAGGTCTTGGAGACGAACATACAAAACTGTTTGTCTCATTTCAGCCTGATAACTCATGGCTTTGGCAGCCAGGCCATCTGCGCTGCGGTGTCCGCAGTGCAGAATTATATCAAGGAGGCTCTAATCGCCATTGATAAGTCCTACATGAACCCTGGGGACCAGAGTCCGGCTGATTCCAGCAAGACGATGGAGAAAATGGAAAAGCACCGGAAGTAAAAAGTGGGTGCACGGAGGCCAGAGAGCAGGAGAGGGCCCAGGCCCCCTCCACGGGGGCAGCCCGGGAAGCGTCCAGAGCAGCAGCAGCAGAGAAGCAGTTACCGCCCACCCGCCACCGCCACCGCTGCATTCTGGACCTGCCCTCTTGGAGTCTTTGTGACTTTTCCATTTAACCCTGGACTTTCTATCCCGAAGCCACTTGGTTTGGTTCTTTTATTCATTAAACATGTGTGTTTTTTTTTTAAAATCCGTTCACTCTCTGAAAGGTGCTATGAGTTTTAGAACCCTTTGTAAGAACTCCCTGGGCCGACAAGAAACTCCACGCTTAGCTGCTGACGCAGCAGGTGCAAGGGAGTCAGATAAAGGGATCGATCAATCATAACTTATTTCTTTTTCAGTGTTAAGATAATGGCTGGCTTTTATGTCCACTAAAATATTTATCTAAAAATAAAATAGTATTTATCTAGTTTTCCCCACCACCTCGGCGATCACACCTGGTAGGAGGCAGAGGTCAGGGATGCTCTTAGCATCTTACCATCTTACCAGCAGTATGTGACAGGCTTCCAGCTACTCATTCAAAAAAGGGGTCCCCTGTTTTTAAGGAACTTTAAAGCAAAGCCTGCTGTTTGTTTTCTGTTTCCCTTCCTCTTTTAAAAAAATATTGAAAGTTTAAAATTCTTTAGATAATAGAATTTTTAAATGATCTGTTCCTTTAAGGTAGAGAAGTTTTATTTGCATATTTATTTCAGATCTTGATTTTTTTTTTTTTTCCACATAAACTTGAAGAGGGTAGGCACACAGCGGCGCCTGCCATCCCCAAGTCCCCGAGGAGGCTCCGTGTTGAGAAACTGTTGAGTGTACAGATTTTATTTATGCATAATTTAATGGGATCTGTAAATACTTCTTATGACTTTTTTGAGAAATGGGATTCGATTTTAAAATTACCTTTTAATGGTGATGGGTCCTTGTAGCCCCTCTAGATTTTATGCGAGTGCACACAGGGTATTGAGACTGAAGATGAAGCTGGGCTTTTCTCTCTTGGCTGGTCAAGTATTATTTGATCGGAGCTGTTTAGGAAGATGCAACATACATCTCATTTCTGCGGGCTGAACCAGAAGAGTATAGAGTTTTAGTTTGTGTGGGTGAAGTGTGGATTGGGATTGAACCTCTAAGCCTGTCCGTGCTCCTTAAATAATTGTTGTGTGTGATACCTGTATAATAAAAAAAATATTCTCGATAGAAATCTCTGAAAGTCTGGTTTTGACCCTTTTTTTCCCCCCACCTGGGCTGAGTAGGATTGATCAGGGTTAACTTGAAGCCTGACTGTGGCTTAGTTAATTCTATTGGTAGAGTAAGGCAGGGCGCTGTGGAAGGATCTTGAAGCTTTTCTCTCATTAGTGAGGCTGCTCAGCTGCCCCACATCATTCTTGCTTCCATCTTGTCCTCATTAGCTGAGTGCCAGCACCTTCGGGGTACTGGGGCTGCGTTCAGGGTGAGCGTCTTGTCACCGAGAGAGGGGGTTCACTTCTGTTGTGTTCCTCATGGTGATGGGTCTGGTATGCTGAGCCTATGCTCTGCTGCTCTGTGGGTACCCCAAGCCTAGGGTCACGGTTTGAGGAGTGACAAATGAATGAATGACTGTCGAATGGGCTAGCCGCCGCCGCCGTCCTCACAGGTTTTCCTTGGGCAGATCTTAAGGAGAGAGAATCAACTCCAAGAACGGTGGCCTGCGGCATCGTGTTCAGTGAAATGGGGATTCTCCAGCATTGCAGACAGTGAAGGCCCTAGCCACTGGGTCTTCTCGGTTTGTTTGACTGTGGGGTGAGTTAGGAGTGTAGAAGCCCTGGGGGTGGGGCGGGGCGGGGGCTGTGTGCTTGCTGAGTGGTTGGAACTTGGATGCATACCGCCTGCACTTGGTTTCTGGTTCGAGTAGCCTGGCATGGCCTCCAGGAAGTGAAAGGTTAATAGTTTGGCACGCATGGCTGGGCTTCAAAGGGAAGTGGAGACAGGAGGATTTTCCACTTTGGATAAAGTCGTGGCTTCAGCTCCATTCTTGTAACCCTTAATTCCTAATTCCTGAGCCGCTCCTGACTTTGCACTGACATGGGATGCTCTTAAGTAATTTACGCACTGCCAACCCCATACTTGCACTTGGCGGCTCGTCCTTAGTCCCTGCACATCCCCACTAAGTTGGGTTTATCTGGTTGATAGTCAAAAATCACAATTGGCTTTGCTTTCACGCAGAGAAAGGTCTTAGGTTGGCAGCTATTTCTCAATCCATACTTAGGACACTGGGTGTCTTAAGAAAGTCTCGGGGCAAAGGGCTGAAAAGAATCAGATTGGTTTTATCCATAAACCTGCTTTGGGACCAGAGTCTGGCTGTGTTCAAGAGCACGGCAGACAGCGAGCTGGGAGCTCCTTAAGGTCAAACAACCAAAGAAAGCCACAGACAGGCTCTTGTGCCTGGCTAGGTGCTTATGAATCTGGAAATGCAGGGGACAAATTCCCCATATCTGATGATCGAGGAAGTCCCTGAGCTGGTGTCCCGTGAATAGGAACCAGGTACCTCACAGGGGAACCTGTAGACACCTTGCCTGCTGACAAGGTTCCCAGGGAGCTCAGCCCACTGGTAAAAGACTGGGCTGTGGGTTCAAGACCACTTGCTTTCCTGAAAAGGATGTATTTTGCTTTTTAAGCTTCACTACAGAGGTGAGCCTCTGCCTGTATGGTGACTGGTCCACACACTGCTTCCTTTATTTCTTTGTTTCTGGTGTGTGTGTCTGCATGCATGCGTGTGGGCGCATGTGTGTGCATGCTCGTGGAGGTTACGTCAGGTGTCTTCCTTCCTCTGAGGCGCTCCACCTCAGTTTCTGAGGTGGCGTCACTCACTGAACACAGAGCTCGCCGACTGAGCTATAATGTCCAGGGAGCCTCCCGTCTGCCTGGACAGCACTGGCATTCCAGATGTGGGCCGCTGTGCCTAGCCTTTTAAAAGACATGTAGTTATGGTTTTTACTTTCTGTGTCTGTGTGAGTGCTTGCATGTATGTGTATTGCATGTCTTTAACTAGAGTTACAGGTGGTTGTGAGCCACCAGAGGTGGGTTGAAAGATCTGAGCCCAGGTCCCCTGCTGAAGCATCTCTCCGGGCTGAAGCATAGCCCTGCGCCCAGGTGGGTGGTGGCGGTGTTTGTTTTGTTTTTAAGGGGAACCAGGGATCCAAACTTAGATCTGAGCAAACACTGACTGAGCCATCTCCCTGGTGGCTCGTTACTTTTTGAAACAAATCTTGCTGTGTACCTGTGACTGGCCTGAAATACACTATACATAGCCCAGGCTGGCCTCATACTTCAATCTTCCTGTCTCTACCTCTGGGGGGGGGTGGGGAGTGAGGGAGGGGTTGGGATTATAGGCATGCACTACCATGCCCAACTGTGGACTTGCCTTTTTAAAGGCATATGTTGTCGCTGCCCTCTGGGAGAAGTACTCTTAAGAGGTTCCTTTGTCCCAGCTTGCTGAAAGAAAGAAAACCAGTGTGTCTGAAGGCACACACTGCAGAATTCCATGCCCATAAGGGAAGTAAGTCTCTGCGGGACTTCTGTTGGCTGACATCCGGGTACCTGGCACCTACAAGATGGTCCCACTACCCTGCATACCACACACCTGTGGGTTCTCTGGAGGCCAGGAAGGGTGTTTTCCATAGCTGTTCACGCTTGTCTTATCTTCCATGTGCGTGTGATTTGAGCTGTGGGTTTAGGCAAGAGACAGGGCGGCTGTTTCTCATTTGAGATGATTCCACAACAATGGCGGGCATTCTTTGGGGGGGTCTGATGTGAGACTGTGCTCTGAGACCTCAACTCCTGGGACTTGAATGTTAAAAACCAGAGGGAAACAAGGTAGGGTCATGGCAGGGTGAGAAACAAAGAGAGTTCTCTGAGAGCCCGGCAGAGCCTGGGGCTCTGAAGTCCTTTGGCTGCCTGCTTTCCCTGGGGAAATGCTGGCTAGTGTCTGTTCCTGAAGAAGCTGCAGCGCTTTCTAATGACTCGGGACTTCTCCATCCTGCACTTTCTGCAGGCAGGGAGAACAGTATCCCAAAGTGGTAGTCAAATCTGCCTGCCTTTATAGGCAGGAGAATAACTTTGAAGTGCTGTTATCTGTGGTGTAGGGACCCTGTGCTTTCTTGAAGGCAGATGACAGGACTCTCTGTGGGTCCTGTATTGGCACAGACCCTCTGCAAGGTCACCTCTATCCAGCTGAGCCCAGTGAGCCCTGAAGGCTTTCTCCCAGTTGGAGATGGAGCAAGGTCTCCCTGTTTTCCACACTGTGGGGCTGTGATACATAAACGCTCCTTCTGGATGAGATGTGTCTCTTGAATGATACATTGACTTTCCTCTGTCAGAGCATGTGTGCCTTGGGCTTCTCTTCCTGTTCAAAGCCCTTGTCTGCCTCTCTGAAGCCTATGGGGTTGCCGGCCCCCAGGAAGGGTGGAGGTTCTGGGCATCATCCAAACCTGACCCTTTCTGGGCTTTGCGCACCCAGGTTGGCATCTCACCTAAGGTCCATTCTGATGCCAAGAAGCAAATCACACCTGGAACATCTTTAGTGCTAATGGGGAACGTGAACTTCAGAGATGAACTTGACATTATGATTTGTAAAATGACTTACATTAGAGTCTATATTTTACAAATTGTTCGTTGTTTTTGGTACAATAATGTGAGTAATTTCCTCGATTCCTTTTGGTAACATCCCCATGGGTGAAATGGATGAGGGAAAGGGTGGAAATTGAGGTTGAAAGGCTTGATTCCAGAGACCCTCCTATTGCAAGAGATAGCTTGGTTAATGATGTTTTCAAGGTCAAGGTTGTTTTGGGGCAGTGCATGCGTGTGTGTGTGTGTGTGTGTGTGTGTGTGTGTGTGCAGATGTGTGTTATTTGTGGATTGTCAACATTTTTTAATAAGAGGTTTTACAAATGACCCTCACATGTGACAAAAATTAAGCAAATATCATAACTCCTAGACCTTCATGGCGCTAAGGCTATTGGAATATCTTGGGTTGATTTATGTTCCCCAAAAGATATGCTATAGTTGGGTCAAGGGAGGTAGCTCTGCCAGTACAGTGGAGAACCTGAGTTAGGTTCCCAGAACCCACATCTTAAAAAGTCAGTCATAGCAGCCAGTTTGTCCTCCTCGCACTAGGGAAGTAGAAACAAGAGGATCCCCGGCTCTCACTGGCCAGCCAGTGAGACTTAGCTGGTGAACCTCAAGCCAATGGAAGACTGTCAAAGGACATGGGAACCATTACCAAGAGTGACACTGGAGGCTGCCCTCTGCCTTGGATTGTCTCCATACAGCACACATTCACATAAAAGAGAAAGGTGTGTTAGCTGTGGGGGATGGCTCAGAGGGTAAGGGCACTTGCTCTCAAGCCTAAGGAACTAGTCTGAATCCCCAGCAGCCACATAAAAACCTCAGGGGCTGTAGAAAGAGCTCCGAAGTTAAAAATAGCTGCTGCTCCCTCTGATGGCTCGGCCCCAGCACCCACAGAGTGGCTCATAACCACTATCACTTCCAAGAGATTTGACGAGCCCTTTTCTGGCCTCCAAAGGCACAAGGCATGACTATGTTACACAAACATATAATGCAGGTGAAATAGTCACACACTTGTCTGTGGTCCTGACTCAGAGAAGGATTGTGTGTGTGGGGTGGGGGGTGTCAAGATAGGTAAATCCCAAGGACTCTCAGATCAACTTACCTAGCAGAAATGTGAGCCTCTGCTTCTTGTTCTGTGAGAGACTCAATCTCAAGGCAGTAAGGTAGATAGGGAGAGAGGAAGACACTTGTGTCGGTCTCAAGCACCTGCACGTGCATGAAACACACACACACACACACACACACACAGAGAATACACTAAAGTCCTATTTCCCAATACCTCCTTGGACATCTATGACCCTCTTTGAATGTAGGGTTGTTGCAGACCTTAAGATGGATCATAGTGGGGCTGGTGAGATGGCTCATCTGGTAAGAGGACTGACTGCACTTTCAAAGGTCCTGAGTTCAAATCCCAGCAACCACATGGTGGTTCACAAACCACCCAGCCGACCGGAGGGAGCAGAGGTCCTAAATTAAATTCCCAACAACCAAATGAAGGTTCACAACTATCTGTACAGCTACAGTGTGTACTCGTAGACATAAATAAATCAATCTTTAAAAAAAAAAGATGAATCATAGTGGAATGAGTCTTCATCCAATATGAGGTTACAGAGAGTCCTTTGTCTCTGAGTATTGGTTCATGTTTGTACTCCCAATACTCAGAGACAGAGGGATCTCAGTGAGTTTGATAGACTGGCCTACATAGCAAGTTCTAAGCCAGCCAGGACTACATAATGAGACCTTATTTTAAAATAACGTTTTTAGTTTATTTTTTCTGTCTGGCATACCAGAACATGCATATGGTGGCCAGAGAACAACTTAAGGTTACAGCACGCGTCTGCTCACCTGCTTGTGGTCACTCTCTAGGATGTTCTGTAAGTACATGGCACGGTGGCATTTTTTTTTTTAATGCCTGGATTCTTTCCCTCAGTTCAAGGCACTTGTGATCTGTCCCAGCTGCTGCCCATGCCAACCAATAGCATGTAGTTTCCATCTGCTGTGCTGTGTACATCTACCATGGTTGGTTGTCTAATGCCTCAGGTGCGCGCGCGCGTGTGTATGTGTGTGTGTGTGTGTGTGTGTGTGTGCACATTCTGTAATCCCTGTACTCTGGAGGTTCAAGGTTACCCCAGGCTACAGAATGAATTTTGGGGAGCCTGAGCTACTTGTTTGGGGGCAGCCTGAGGTAGTTAAGACTGTCTCTAGCCAGGCATACTGGCACATACTTTTAATTCTGGCACTTGGAGGCAGAGGCAGGTGAATCTCTAAGTTTGAGGCCAGCCTGATCTACATAGTTTCAGGACAGCCAGGACTACATAGTGACATGCTGTCTGAGAGAGAGAGAGAGAGAGAGAGAGAGAGAGAGAGAGAGAGAGAGAGAGAGA
>NC_034592.1:154866097-154872198 GCF_900095145.1 Mus pahari
AGAAGAAGAAGAAGAAGAAGAAGAAGAAGAAGAAGAAGAAGAAGAAGAAGAAGAAGAAGAAGAAGAAGAAGAAGAAGAAGAAGAAGAAGAAGAAGAGGAAGAAAGAAATAGGAAGGAAAGCAAGCTTTTAAAGGCACAGCAGGACAGACAGCCAGGCATGGCAGTGCATGCCTTTAATCACACACTGTTTTGAAAAATGTTGAGGTGCTGGTCACTTTCAGTCACTGCCCTCTGCATCCCATTTGGATGTCAGGCTGGGGCACCACTGTGTCATACAGTCTCCAGTACTGCTCTGTCTCCACCCGTAGGCCCCACTCGTCCATATGAGGTACCCTGAGTACCCGCTGCCCCACTATGGGCTTTTCCCATCAGGCAGTGCATGTGACTGACTCATTACCCAATCTGCTTACAAGCATCCTCCACTCTCTCCCTGCCAGCCTCATTCCTGGCCCAGACGGGA
The DNA here is from genome assembly GCF_900095145.1 of Mus pahari. Lineage (NCBI taxonomy): Eukaryota > Metazoa > Chordata > Mammalia > Rodentia > Muridae > Mus > Mus pahari. Next base: position 154,866,558 of record NC_034592.1, read on the forward strand.
ACCCAGGTCATCCCATCCCAGGACCTTTGCATCTGCTGCTGTTATCCTGGAGACTCCAGTTGCCTCTCAGGAAAAAATGATGACCTCATGGGCCAGGCTATCTCCCAAGCCACTTCCTGCCATCTTCTTCAGTGTGGACCAGAGCCCGCCAGAGTCAGTGATCTTGCTTTTGGGTTGGATTCCCACCACGCAAGCTCTGAGGGCACCTGTATCACCAATGCTTGGAGCTGAAGTGGGCAGGCTAGTAAAAGGTCAGCTGGCTCTAACTGGGGTAGAGTGGGGGTGGGGTCTCCTGAGACCTCTGGTAAACCACACCACGCCGTGTGGTGGTGTGACGATAGCAAGACTGGATTCACAGGGAAGAACTTGGATTTCACATAATTTTCGGCTGTCTGGAAACATTCTTGCTCCAGTGTTTTCTCAACCATTAAATAATGCAAAAATCAGGTGGTGGGATGGCTCAGGTTTTAAAAAAAAAAAATGCTCACTGTGAAAAGCTATGGCTCCAGATTCCAGGGTGGGAGGAGGGAACCAGCTCCCTCCCCGCCACCAGTGTTATCTTTTGCCTTGTGGTCCCCTCCCCACATACCACCTCTGTTATCAGGAAGCTGGTGGTACACAGACATTCATGCAGGCAAAACATAAATGCACAGAAAATAAAAAAATAAATCTTAAAATGTTATAACGATACAAACTAGGAACTAAGGAGATTTTTCCACTCAAATATGGGGGGTCTGAGTTCAAATCCCAGCGCCTGTGGTACCTGTGGCTGATAGACTAAAGTTCTCATGCTCACAAAGTGGAGACTGAGGCTCCCCGGCACAATCTGTCTAGATAGGATAGCTGGATCTCAAGGTTCAGTCGAGACACCCTGACTCAAGGTTTAAATCAAAGTCCAGGAAGACACGGGACATCAACTTCAGGCCTCCACACACATGACTGTTATATGCACAGGCAGCTGCACGTATGACCACATGCGTGAAAGCACATATACATATGCATGCATACCACACACACATGGAAAAAAAAAGTTAAACCGAAGCAGGCTTAAAGGCCTATGCCTGCAGTGCTAGCTACCGGGGAGGCTGAGGCAGGAGGATGATTACTTGAGCCAGAAATTGCAAATCAGCCTGGGAACATAATCCCTTATCAAAAAAAAAAAAGAAAAAAAAAGAGGAGGAAAATCTGAAATGGTGGCCCACGCCTTTAATCCCAACAATCGCAGAGCAGGAAGATTCAAGGTCAGTCTGGTCTCCATAGCAAATTCCAGGCTAGCCAGGGCTACCCAGGGAGAGACTGAACCAGGAGTTGGGGGTTGGGGGTGGGGTCTGTGAACCAGACAAACACAGTTTGGTATGGTGGTGAACAACTTTAATCCCAGAATGCAGAGTCAGAAGCAGGTGGGCCTTCGTGAATTTGAGACCAGCCTGGTCTACAGAGTGAACTCCCTGACGGCCAGGACCACACGGAGGGTTTCAGAACCGAAACCAAACCGAACTAATCAACCAAACAAAAACCCCAAACCTACACAGAAGCCAGATATGGCGGAACAGTCCTGTAATTTCAGGGCTTAAGAGACACAAAGACATGACTGTGAATTTAAAGATAGCCTGGGCTTCCTAATTAGTTCCTGGACAGCCTGGGCTACATAGCAAGTCCTTTTCACAAATCAGAACAACACACCCAAGCAAGGTCTCACGGGGACTGGGATAGGGGAAGACTAAATTAAAACGAGCTGTACTCAGTGTTGGCGTGGTACTCCAATAATCCCAGCACACTGGAGGCAGAGGCAGGTGGATCTCTGTGAGTTCCAGGTCAGCCTGGTGTAATTAGTGAGACACTGTCTCAAAGCCCAGAGAGCAGGATGATGAATCGCCAGACAAAGGGACAAAAATAAAAGTGGACAGGCGTGGTGGTTCCACAGAACAAAACCCAGCCCAGGCTCCGCCAGCCTGTGAGTGGAGCAGTCGTGAAACCTATGGAGAACACAGGTCTGGCCTTCCTCTCTAGGCAATTCTGGATGTCTTCCTGTGCGTTCCACAGTCTGGCCCACGGCCTGCACCAGTTTGAACTCGCTGGCTGTGGCCTGCAGTGGGAGCCGGTGTGCAGCCTCCCTTAGGAAAGTGATGTTAATGAGCTGCCTTGTTGAGATACAGTCTTGTGTAGCTCAGTCTGGCCAGGCCAGCCTTGAACTGCTGCAAACAGATGTGCTCCGCTGCGCCCAGGTCACACTATCCGGGCACTCCTGAGAGCTACGCCCTCAGTCTAGTAAGCCCTCAGTCTAGTAAGCGAGCTTTGAAGCTTGATAGGAACAGGTCCTGTTCTCTGGATGGGAAAGGAAGCGCCTGAATGGCTCCCGTTCTGAAGCCAGCTCAATGTAGAAGACATCCTAGTCTTAGACTTGTAGTTGAGATGGCTCCGGTAGATCTGGCTGTGTGGCCTTGGCAAGTGTCTTGACTCCTCTGTTGCCTTATCCCTTAGAAAACATCGGGGGGCTCTCTCTTAGAAGAGGGCAACCATCACCTGTCTGCCTGCAGACTCCAGGCTCCATGGAGAGCAGGTGCTAGAATCGTTTGACTTCCCCCTGGCTGGAGAATTAGATGTGTGGAAAGACAGCTTCTGCGCCGCCTTCTGTGGCTGGAGAAACCTGAGGCAGGCCTCTAGCTGGGAGCTGTCCTGGTTTGGGTCCATCTGCCGTGCCCCCTGTCCGGCTAACTTTGAGTGTGCTCAGGCAGGGCTCTGACATCCTCTTGGCAGCCGCAGTCCCAGCTCAGCTTCACAGAGCCGCGCCCATTCCCTAGCGCTGCAGCGACTATGTGGTTGGAAGTCGATTACTCCACAGTAAACTCTTTTCCAAGACCAGGTTGTAGGAGGCTTCGGGTGTGCTGGCTTAGCAAGCAGAGAACCCTGGGCTCCATCCGCAGTGTGGAATAAACTGGGTGTGGTGGTTAAGTCTCAGACCTGGGACAAGCAGTTAAGGTGTCTATTTAACATATCAACCTGGCTCCCAGGTTTTCCCAGCACCCCTCCATCCCCACATTATAGGGGATGGCTGGCATGCCCTGCCTTCTACCCCCTCCCAACTCTGCAGTCCAGGGAACTGCTGCCACTCCCCCTGTGTCATCCAGCCATTTTGGTTAGCCATCCTTTTTTTTTTTTCAATCCTTTGCCCACTTGGCCGTTACACCTGGTTCCCCTCTCCCTTCCCTTCCCCTCCCCTTCTCCTCATAGGGCTCAGGGTCCTGTCCACAGTGGACTCTCCCAGGGGTCCCTGCCTCTCCTCCACCACACCCAGCAGCCAAGTCTTTCCTTTTTCTTTCTCAGGTGACAGTCTGATAGGCCCCCCCTCCTCCTTCTCTAAGGGGACAAAGGAAATTGTAGGATCCCGATGAGTATCTCCCATGGGTGATCCCAGCTGCTCTGCTCTGGTGCCAATAGAGGAACAGCCTTGTCCGTCCTGAAGGGACAATCCTCTGTAAGTCACTCCCTGAGAGCTCATGGAGAAGGGGCCTTTAGGGCAGGTGTGAGGATGTAAGGGCCCATCTCAGGCCTGACTCCATCCCTGAGGGCACCCCCTGAGGAAAAAGAGGTGAGCCCCCTGGAAAAAAAGAGGTCTAGTGAATAAGGATTCACTGATAACACCATTTTCAAAAAACTGCCCTTCAGCCTGCCGCCCCACCTCCACCCCCCACGCACAGACTTTTCCATCCTGGAAGTGGGGTGGACATTTTGCTAGAAGGAGCATCAGGCAGCCTCCCTCAGTCATCCCTTGGAGCCCAGGAGAAATGCCAAATTTCAGAAGCCAATGTATTTTGTTTACAACTGCTTGGAAGGTGTTAATGGTGTCTCACACCCAACCTGGCATTGGGACCCTCAACTCTACCAACAAAACACACTGACACCACACTCTCTCCCTACCCCCTCAACCCCCCCCCCCCACACACACATCTCCTCAAATGACCGGCAGCTTCCTTGTGGTCAACACAACCCTGTTTCCTCTTCAGCAACTGGAATCATCAGTTTAGATGCTAAATTAGGGAATAGTTGAGTGTACTGTGTTTGATGGCAGCATAGGGCCTGAGCTCAATTCTTCCTACTGAGTTGTCATTGTCCTCTTCCTGTAGGGTGAGGGAAGCAGATTCCTTTACTGGCTAGTGTTGACAGAAGCACCTGGGAGACCTCTGCACATGCCTCTGGTGGCGTCCCTGATTCTGATAACTGATATGGGAAGGCTTAATATTAATTAGACCATTCCCTAGGAAGGGGATCCTGGATTATATAAGGTAGAGAAAGCAAGCTGACTCAGTGGGCATTAATTAATCCCCTTTCCTTTCTTCTTCCTTCCTTCCTTCCTTCCTTCCTTCCTTCCTTCCTTCCTTCCTTCTTTCCTTCCTTTCTTTTTTCAAGACAGGATTTCTTTGCATAGCCCTGGTTGTCCTCCATCTCACTCTGTAGACCATGCTGTGCTCTAACTCAGAGATCTGCCTCCTCTGGCTCCCCTGAGCACTGAGATGAAAGGTGTTCGTCACTACCCAGCCTAATCCTTTCCTTGACTGTGGAGACCCTCTGGCCGGCTTCTTCCAGCTCTTGCTGCTCCCTTGGCTTCCCTGCTGTGGTGGATCCTGTAAGGTTTTTCTTCCTTAAGTCACTTCTGCCTGGACATTTTATGTCCAGCAATAGGAAAAGAAACTAAGGCAATACCCCAGGAAAAGTCATGTGACCAAGTGACTCAGAGTCAGAGACTCAGGAGCGTAGAACATTGTGTCTCTAGGTGATATTTGGGAACCTTCAGAAGCTTTTTGCTTGCTATAGCCCAGGGTATGCGTCAGGGAGCGTCTCACTCAGGTGCGGAGATGCCCCACCATGAACATGGTTCTAACTATGAACATGAAGGCCGCCTGCAACCACCGCCTCCCCTGCCCATCACAAAAGCTCTACAGAGGGAGAAACAATTCTAAGAATGCAGAAAAATAAACCTGCGAGGGCTGAGGATGTAGCCACTGGGTGGTTGGAACTCTTGCCCAGCATGCTTGAAGCCCTAGGTTCAAGCAGGAGTGAGTGTGTGTAAACGATACTCAAACCGTTGAGATGCCACCCTTGGCCAGGTGGATTGGCATTTTCCCTCTAGTATAAGTTAGCTCATAACTCAAAAAGGACTTGGAGCCAAGTGCAGGGAGCGTACATCTGTCATCCTGGTGCTCAAAATGTCAAAGCAGAGAATCACGATCAAGCTGGGTGGCAGTTGTGCTAGTTCACGCCTTTAATCCAAGCACGCAGGAGGCAAAGGCAGGCAAATCTCTAAGAGTTCGAGCCCAGCCTAGTCTACACAGTGAGTTCCAGGACATCTAGGGCTACACAGAAAACCCTGCCTCAAAAATCAAAACCGAACTAGCAAACCAGGCTCAAGGACATCCCTGTGCGCACGGCGGTTCAATACTGGCCTGGACTGCGGGAGACCGTGGTCCTCACACTCCAGAAAGAAACTAGGGAAGGGGAGTTCTCTAAGCTTGAGGCTTTCTGGGTTGCAGAGCGGAACCCCATCTTAATAAAGTTAAGGGGAGACTTTTTTCTTCAGTAATATAGTTGCCTCTTATTCATCCCCAAGATCTAAATAACTTTAAAAGTCCCACAGTCTTTGCAG
>NC_034592.1:154873360-154896818 GCF_900095145.1 Mus pahari
TCAGCCTGCTCTCTTATAGAACCAAGACTACCAGCCCAGAGATGGTCCCACCCACAAGGGGCCCTCCCCCCTTGATCACTAATTGAGAAAATGCCTTACAGCTGGATCTCATGGAAGCACTTCCCCTACTGAAGCTCCTTTCTCTGTGATAACTCCAGCCTGTGTCAGGTTGACACAAAACTAGCCAGTACAGAGATGTTGAGTGACAGCCTTTTATAGGAATGAAGTCCCCTGTGATGGTGATGGCTGGCTCCAGCTGAGGCAGGAGACTGGCCTTGGCCACAGGGGTATGATAATGTGAGTAGAAGCTTACAGGAATGCTTGCAGGTCATTGTCACTGGTGGACTATGGCTCAGGTGGACTGCTGTGGTTCCCTCCTGCCTTTCTCCATCAGGATGGGGTAAGGAGCCTTGTGAGTTGGTGGCTTGTGTAGGGCTGGGTGGACAGTCCTCTCTTGGTTGCTCTACCCTTTGGGATACACCAGGTAGAGTGGGAGGTGCCCTGAGCTCGAGGCAGGCCCCTTCCCTTCAGTTTCTTCATCATTTGAGCACAGGAATCCTGACTTTGGATGGGCAGAATTATTGTCCTCATTCCTTAAGATTCCTTTCCCACAAGAATAAAAAGCTTAAGGCAGGAGCTGCCAGGCAGTTAAGCAAATCTTCCAACAGCCAGAATGTTCCCCGTGCCTTGGTCACCATTTTCTGTGTCCACTGCTCTGCCATACTCTGCTGGAGTAGAAAGGCTGAAGGTATAACCGCCAATTCCTTTTTAACTTTCCCTTTTTATTTTATTTATTTAGCTTACTTATTTACTTATTTACTTGGCTTTTCAAAGTAAGGTTTCCAGGATATCCTGAACCTACTTTGTAGACCAGGCTAGCCTCAAACTCAGAGATCCACCTGCCTCTGCCTCCTGAGTGCTGGGATGCCATCACTACCCCAGGTTTACATTTTTTGTTTTTTTGGTTTTTTAAATTATGTATCTTTGTGTATGTGTGTGTTTGTGTAGGGTTGTGGCATTCGAGTGCAGGTGCCCTCAGAGGCCAGAGGACCAGGATCCCTTGGAGCTGACAATACAGGTGGTTATGAACCGCCCAGCATGGGTGCTGGGACTCAAACTCAGGTCTTCTACAAAAGCACCAAGGGCTCTTAACCGCTGAGCCATCTCTCTAGGACCCTTTTAAGTTTTTGACATTATATTGCATATCATAAGCCTCAGTTATCCATCCTTCTACCATCTGTCAGTTTACACCTCTATGCATCTACCCATGATTTATCTGTCCATCCACCCACTGTTTATCTGCCCATCCATCCACCTATCTATCCACTTATACCCCCATTTATCTATCTACTCACTTATCTAACCCACCCACCTACTTATCCATCCATCATCCATCCATCCCATCTACCCCCACACACATACATACATGCTACCTGTCCACCCACCCATCCATCCATCCATCTATCTATCCATCCACCCATCCATCCATCTATCCATCCATCCATCATCCATCCATCCATCCATCCATCATCCATCCATCCCATCTACCCCCACACACATACATACATGCTACCTGTCCACCCATCCATCCATCCATCTATCTATCCACCCACCCATCCATCCATCTATCCATCCATCCATCATCCATCCATCCATCCATCCATCATCCATCCATCCCATCTACCCACACACACATACATACATGCTACCTGTCCACCCACCCATCCATCCATCCATCTATCTATCCACCCACCCATCCATCCATCTATCCATCCATCCATCATCCATCCATCCATCCATCCATCCATCCATCATCCATCCATCCCATCTACCCCCCACACACATACATACATGCTACCTGTCCACCCATCCATCCATCCATCCATTTATCTATCCACCCACCCATCCATCCATCCACCCATCCATCCATCCACCATCCACCATCCACCATCCATCCATCCATCCATCCATCCATCCATCCATCCATCCATCCCCTCACCCACCCATTCATCCACCCCTATCTCTTCACTCACCAAGCTACTAATCCTATGATATGTACCAAAAATCTGTTTTCTGGTCCTGTCCCGTGGAGCCTGTCGATGTCAGATGTCCACCCACACTCACACACATGCATGGCCACCTACTTGATGGGAGTCGTGTACGTGAGAACCAGAGTCCATAGAAACGATGTTGCTTCCCTAGACCTCACCACAGAGAATGGGGCGACCTACCCAGTAGCTGGGAAAACAGTTTCTCATGTTCATCACTGCCTGGGCAGTGCTTCTGGCACCTATGACACCACAGCCACGAGCTGAAAGCAGGGTCCTTCCACGTGCTTCATAACTGCCTGCACTTGGGGATGCGTGGAACAGCTCTTTTGATTGTCTGAGATCCATGGTGACAGGGCAGTGTTTCCCAACCATACCTGTTGCAAGGAGGAAGAGGAATGTCCAAGGCAGCTTGGGAAAGACACCGGGAAGATACTGAGGTGCCTGCCTTGTCTCAGTTTCCCCATCTGCCCTGTAAGGTTTGTTGGTTTCCCCTGCCCATTCTGGAAGTATTGGAGTGATGCTAACTCCGAGAATGGACCCAGGGAATCTGCAGGGACATTTGTCCCAGGCCCACTTTCTAAAATGTGGGCTACCCCAGCTCACCTACCTATTGTGGGTTTGAGTGGACTCTAATCTATGCCTGGCTGCAGGAAGCCTCAGCTGAAGGAGGGGTTCTATGTTCCTCAGAGTCATGATGGGGCATGTGGAGGAAGCTGAGTGGATGAGTGCCATCAATGCTTTGATAAAGTCCCAGTTGTCGCAAGGGTTGACATCACACCAAGGAAATAGATTGTGACTTAGCACACTCTTGCTTTTTACTGATTTAGCCGAGATTCACTGTGTCCTTAACATGGGGCAGGCATGGGCTGTGAGCGCTGATAGAGATGGGTCCCCCACTCAGAAGGCAGCGTAAGCTCACGTGAGGGCAGCAGGCATCGACATATTTACACTGACCTCTAGTCCATGGTAGGAAAGTTCAGATGCCACAGGTGGCACATGGAGTGGACAGCTCCTCCAGCGCTAACTCTCAGGCACCCCTCTCCCTGGTAAGAGTCTCATACCTCTTCACTAGTTAGGGCCACATGGCAATCACACATGTCCTGTCCTGTTCCTCTGTTGGTGGCCCCTGACCAGCTCACTTAGCAGCTTGTTTCACGAGGTGTCTTCTTTCTTGATCTTCCAATGCCATCAGTGGCCTCCCATATTTCCAGGCTGACCCCTGAGCTGTATTTCCTGGTAGACCCTACCACAGACAGGAGTGCAGCCTGGAGATCTTGTGGACGCTCTGAGTCCCCTCTAGGAATGACATCCAAGATGAGAGTGAGAGGAGCCAGCCTTGTACAAGGTGCTCTAGGAAGAAGGACCAGAGAGGACCAGGTGAAGGATGAGATTTGATGGCTGGAAGGACTGGAGACAGCACCCGATAAGCCAGCCTTTGGCCACAGGAAGCCACTGGGCATTATAAGTGAGAATATGGTTGCATTTCTATGGTTAGGGTTTAAACTGTATTTACTTATTGGTGTGTGTATGTGTGTGTGTGTGTGTGTAAGTCCACACACACCATGGCATGATTGTGGAGGTCAAAGGACAACTTTGTGTATCCAGTTCTCTCCTTTCGTGGGTTGTGCACTCAATCCTTTATTCACTGAGCCATCTTGCTTATCCCATTTTGGTGTTTAAAGTCACTTTCCGTAAGCTGAGTATGGTGGTACATGGGTCATCCCAGCATTCAGGAGGCTGAGGCAGGAGGATCTCCAATTCTAGGCCAGCCTAGACTTTGTGAGACCTTGTGTCAAAACAAAATAACACACACACACACACACACACACACACACACCACCCAAATCTGCCATTTCTGGGGCAAATGGAGAACTGTTGTCAGGGACAAATCAGCCCTGGTTGATGTCTCAGAGCCCATGGCTGGGTGCTGAGGCAGGAGGACAGCTTTAGCTGGCCCTCTGTGGGAGCTGAGGAAGGCCAGGGAAACATCAGAAGCATCTGGAGGCAGAGCTGCGGGTGACTCAGAAGAGGCTGGCCAGCAGCGGAGGCTCCAGGAAGATCTGTGAGGTCCAGACTTCAGCTGCAGGGACTTGGACCAAGAAAGGGAAGGTTCAGCTGTAGGAGCTCTGGCCTCAGAGGAGGGGCAGCTACACCTTTAAGGCAGCGGGAGGTCTTTCAGCCTGGCCAAATTCTAGGAAGAGCTCTCAGTTGGTTCCTTTAGATAGGGGTTGGAGGAGAGGCTTCGAAGGGGCTGTGTTTGCCAGGAATAGAAGGAAATCCTGACCCTGAGGAAGTAGGGGAGGGGTTGTGGGTGGGGGGTGGCAGCAGAGGTGACAGGGATCATTAGAATTTTATTGACTGAGGTCAGAGGGAGCATTGAGACAGCAGAAAACGTGGGAGATGGTAAATTCTTTTGTTGTTGATGTTGTTGTTGTTCTGTAAATAGTCATTTGAAAGAATTAAAATGACAAAAGGGAGTTTGTTGAACGACTATTATGCAGTAAGCTAAAGGTTAAAGGCCAGAGGTTTTCCCGCCTACCATTCCATACCGCGCCTTTCAGGGAATGTCCCCTCCCAACAGTCATAGCTGCCCAGCCCCCAACTTTACTTTGGAAAGTAAGCTTGAATCCTCTAGGGGCCAGTCAGACCCAAACAGAGAGTCCCTTGGAGCAGAGATTAAAGGCAGTTAGGGGCTATGAGTTCCAACTGTTGGCCTAGGAGGCTGCAGTCACCCCAATTCTCCAGCAGCCTCCAGAGAGGTTGGCCAGGGAGATACTTCCACCGGTCCCCACGAGAGAGTCTCCCCCCCAAAAAAAAATCAGGGTTTCTCTGTGTAACCCAGGCTGACCTGGAACCCACTATGTAGACCAGACCGGTCTTGAACTCAGATCTGCCTGCCTCTGCCTCTCAAGTGTTAGGATCAAAGGTGTGTGGCCACCACCACCTGATAAAGTGGTCTAATTTATCTTGTTAAGACCTTTTCTGAGACAAGTTCTCACTATGTAGCCCCAGCTGGCTTGGAGCTTGCTATGTGCTAGAATTAAAGCAGATTTCTGAGTTCAAGGCCAGCCTGGTCTACAGAGTGAGTTCCAGGACAGCCAGGGCTATACAGAGAAACCCTGTCTCGGAAAAAAAAAAAAAAAAGAATTAAAGGCCAGGCTATAAATAGATTAAAAATAACAAAATGTTGGTGGCTCCCACTCATGCCCTGCCAGCCATCTTGTCAGCCGTGAGTCTCCGTTGCTGCCACACGTGGTCTAGGTACCAGGAACACAGCAGAAAGAGCACTGGGCTTTTTCCTAGGTCCATTCTGGAGGGCTAAGCGCGAAAAGATAATTACGCTGTGCCAGGCCTTGGGCATTCTGTTTTGGGGGAAGCGTTGTAAGGCAGGTGGGTGGAAATATCTTTATTTTATTATTACTATTATAGTTATTTTGACAGACAGGGTCTTACTATATAGCTCTGGCTGTCGTGGAATTTACTGTGTAGACTTGGCAGGCCTCAAACTCAGAGATCTGCCTGCCTCTGTCTTCAGAGTTCTGGTATCAAGGGAATAAGCTGCCACACCAGACTGGGGGGGAAGGGTGTTTTTAAATTGATTTATTGTAATGATTCTGCAATTTCAAAAGTTGCTAAAAGCTCCTAGAGTCATGTATCTTTTAGAGATTTGTCTTTATTGTTCGTGTGTGTGTGTGTGTATGTGTGTGTGTGAGCGTGTGAGCACAAGTCCCCCCTCTGAAGCCAGAGATGCCCCTGGAGCCCAAGCCAAGCTATTTGGGAATTGAACTCTAGTCCTCTGGAAGAGGAGCCTGTGCCCTTAATCATTAAGGAATAACTTCAGGCTTATCCCCCCCTTTTCCCCCTTAGAAACAAACAACTATGGTCTCACGTATGCCAAGTTGAACTGGCATCAGCATCTGCTTCCACCTTCCCGGTGTTGAGCTCTGCAAGCACCTGCCACCAGACTCACCTGGAGGCTACGTCTCAGATTTCATTGTACCACAGTTGTAACTTCTTTCCCTAAGAGTGCTTACAGATGTGTGGTCATGTTTCTGGTTCCGTACTACTCCACTATACATATCATTTATGGAATCCTTGAGGTTGCTTCTTCTGCTAAAAGACTGTGCTTGGTGGTACACACCTGCAATCCTATCACATAGGAAGGCTGAGGCAGAGGGTTTTCATACAGCACAAGGGCAGTCTAGGGTCCATAGTGAGACCTTCTTTCAAAGCAAATAGACAGAAAACCAAAACCTAAGGCAACCTCCTAGCTGTAGTGACACTGTACCTGTTGTTGGCCCAGACAGCCTGGAGGGCCAGGCCTCCTGGGCAGCAATTGACCCAGGAAGGCTGCCAAGTGATAGTGACAGCTGCAAGCTACTCCTGCCCAGTTGAGGGTCTGTCCAAAGGCCCCGTCCCAGCTGGCCCAGGGCCAGCTGCCTTCTTTGCAGCCAGGGATAGAATGCCAGCTGGCTCCCATTTCAGTGTAGGTGCCAGGAGCCTGGGCTTAATGTGTTCGCCTCACTGATGCTCTGCGGGCTTCCAGGAGCCAGGCAAGCCCTAGCTGCCCAGCGTCTCCTAGGTATGGAAGCTTTAAGAAGTGACTCGAAGGTGCTAAGTTCTTGAATCAAGAGCTGGTGACCTTCATTCAGCTCACTTGCCACAAAGAACATCCCCTGCCCACACCACTGAGGGTCTTTTCATCTCTCTGCTGTAGTTCGAATAGACTTATAAATCTCAGGTTGAACAGAAAGGATGATTTGGTAGGAGTTGAGCTCAGGTGGTAGAATGTTTGCCTGGGACGCATGAAGCCCTGGGGGCCACCCAACTCGCTGCATAAACCGAGCATGGTGATGCACACCTGTAATCCTAGCATTCGAAAGGTGGAGGCAGGAGGGACCTCAACCACAGGGTGAATTAGAAGCCAGACACAGGCCAGCATCCCAGCAGAAGCTGGGATAACTGGGTAGCCCTTCTGGTATTGGGGATCAGACTGAGAGCCTTCCTCATGCTAAGCAAGAACTATACCCCCAGCCCTTTTTACTCTTGAGACAGGATCTCACTAAGTTGCCCAGGCTGGCCTCGAACTCATGATACTCAGCCTTGGAGGACGGATCTGGAATCTTAGCAGCTACAGCAGTAGCTGTGTGACTGGGTGAACACACAGCCTGACTTCTCTGAACTCTCTTTGTTCGGTGGAGTGGGGCTTTAGGGGTAGGGTCAGGGGAGGGTAGACAGAAGGTGTTCAAGTGCTATTGGCTGTCTCTATGAAAGTCTTAGCCTGATTCAGTACCCAGATCAAGAGAGAGGGTCTGTTCCAGCAGGCTGGCCAATGGTTCAGAGTTTAGCTGGGAAAGCCAGAGGTGGTGGAGACCTGAAGAGGGGATCTTTTGGGAAAGGAGGATGCAGAGATGTAAATGGCTGAATGGGTAGGGGCCTGGGTGCGATGGCTCCCTGGTCGGGCTGTGAGTTAAACTCCATGTGCTGGTGGGATTCCTTGCATGCTCTTCCCCAAACGCACAACCCAAGCACACACCCCGTCCTTGCGCCCACTGGACCCAGCAGAGGCCCTATCCAGATGAGGAGAGGGCCTTGCTTCGAGGCAGCTGTGGCCTAATCCTTCTGTGGCCTGGAGGTGCAGGGCCGACAGAATTGCCAGGAGCCTGCTCAGGCAGGGCCCTTGTGCACTCAGGCCGGACGGACTGGCAAAGCCATCTGTGGCCTCTGTCACAGACTGCCAGGCTGGGCAGAGCCACGTGCTGGGCTGGAGGGAGCAGACCCTGGTGAATGGCAGTTGTTTGGCCTGCAAAGAAACAAAGAAGCTGAGTTGGGCAAGCTTGGCTTTGTACTCAGTGGCCTGACCCTGCCACAGGAAGGGCTGAGCAGCCCTGGACAGCAAAGGCCTCCCCGAGGGCAGGGGGGGGGGGCACTCTTTGCCTTGCTGTTCACAGTCAGCAAGCAGGAACGGTGAGACTTGATTTAGGTGAACGATTCTGAGCCAGCCTCCCTTCAGCCCTTGCCCTGGTTGGCCTGGTGCATTCTAAGTGGCTCTGCTCAGCCGCCAACCATAGGAGAGCTGACCCGGGCTACCGATGGACTTGAGAGGCAATGCTGTCATCACATAGAAGTGCTGAACCAAGCCAAGCTGGCTTGTTATGTTCTGCACACTGGGGAAACACTAGCTCTCCTCTTACACTTCCCTTTCTCAGTTTGGAGTTTCCAGTGGCAAACTGGAGTTGGAAAAATTAAAAGGAAGTATATAAAAGATTTTAAAAATTATGTTTCCCCTTTTCCCTCTGACAGGATCTCGATATGTAGCTCAGGCTAGCTCCACCTTTCCCTCTGATAGGGGTGTGTGTCTCAATATGTAGCTCAGACTAGCTTAAATCTGGCTTTCCTCCTGACTCTGCCTCCCTACTGCCTCACCACACCTTGCTAAACAATTCTCAAAATTTAAATCATGTGTGCCAGGCGGTGGTGGCGCATGCCTTTAATCCCAGCACTTGGGAGGCAGAGACAGGCGGATTTCTGAGTTCGAGGCCAGCCTAGTCTACAAAGTGAGTTCCAGGATAGTCAGGGCTATACAGAGAAACCCTGTTTCAAAAACAAAACCAACCAACCAACCAAACAAACAAAAAAACCCGAACCAAACAAACAAAATTTAAATCATGTGACATTCTGAGCAATCAAAGGAACTCTGTGCCACGTGTGTGTTTCATCCCTCGTGAGTCAGCCCAGAGTATCCACCCTGTGGGTGCTACACTCCTGTGTTAGCTACCTGCTTACTGTCCACCTCCGTTCTCAGATCATCTGTGTTCTCCTAACTCTGATTGCACGTTGTGTACGACTGTGCATCTGCACTGTGTGGTTATATGTTGAGCTAGATTTGTAGCCAAGGATGACCTTGACTTTGTGACCCTTCTGCCTCCACTTCAGTGCTGGAACCATAGATGTGTCCCACCCACCACACCATACTGGGGATTGCTGCTGAACTTGGGGGCTTCAGGAGTGCTAGGAAAGGCTCTCTGCCTGAGTTCTATCCCCGGCCCCCTTGCTGTCTTAGAACCATCCATTTCACTCCACAATAACAAAGACTGCACCTGTTTAAAGTTTCCCATCAGGGCTGGACAGAACACAGGACAGAGCTGTGAAAACCAGATTCAATTCCCAGCACCCACATGGTAGCTCACAACCATCCTTTGGTTTGTTTTTGTTTTTCGAGACGGGTTTACTCTGTGTAACAGTCCTGGCTGTCCCAGAACTCACTTTGTAGACTTGAGTCATGGAGATCCGCCTGCCTTTGCCTCCTGAGCGCTAGAATTAAAGGCATGTGCCACGGTGCCTGGCTCACAACCATCTTTAACTCCAGGTCCAGGGTACCCTACACATATGGTACACAAACACATGCAGGCAAAACATTCATACAGAATATTATAGAAGTGAATACAGGTGCTGACCCCCCCCCAATCACTGAGTCACCTCTCAGGACCCAGCTGCCTCCCCCAGAAGTGCCCTTGATTTCCTCCAAGCCTTCCCCCCACTTCTACCACAGCCAGCTTCTACAGGGCATTTCCATCAAGGAAAAGGAATCTGGTTGATGTCTAATGTCTGCAACCTCCCGCTTTTGATCCCTTTGGTAAATGTGCTGGTCTGCCTTGTGCTGACCCTGAGGAGTCTAATGATAGAGTAACTCAACAGGAGCAGGCAGGGGGACCCTTTTCAGTGTCAAGGAATCACAGACGAGAGGATAAGCACCTCTGATTGGGCAGTTCCAGGAGAGCCAGGATTATATGGAGAGACACTGTTTCAAAACAAAAACCGAGGGCACGGAGGCAATTAGGGACAAGTTTGCCTGTACTGTAATGGGGCATCCAGGGTATGGAGAAGCTGTTCGGCTTCATGGTGACCCACACAAGGGAGCCTGGGCAGGCTGAACAGAGTCAGCTCAAGGCACATGGGTTCTACGTGCTTGTCTCTCTGAAGCCTAAGTGAGCATGTGCTCAAAATGTGTAGAATTCCCATTCTTCCTTTATCACAAGTTTAATCGCCTCACAGCCTGTACAGTAGAATTATTTGGGGTCCAGTTTTTTTTTTTTTTATTTTATTTTTTAGGTTTTTTGAGACAGGGTTCCTCTGTATAGCCCTGGCTGTCCTGGAACTCACTCTGTAGACCAGGAGGGCCTCGAACTCAGAAATCTACCTGCCTCTGCCTCCCAAGTGCTGGGATTAAAGGCGTGTACCACCACTGTCCAGCTGGGGTCCACTTTTAACTTAGATGAGTGTAGCTCATTTGTGCAATTAACTGCAAAGAGCCAAGAGGGGGAAAAAAGAAAAGAAATAACACACACACACACACACACACACACACACACACACACACACACACACACACACACGAAAAATAAACCAATCCTTTACAAAAGAGTATCTGCCTGCTCACACAGCCACACCTCCAAAGCAAGGTCCCTTCTATCAACTACAGTGTCCCTCAGTGCCAGATAATTACTGTAAAGAATCTGAATGACAGGGGTGGGTTGGAGCAGGGTGGGCATGGAGGGATCTGAAATGCAAAGTTTGCTGGCCAGGCGCTCATACTGCCAATCACATGGCCTCTGAGCATAAGCTCCCATCCTCACTGCTAGACCGAATGTCGGACAGGAGGCAGCTTAAGGGAGGAAGGATCTATTTTGACTGGAGGTTTAAGGGTATGGGCCATCCTGGTGTAGCAGTTGGAGAGGCTCTCAGCTGTGGCAGCAGCAGTCTGTGAGGTTGCTTGGTGACATCTGGCAGATCAGGAACCAGGGACAGAACGCTGGGTTGCTCACTTTCCCCTTCTGTCTTGATTCCGTCCCAGTTAGGAGCCCCTGGGATGGTGACATCTTCTCTCGGTGAATGCTCTCTGGAGACATCTTTCCTGTTGCTAAAGTTCCTCTCTGGAGGAAACATAAAGCAAAATTCTCCTGCTTCACAGGTCCCAGTGACAAACCAAGGCAGGATTCTGCCCTAGTTCACCCTGGGGAGCAGATGAGTTCTGGGGCTCCCTTACCGAGAGCCTAGGCCAGGGGTTATTTACAGGGGTGTGGAAACTCTTCCCCCAGCCAGCCACACCTGGAAAGACTTACCAGCAGAGATGAGCTCCTCAGGATGAGCTCCTCACCAGCATGCTGTAGCCCCTGCCCCAGCTGCGGGTAGCATCGCCAGGTGATCCATCGGAAGCAGATGGGTTCTCAGGTGATCCATTGGAAGCAGATGGGTTCTCAGGTGAGCGCTTCCATCCAACCCCTAGACTCTCTGCTGGAGTCTAAACTGCCCATTAGCACAATGGGGGACACAGCTGAATTCCCCAAGGTGGGGGTTGGCTCAGGACCATCAATCATGAGAGCCCTCGACACAGCTTCTTTTTATTAATTTATGTTTTACATTTTATCCTAGACCATGTGGCCCTGGCTGTCCTGGAACTTGCTCTCTAGATAGGCTAGCCTCTAACTCACAGACATGCACCTGCCTCTACCTCCCTTCCCTTTCTCCCTCTTGCTCCAGGCCCCGCTTTCTCTTGGCCCCTGTTCACTCCTGCCCATAGGTTCTTTATTTGTTTGTCCTTATGGATGGCTGTGAGCCACCATGTGGCTGCTGGGATTTGAACTCATGACCTCCAGAAGAGCAGTCAGTGCTCTTAACCGCTGAGCCATCTCGCCAGCCCCTGAAGTGTCTTTAATGCCAGCTTCCTGGTCTGTAATAAATAGGGTCAGGATGCTCTAGAGTATAGCAGCACTTGCTAAGGTCTTGGCAGGGCCAAGCCAAGGCTCCCACTCAGTTAAGAGGCATGGCAGCTAACCCTGGCTCATCTGCCCTGAGCCTGAGCAGGAGAAATCCTCCCCACCTCTTGGGGAACCCCTGCCTTAGGCTTTCTTGCCTCAGAATTGTTAAGGGTACCCTCTGGCAGTTGTTATCACTCAGGAAGGAGCTGGTGCACCTGCTAAGCAATGGGAGGGACTAGGACTCAGAATTTCCCTCCCTCAGGCCAGATGCTCCAGGGCCACTGGGAAGCTAGTTGGATGAAAACCCTTCATGAGAGAGAGAGACAGTGCCTTCATCCAACACCGGGCCTCAGGTGGCAGCTAAACAACAAACAGCTGTAGAGCACAGCCATTACAAGGAAGCCTTTCAAAGGTCTGCCAGGCAGCCCTTGCTCAGGTAGCCACAGCCTCAGAGGTCGGGCAGATGGAGGGAGGCTGCTGGTGGCCTCCTTCCATCAGCAGCAGCAGAGGACCCATTTGCAGCCCTGGCTGTCCCGGTCACAACCCAGGGTGAAGCACACTCACTGAGGGGCAGGGGAGAGTCTCAGAAAACAAGAAGGCCCCTCTTTGCCAGAGTTAAGCCACCTCAGGATGCAGAGAGAGCTCAGCTCACCACATCCCCTTGGCGAGCTTGGGCAACAAAGGCAACAGCTTTCAACACGCTCTTGTTTTTCATCAATGGCTTCCATTGTAGGTGAGGAGTCTGGGCTCCAGGGGTTGGGTCCGTGCCCTGGCCAGAGTCTGAACCTGGGCACTGGGTTGCTTCCTCAGCCTGTGAGGTTCTGAAGCCACCTCAGGAGGCCCCCAGTGGAGTTGACACTTAGACATCCTCCCTTGACTGGAACATTCATGGCCTCTGTCACCACCTTCTCTTTACTGTGTCTCACATACTAGTCCCCAACTCCAGACTAAGGCAGGGAGTGGCCAGTGACTGTCCGCACCAGTTGTCCTAAACAAAGTTTTATCAAAACAGCCAAGCCCTGTCCCTGAGATTGCTGATAGTGGCTTTGCCCTGACATGCAGCAGTTGCTTGGTGAGGACTCAGCCTGCTGTTCGCGCAACCTCCCGCTTGCTCCCTGGCCTTTTAAGGGGAAAAACAATTGTCCTCTTATATGTTTTTTGTGCGTTTTAGAGATAGGGTGCTCTTGCAGCCCTGCTTAGCCTCCAATTTCACATGGAGCCGGAGCTCAGAATCAAACCTAGAGCCTCATGCATTCCAGGCCAGCAGTTTGCCAACTGAGCCACATCAGCCCCTCTCGGTGTTTGTGACACAGGGACTCACTATGTAGCTCAGGATGATGGAGAAGTTTCTGTGAAGCCCAGGCTGGTCTTGAATTGGAATCCTCCTGCCTTAGGTTTCGAGGGCTGCCGATCACAGGTGTGTGCCAATCATTCCTGGTTGGCCTTTTCACTCTTGAGCTCTGGTGACAGATTCGTTCACTTGACAAATGTTCCCTGAGCATCTGCTCTGCAGGAAGCACTGAACTGGGAGGTGGGGAGAGCCTGGTGCCTGAGGCAGACACGTGGCCGCCCCCTGGGGAAGCTGGGGTGGCTGCCTCACCAGCCACTCATCTGTAATTTTGTGGTTGGGTTGCACCTTACAAAGGAGAAGGTGATGTGTTTTGAGGACCCAGCCCAGCGGGCAGGGACAGATCTGTAGCATGAGTGACAAGTTGGCAGGACCTGGAGGGTGAGTGGGGGCCAGTAGGTCACTGGGCTGCTGTAGGAGGACTGCAGTGTTTCTAGACAGAGAGGCCTCTGGGCAAGGCAGGATAGAACTGGCTCCTTCCAGGAACAGGGTTAGAGCTTGGCAGGGGATATGAGGGGATAGAAGTTCCTGAGATGGCCCTGTGGTTCACCATGACCCGGCCTGGGGGAGGTGGGGGTGAGCCCCTTTCCTGAGGACACTAAGGTAGCCCAGAGTTCAGTCTTAATTCAGACCCACACACAGCTACTGATGTGCGGCTGCCCAAGCTGTAACATGATTTGAAATGTAAGTGAGGCTGCTTGGTCACACTGGCCACAAAAGAAGTGTCCTACAGCGTGGCAGGAGTCTTAGAGGCCAAGTCCCCCGTAAGATGGGTGCAGAGGTGGCAAGGACAAAACTGGGAAGCTCCCTGATGGAGTGGTTGGTAACCAGGACATGGCCCAGGAGCCTGCTACAGTTGAAAGTCTGTTGTAAGCCCGCTTCCCTCCGTTCTACTCCCCTCTGAGGTCTGGTGAGGCTGGAGAAACTCCACACAGTAAAGGAGGAGAGAGGACACTCGGGTAGCCAAGGGTGGACCTGCTGTGTTAATTCGGGGAACAGAAGTGTGGAACCTATCAAAGTGTCCACCCGAGGAGCTTCGGAGATGGCTTACTGGGTAAATTGCTTGCTTCAAAAGTCAGAGGTCCTGAGTTCGGATCTCTGGAACCTGCATGAAGCCAGATGATGCAGTAAGCGTCCATGATTCCAGAACTCCTTGGGCAAGGTGGGAGGGAGAGAGACAGGAGCCACCTCCTCCACTTGCGGGCCAGTCACCCTGGCTCACTAGAAGACTATCTCAAATGAGGTATATGTGAGGACTGGCAGCCGAGGCCGTCCTCTAACTTCCACACATGTGCTAAGGCACACGTGTATCTGCACACACACACTAATATGCACATAATGCACATACACAGACATGTGCAAAGATTTTATTTTTTCTAAAAAGGCCTCCTGGAAAGGCCCACAGAGACTGAGGACTGAAGGCAACTCCAGGCTTTGGAGACGTTTACAGACATCTAGAGCCCTCAGGCCGGAGTCTGCCAGTCTACCCTAAGGCTTGTTTTTGTAGAAAGCTGTTGACAATATCCATCTACTGTCTTGAACTGGAGTCGGCCATTTTCTCATCATTCATTCATTCATTCATTCATTGACTCATTCATTTATTCATATGCTTGGCAGAGCCATCTCAAAGCATATATCTATAAACCTAACTGAAAATCTTAAAAGCTACTGGGCGTGGTGGCATATGCCTTTCATCAGGAGGAAGAGGCAGGTGGATCTCTGTGAGTTCAAGGCCAGCCTGGTCTACAGAGTGAATTCCAAGATAGCTAGGACTGTTACATAGAAAACTCCTATGTAACAACAACAACAACAAAAACAAAAAACACTCCCCCCCCCCAAACTAACAACAATAACAATCTTAAAAGTTGGGCTTCAGCCAGGCACGGTGGTACATTCACACCTTCAGTCCCAACACTCAGGAGGCAGAGGTGGGACATGTCTATGAGTTTGAAGCCAGTAAGGTCTATGTAATGAGATCCTGTCTCAGGACAAATTATTATTGTTATTTTGTTATTATCAAGTGAGTGTATGGTGTTAGTGTGTGTGTGTGTGTGTGTGTGTATGTATGTGTGTGAGTATATGTGTATATGTGAGAATATGTGTATATATATGTATGTGTATGTATGTATGTGTGAGTATATGTGTGTGAGTGTGTGTGCATGTGTATGTATGTGTGTGTATGTATGTGTGTGTATGTATGTGCTGGAGAGCACATGCATGTCACAGATCAGAGGACAGCTTTGTGGAACTGGTTCTCCCCTTCCAACGTTTGTGGGGTTATGTGACTTAACTGAGCCACCTCTCAGAGCTTATTCAAAGATAAAAGACCAATGAAATGAATGATTGGAGAGAAGGCAATAATGCAGGAGCAGCGGAGTCTGGGGTTCGGGGTGCTGGGCTGGCAGTGATGCCAGGGTTTTCTCCCCCTTCGTCTTTTTCAAGCTGTTGACAATGTGCCAGCAGCCACGAGGCCACCGGGCCTCCTGACACCAGCATAAGGGACTGTCAGGGCCCAGAGCTATTGACCTGTGAGTCACTGGCTCAGGTAGGTCATGTGCCTCTCTGTGAATCCAGGGATCTTACAGGCTCAGGCACTCCTTGTTCTCCATGAACTGTGTGAGAGCACTTGGGTACAAGGCAGATTAACAGACAAGAAATTAAGGGGAACAGCAAAGTGGGAGAGAGTTGAGTGGACACTGGACTCGGAACCAGAATTGGCTGTAATGAGTCCACTTGGCACCTCAGGTCTGGGGTCTAGGGCACAACTGAGGCCATCTTAGGCTCTCAGGGAGTTGGCATTCCCAGGGAACTTTGACTGATGGCTCTTTCCTCTGTCCCACTAGAAATCTGGAGAACCTCCCTTCTCTGCCCCCCTCCAGCCCCCACCCCAGTCCAGTCAAGGAAAGGAATGAAGTTAACTGCCCATTGTTCCTGTGACACTTCCTGAGAACAACAAAGAGCCTTTTTACCAGGGAATGTGAAGCAAGCCAAAGCTTTACAGCCTGGAAGTCACCGATTCGGCTGTGTTGGTGCCAGATGGGAGACACCCAACAGGCCATGTTCAGAGTTGAAGCCAAAGCAGGTAGGCTGTGCAGAAAGCCCATATATGGCCAGTCTTTCAGGCATACTGTGCTCAAGTATATAACATTGACTAGATACTTGGAAATAACACACATGGAAGGTTCTGGAAGGATCAGCGAACATGGGAGCCAATTCCCTGATGGGTTACACCTCTTTTCTGCTAGGTCCACTTAGAGTTGAGCTAAGGGAAACAGATGTAGAGACTTCTCACTAGGTCTATATTTTAACTGCCCCCGACATGCCTCTCAACAGAGAGTTCCAGGCAGAGGAGGCGAATGCTCAGTCTGTGGAGGCAGAGAACATGCTAGAACTCTAGTCCAGCAGTGAGATGGAGCTGAACAGGGGGCAGGAGGCAAGAGATGAAGCTGGAGTTAGGGCTGTGACCAAGCTCGAGAGAGTGTGGCAGTCGAAGAGATTGGCTCTATCTTATCCTGAATCCCTGGTGTCCCCGGGCCCTACTGGCAGGGTAGGAGCTTGTCTGTCCAAAACAGTGCTAAAACAACAGATGTTCATTCTTACAATAGCCCAAGATAGGGGTTCAGCCACACCCCCTAATGGCTCCAGGGGAAGGTCCTTCAGTGCTTCCTCCAACTCTTGATGGTGTGTGGGATCCTCGGTGTTCCTTGACTTACCTGACATCCCTCAGCCCTCCCTCTGTCTCCGTCCCCCTCCTGTCAGCATGTGACGTCTTGTCCTATAGGGACATCGGTTATTTCATGTGGCCTTTGCTCTGGTTCAGCCTGACTTCACTTCAGTTTCACCCAGGAAGGCTCTTTCCAAACAAGGTCACCCTCTAGCTGGACAGCGATTCTGGGGACGAGATATTCTTTAACTCAAGACAGCGGCGAGATGCAGGGCACACTGTTCACCTATGGAAGGGATTGCGTCAGCACAAGGAAAAGGCCGAGGAGCCACTGTGGGCAGCGGAAGTGATGAGAGACTGGAGAACGGGGAGGGTGAGGATGGGGGGTGGGGAGGTCAGGGATGGAGGCCGAAGATGTTCACCTGGGGAAACAAAAAGGACTCGGAGATGAGTAGGATACCAGCTGAGTGAGGGGTGCATTCTAGAACCTTCCCTGGGGTGCTGGTGGCTTTTGAGCCCAGTCCTCAGTGACACGGTTCTGTAAGGCTCAGGATATGACCGAAAGTCCACACACAAGTGGGGGAGGTGGAGGCTCTGGGAAGAAGGAAGAAGGCTGGAACCTAGACACAAGCCAGGAACTTACCCCAGCAGCAGGAGCTCACCAGAGACACTCCAAACCTCCTGGCTCAGCGCGTGGGCACCCCTCAGAAATTGCTGATGGCTGACCTAGAGTAAATACCCCTCCCTGTGAGCTCACACTTCAATTAGGCCTCTGCTCCCTCCAGTCTGGTCCCTTACTCTCTGCTGCTGTCTGGGGCGCTGCCCAGATGGCACCAGTGGTCTGTTGATGTCCGGGACAGGGGTCTCTATCCTGAAATGCTAAGGGGGGGGGAGCCTCAGCTTCTCTCAGAGGTTGTGTCCTTCGGATTGCCTGTGCTGTCCAGATGAAGAGCAGGGACCTGCAAAAACTTCCAAAAACTCCCACGCGAACTTGGGAGATAAAACAGAAGCTTACTCATTGAAGATTCCAGAAGCCAGGCATGTGAATTCAGTGTTGCTGGGCTGAAACAGGGTGTCGACAGGGCCCTACTCTCCCTAGGAGGATCTCTCTCCATGATCCTTCCCACCCCTTCAAAGGCAGCATCTTCACCCCCACCATAGAAAATGCTTAGTCATCCCCTTGTCATACATGCTCAGACCTGTGACTGAGGGCACACAGATAGAATCAGGAGTTTCCCATCCCCTGCCCCTCCACCCTCCTTTCTGTTGGGCACAGAGTCTTCCAAAATGACTCAAGCTGGCCCCAGACTCATGATCATCTGGAGCAGGGGCTTGGCAGGCAGCACCACCATACCCGCCTTAATGGCTGTGTTATCTTTTTTGTTTTCTGTGTTGTACTGGTTAGCATGGAGCTCACGACGTAGGCAAGGCTGTCCTTGAACTTGCAGCAATCCTTCCTTATGTGGAGTGACAGGCATGTGCTACCATGGCCAGCTCCATCTCAACGTTCTGTATCCCATTTACTAAGGAAGCCCCTGTTGCTGTTTGTAGTGTGGGAACTCAAGAGCAGGCCTGTGCAGGGCAGCCTGTACCACTTGGTTACACTCCGTGATGAAGACTGACTTCCTTTCAGTATGATGTCGGGTTCTTGGGAGTAGGGCTGGGTTTGTCTATGGGGCCTGTATTCTGCCCAAGCAAAACCCTCAGAGACTGTATAGAGGAGGTGTAACCCACACTGCCGCACTCAGTTTCTTCATGAGTGAACACCAGAGTGTCTTTTAAAATTGCATGTATGGTGTATATGTATATGTGTCTGTGTGTCTCTCTGTGTGTATGTGTGTATATGTGTATATATCTGTCCGTGTGCCTGTATCTGTGTATGTCTGTGTATATGTATGTGTACATGTGTCTGTGTGTCCTCTGTGTGTATATATGTGTATGTATGTATCTGTGTGTATATGTGTGTATATGTGTCTGTGTGTATAAATGTGTCTGTGTGTATGTGTGTGTATATGCGTCTGTGTGTATATGTGTCTCTGTGTGTATGTGTGTGTATATGTGTATATATGTGTCNGTGTGTATGTGTGTATATATGTGTATGTGTGTGTATATGTGTATATATATGTGTCTATGTGTCTGTGTGTATGTGTGTGTATTGTGTGTGTGGAACCTGAGCAGTTCTATTCTTTCCCCCTGTGGATCTTGGAGATTAAATTCAAGCCTTTAGGCTTGGCAGCAAGCACCTTTACCAACTGAGCCGTCTCCCAAGCCCTCAGTTTTTGTTCCCTTAGTGTTTGTTTGACCTGTCTTGGGTCTTGAGTAGCTTCAGCTGTTCTTGTACTTGCTGCATAGCTGAGGATGGCTTAGAACTCCTGATCCTCCTGTCTCTGCCTTCCAGAACTGGCACGAGAGCCGAGCACCGCCGACTCTGATCTCTGCTTCTAATGAAGCATGGCACGAAGATTTTTTAATATTTGTGTGTGTGTGTGTGCACTCGAGCACACATGTGAGTGCACCTGAAGGTCAGATAACAACTTTCTGGAATCAGTTCCCTCCTACCATGAGAATGGTGCTCGAACTCAGGTCATGGGTCAATATGCAGAAGACCAAGCTGTCCTTGAACTTGTAACCCTCCTCCTGTCTCTGATACGAGGTTACAGGCATGAACTCTCTGGGGCATCTTAGTTACCCTGGTCTTCTAAAAGAAAAGAATTTAAAATGTTTTTAATTAATTAAAAATGTTCTCTGTGTGTCTCTGTGTGCACACTGCGCAGGTGCAGGTGTCTGTGGGGACAGAACTCCTGCATGTGGGATCTCCTGGAACTGGAGTCACAGAGGGTTGTGAACTGCCTGACGTGGGTTCTGGAAGCCTAACTTTCTCCAGCCATCCAGAGTCTTTGTTGAAGACTGTATTTCCCAGGCTTCCTTGGAGTGCAGACCACAGGTGTGTTTCCTAGCCAATGAGATCCCAGCATCTGGAGGGTGGGCTTTATGGCTGTGGCTTCCTCCTTCGGGCTCCTCCTTATGAGGTTTTTTCTTTCTTTCTTTTTCATTTTTCTTTTTTGGAGTTTGCTGACCTGGCAGGGACCTATTGGGATGGCACTGTGACAAACATCTCAGAGATATTTGAGTGATGTGTCCCACACACTACACCTACAGCTTGCTTCTTTAGTGATTCTTTGTTATGAATAAAAACAGCCAATTACTGAGTAAGATGCTGGGCTAGGCACTTAACATACTTTGTTTCCAAGCTTGGCAGCAATTACTACACCAAGTCACTGTCCTACAGGGAGGGCTTCATGAGAGTCACCACTCTGACCCTCGGTGACAGCTAAGGAGCCCCAGGCACACATGGGTGGAACCCTTTCACATCTCAAAGCCAGCTGGGAATCAACAGCTTTGTGTGCTTGTGCCTACTTTGTCCTGGGGTCATTTAGGAGCTGCAGGAGTCTGTCTGTCTTTTCATTAGTGACTGTCGGGGATGTGGTGTGAGGCCATGGGGTCCAGCCGCTGTGGGGGAAAGGTTTGTACACGGGCAGGAAGAGTAGCTGGGGTGGAGACAGAACATGGAAAGGGACAGCTTGTGTGGAAGTGAGGCGAGGCTCTATCTCAGCTGAGAGATGCTTCTCTGTTAGGTTAGAGATTTAGGTCCTTTTTTTTCTTTGCATTAAACAACAACAACAAAGAGGCCGGGTGTGGTGGCACACACCCATAATTCTAGTAGTCACCAGGCAGAGGTGAACGGACTGGGACTTCAAGGTCATCATCCTTGGCTATCTAGTGAGTTGGAGGCTAGCCTGGCCTACATGAGACCCAGCTCAATATAACAAACAACCTGCCCTGAAAAGTACAAGACACACATGCACACCACACACACACACACACACACACACACACACACACACACACACAACCAAGCCAACTCCCAAGCAATAAATTCCTTATGCAGATGACAGTGCCATGTGCCCCCACAGCCCAGCATCCCTGCTGGTAAGTTATTGCTAAGTATCTCTGCTCAGAGGCAACTGTCCATACTGGCGCGCTTCACTGTTCTTCTTTAAACCCTTCTCATGCACACTTAGATGTCTATAGCCTTCATTTTCCTCAAGTGCTATTAACATTTTTTTTTTAAGCTAAAACTTATTATTTCAGAAACAAGCATCCCATGTATGTTGAAGGTTAAGATAGTTATTTCTGGATGATGAAGATGATGATGAAGATGAAGAAGAAGAAGATGATGGTGGTTGTGGTCTGGTTTGGTTTTTTGAGACAGGGTTTCTCTGTGTAGCCCTGGCTGTCCTGGAACTCACTCTGTAGACCAGGCTGTCCTGGAACTCAGCTACCTGAGTGCTGGGATTAAAATCATGCACAACTACTGCCCAGTTTACTTCTAGATTATTGTAATAAGTTTTATTTGTAATAGTTTTATTGTTTGAATTTCATCGTGGAAATACCCTTGAAGCTGACTAAAAGTTACTAATTTTTCTCCCTCTGTGCTAGGGTTGATGGCAGGGCTTCCCATCTGCTTGGCAATCTCTCTATCATTAACGAAGTTTATCCTCTAAAGCTCACTCCTTGCAGTGATCAGGCTTCCTAAAGGCCTGGTTCTCCATCACACGAAGTGTCCTGATTTTCTACCAGCTGCAGTGGAAGACACACCCTAGCTCTCCTGCTTCTCTCCCCCGCCTCTCTCCACCTCTAAGGTCACCTTGTAGCCTTTGCTGACATTGAACTCACAAAGCCTCTGTTTCCTTAGTTCCTGTCTCCTTTGTCTCACCTCGGTCCTGAGGCTGCCAGGATCGGTGAGAACTAGAGCAGGAGCCGGGGGTTGTTGGTGCCAGTGCTGGCCGGTGCTGGGGGTGGGACACAGACGTGGTCCCGGAGAACCAGGCTTCCTGGGCTGGATGAGGGATCATGTGACCATCCGTTGGTGAGGACCTGGAGCAGGAACGCTCTCTGCTCTCTCTGTTCTCTCTGCAGTCTTCGGGCTACTTTTCCACCTTCAAAGAGGTCAACGTGATAGAGGGAGTTACATCAACAGGAACCTGGGTGGCCAGATAGGTCACAGACAAGGCGACATACAGAAAGGGGAACGAACATAGTCTCTCTTTGTTCCTGACTCACTTGCCTGTGTTCTTGTGACACCCCCACACACAGTACACACGCATGCACATGCACACAGGCACACAAACAGACACACAGACACACACACACCTCGTTGTCTTGATGAACAGGAGGAAATGGTACCCTTTTCTCTAGCCGGATATCCTTCAGACTACAGGATCATAGCCTGCTCTGCCCCCTCTCCCAGGCCCCTAGCTAACCCTGGGCTCCTTTGGGCCTCCCCTAAAATCACCTTCTCTGAGAGATCTTCCTCACCAGCACGCCTTCCTTGCTGGAGTTTATTCATGTGTGAATGTATGCAGTCCTTGTCTGTCTGTCCTCATATCCGCCCCTCCGTACAGAGGGAAAGAACTGACTAAGCTGAGCCTTAAACATGCCAGTGAATGAAGAGGAGAAGAAGAAAAACCTAAAAGAATAGTGAGGCTCAGGGTCATCCAGCTGTTAGCAGCCGGGGTCACCGGACAGGGCACTCTCCATGCACAGCAGTAACACAAAACTTCCTTGGCAGAATCCACCTCCATTTGACATCAGAATCAACTGGCCACCTGCTGTGGCCTCCTTAACCAAGGAAGATGGCAGCAAAGACTTGTAGATAATTCTCCAACCATCTGCATAATTGAAATGGCAAGTGGCCCGGGTGTGGCAGAGTCTGGAACCTTCTAGAAGAGCAGGCCCTGAGCAGATGCTGGCTCCAGGGATGCCAGGCACAGAGTCCCATTCTGCTGAACGCTTTCCCATGCAGTTGCAGAATTGGTCAGGGGAGTGTCTCAACCATATGTCTGCATGCTGTAAAGGCAGCTGGTTTGAAGCACAACGGGTTTTGCTGTTTTTGTTTGTAATATAAGAGCCCAGCAGCGGTTGGGGCAGAGGTTGGCTTCTCCATGGGCAATCCCCTTTCACCTGGGCATAATCACATCCCATAAATCTCCAGGCAGAGTCTGGCATTCTTGTAGGGTATGGATATCCCAGACCAGGGACGTGGCAAGCCTCGGCTTCTGTGAGGCACATTAGAGTCGGACTGGAGATGCCATGTCAGATTGGACAGGTGGGCATGGTGCAGACTTCAGGGCCAGCGGCTGGCCAGGCAGAGGGTCTGAGCCTGATGCTGTCTCTCTCTCTTTCCATCTCTGACCCTTTGCCTCTTCACCTCACGCCTGTCTCTTTGGTTCTTTTTCTGTCTTTGCCCCATCCTCTTCCCATCTCTGTCTCTCATTTCTTTGTTTCTCTCAGTCTCTCTCTCTCTCTCTCCTTCCTCAGTCATGACTCTTTCCAGCTTTATCACTCATTCTTCCTCTTCCATCTGTCCCTCTGTCCTCCCTGTCTCTCTGTCCCTCTCTCTGTTCTCAGTATTCTTGTTTCTGTCTCTCTTTGTCTCTGTTTCTCCTTCGAGCTCTCTCTCTCTCCTCTCTCTTGCGCTCCCTCCCTCCTCCTTTCCCATATCCATCTCACTCCCTCTCTGGTTTTCTTTCTGTCTCTCTCACTAATCCCACCCACCCCCACTCCCAACCCCCCC
>NC_034592.1:154896889-154906649 GCF_900095145.1 Mus pahari
CCCCCCCGAGTCATGGCATCTTACTTACTGACTTGTCACTTTTTAAGGAGCTGGGGAGTAAACTGATCTTGTTGGGAACAGATGTTGGGCTCTTATTCTTTGTCACGCTTTTTTAACCAAAACACCCAAATTTATTTTTTAAAAAATTCCAGGGCAAGACTTTTCAACTCCTCGGAGAGATTAAATTTCATCTCCGCTGCATTTTCCCAAAGGTCACGCACAGATTTGCGAAATGTTGGGGGCGCCCATTGTGAATGTAGCCCATTCCAGTTTCCGACTTAGGAGAAGGCAGGATTATGGTTCATTCATGAATTCATTCATTTATTCATTCATGAATTCATCTCTCAGAGTTGCTAGGGCTTGCCATGTTGGTGTTGAATGAGGTCATCTCCCACTGGCCACCGTTAACAGCTGCCTCTCCTGGTTAGCGTCCCAGATATCTGCTGGAGCAATCGTTTCCCAAAAATATAGGATCCAAAAGCCAAAGCTCTGTCACTAGATGGACTCCTTGGGGCAACACTTTGAATAAGGCTCTACTGAGCGGCGCTTCTGTTCCTGTAGCATCAGTTGGTACCCATTATGCAGGCAGGCTAGACTGAGAGCACCAGGGACTCTCTTGACATGGAATCTCAGTGGACATGGCTGGAAGGCTGACTGCAGTGGGCATTGCATGTTGGTGTCCTCTCTCGGGGTGCTGGGACTCCTCATAGGACAGTGCCTTTCCCAAGGATGGACATGGGATAGCACTAGCCTGGGGCCTGACACACTTCAGTTAGATTCTGAGCCATGCCACATCGCCTGTGTCTCCCTCTGTCTGTGTGAGCAGTCCCACGACCCCCAGATTCCACGATAGGCACAGAGACACCATTGCTCAGTGGGAGGGGTGACAAAGAGCTAGTGACCGTTTCAAAAAAGCTACCAGAGCTTCTTCCTCTTAGCAGAAAGGACGAATGCCAAAATCCACTTTCTCCAGAATTCCAGGGGCCAAGACATTCCTCTCTGCATGGGTCAGAGACCCATGGGTGGGGTCTGGAGCGGTTCCTCTCTGGCGGTGGGGAGGGGTCATAAGGTCACCCATCCCCTCTGCTGCAGAGAGTGGCTGATTGGCTTCAGAGTTTTTGAGGCTTATTATGTAACGCAGACTAGTCTTACCTAAGAATCCCCCTGCCTCCAGCTCTCCTGTCTCAGGGTTACAGACATGGTCCAGCATGTCTGACTTGGATTTACTGTCATTTTCTCGATTTATTTTACATTTGTTTATTTACTCTGAATGAATGTGTGTGGCACACCTATGTTATCGTATGTATGCGGAGATCAGAAGACAATTCACAGGAGGTTTTTCTCCTTCGGTCATGGGGTCCCAGGGATTGGACTCGGGTCATCAGGTTTGGGGAAAACACTGTTAACTACTGAGCCATCTCACCGACCCAGTTTTTAAGACTCTGTTGAGTGAGACGCAGACTGGCCAGGCCACTGCCTGGATAGGAGGAAGAAGTTGGAAGATGAAAAGAGCCTCTGTTGTTGAGGAACAATGAAACTATCACTTATCTTTGCGATGCCTTTATGGGAAAGAGAAAGCCCTTGTCACATAAGCCATTCTAAGGAATTCTAAATGAACACTTCACAGTGTCCTTTGGCAAGGCCATGGTGGGTGAAAATTCTTTGCCCTGTGGCCAGCTGCGGCTCTCTGAGATTTGGCTGTGTGGAGAGTTGGCTGTCCAGGTTGTATTATCTTTTCTCTAAGACCTATCACAGACAAAGCAGGTCTTCTAGCCCGGGTTCTGTTGATCTTGTGTCTTGGTTAGGGTGTGACTGCTGTGAACAGACACCATGACCAAGACAACTCTTATAGGGACAATATTTAATTGGGGCTGGTTTATAGGTTCAGAGGTTCAGTCCATTATCATCAAGTCAGCATCTAGGCAGGCATGGTGCAGGAGGAGCTGATTGTTCTACATCTTCATCTGAAGGCTGCTAGTGGAAGACTGGCTTCTAGGTAGTTAGAAGGAGGGTCTTAAAGCCCACACCCACAGTGACACACCTACTCCAACAGGGCCACACTTTCTAATAGTGCCACTCCCTGGGCCGAGCATGTACAAACAGTCACGCTTTGTCTAGATAACTTGGTGGGGGACCATCCTGTGAGGATGTGGAGTATCCCTAACTATTCATGAGGAACCACTCACCCCTCCTCCCTCAGTTATGACAACTCGAAACATCCCTCTCCCGGATGGTGTATGTGTGCAAGAATTAGGCACTGTTGAGAGTCAGAGGACCACAGGGCTCACTCTAAGACAGACATGGACATGCTGCTCTACTTGGTCTGGGAGTGTTGCCATCAGGGTCCTCCTGGTCATGTTCCACTCACAGGACATTGGTGTGGATGGGAGAGACCTTCTCCTGCCTTGGGCTGAGCTGGCCCCTGAGGGGTATTCAGATGGTTTCCATATGAGTCGTTTCTCCCAGACTGAAGTGGGATCATGATTTAAGTTTGGAGGTTTTGTTTAATTTGTTTGTTTGTTTGTTTTTTGAGACAGGGTCTCATTAGGCCCAGGCTGGCCGCAAATAATTCCTCATCCTCCTGCCTCCACCTCCTGAGTTCCAGGGTTGCAGGAATGCACCGCCATGCCCAGTTTATGCACCACTGTGTAGAAGCCCAGGGTTTCCAGCACACTAAGCAAGCACTCTACCAACTGAACGGCCACCACAGCCAGCAGCCACCCGATGTCAGGAGACTCGGCTGTGAGTCGATGCCCACGAGTATGCATTTTTGTTACGAGGCTGAGGTCACTTGAATGGGAAAGCAGAAAGCAGGACATTTCCAACCCCCTGTGTGGGCTTTGAGAATAGAGACCTGAGGCAGGGGGATTTACGTTTGAGACTGGCCTGGTGTCTATGTGAGTCCCGGGCCAGGTGTGCAGTGTGTTCAGGTTCACTCCGCTGTTATACAACACTCTGGCTGGGGGTAGCTTTGGGAGGAAAGGGCTTACTTGGCTAACCCTTCAAGTTCATCACTGAGGAAGGGCAGAGCAGGAAGTCAGTCAGGAGCTGGAAAGCAGAAGCCACGGCTGCTTCCTGGCTTGCTCACTGACTCAGTTTTGGTAACCTCCTTTTTCCCAAAATTATTTACTGGGGCAGGAGAGACAGCTCAGCAGTTAAGAGCCCTAGCTCTTCTTGTGGAGGGCTCAGACTCAGTGGCTAGCACCCACATGACAGTTCACACCATCTGTATCTCCAGCACCAGAGGGTCCCATACCCTCCCCTGTCCTCCACAGGTGTCAGGCATGAGCGCACAGGCGTGCAGACATGCATACAGTCAAAACACCCAAGTGCATTGCAATAGATACAATTACATTTTAAAGCATATTTATTGTATTTTGTGTGTACGACGAGCACTTTGCCCTTATGTATGTTGCTAGTGTACCTTGTTTCTGATAAGGCCAAGAAAGAGCAGTGTATCCCCTGAAACTGGACTGACAAAAGGTGGTAAGCCACAGTGTGGGTGCTAGGAATTGAACCAAGGCACTCTGACAGAGCGGCCAGTGCTCTAAACTGCTAAGCCGTTTCTTTAGCTACTTGGCTAGCTTTCACAGCCTACTATCAGGTGCCTAGGGAATAGTGTCACCCACAGTAGGCTGGGCCTCCTGTGTCAAATAACAATCTAGACAGCACCCTACAGATATGTCCACAGGCCAGTCTGATCTGGGAAATCACTAAATTGAGACTCCCTGCTGGGATGACTTTAGGCTGAGTCAAGTTGACAGCGCAAGCTAAGTAGGACCGAACATAAGACCTTAGATTTCAGTGTTCAACAGGGAACAGCAAGGCGACTGCCTTTTTGAGTAAGGGATTTATTAATACCATAGATAGACAGACAGCAACATAGTAAGGGTTCTGAAGAGTTCAGACCCACAAGGCTAGGCATAGATCCTCTTGTCCAGGTCTCAAAGAAAAGGTGGAGGTCCCAAACCACGTCGTTAATGACTATCCCATTGTGACAGCCTGTGCTAAGTCAGTTTCTGATTCTCCATAGCAGGGGAGGGTATCAATGTTCTAGTCAACATCTGTCCATCCTGAGATGTGCAGTCTGTGGCCTCTGAGTACTTAGGGTAATCCTCCTGGGAAGTTCGGGCTGTAGACACAGGCAGATACAATGTGGAGTCCACTGTTGCTGCGGCAGCGGCTGTGAGGTGAGAGAAGAAGAGGCTCCTGCAGATGCACATGGCCTGAGCAGCCCCAGTCCACACCTCAGGGGGAACGAGTAGGCTTTGGCGAGTGCACCCTCCCAGGGATGAGCTCAAGAGGTGATACCAGCTTCGCCTGCATGCTGGAAGATGGGCAGCTTGGCCTGCTTGCAGGAGGCTGGGCGTGTTTAAATGATCTGATGGCTGGAATGGTTAATTCATTATTCTGCTTTCCACAGTGAGGCCCCGCCCATCATCATGGAACCCTGCTCTGTAAGCAATAAATCAGAGCCGCTGGGGTCTGAGTCATCCTCCCTGGATGAGCCAAAAGCAGCGCTGTCCATTGAGCATGCCGAGGCTTGCCCTAAACACTTCCTTTTGGAAGCAGAAGCTACCCAGGGCCCAACGAGAGCCAGCTTGGTGCTGGCCAGGCTAAAAGTCTGTGCTCCCTCCCAATCCAGGCCTCATCAGTCTCTCGCACACAGCTTGCCACTCTGAACCCCAGAGCGAATCAATCTCTGCTAGCATCGTGCCCCCCCCCTTTGTAACCTGGTATTTCTGGTGCCAACAGTGGCATGTTCTTCAGAGACTTTCCCGTGTTCCTGGTCAGCGCTCCTCCTACCTCAGAGTGCAGGCAAACCTGAGAGCGCTCTTCCCCCTCTCACAAGCCAAAAATGAGGCCAGAGCCAGAGCCAGCCGCTGCCATTCAGAACTCAAGTTTCTCACAGCCCTGCCTTAGTACTGAAAGGATTTCTGCTGG
The DNA here is from genome assembly GCF_900095145.1 of Mus pahari. NCBI lineage: Eukaryota > Metazoa > Chordata > Mammalia > Rodentia > Muridae > Mus > Mus pahari. Next base: position 154,901,834 of record NC_034592.1, read on the forward strand.
GATTTCTTGGCTGCCCAACCAGAGGAGCTGTGTGAAGTTCAATAGTAAATTGACAGAAACTGTGTGTGCCACTGGGGCGTGGGTAAAGAAAGGAATTCTCTGTCTCATGTGGCTGAAAAGGACATCAGTATCCAACTGCACTATGGCCATGCAATTATCTGCTGCTTTCAACTTTTCTTTATGTATCCCAGTTGTTAACATTGGATACAATTTAGAACAGGCTGGCCTCGAACTCCCAGAGATCTGCCTGCCTCTGCCTCTGTATTTTGTGTGTATGACGAGCACTTTGCCCTTATGTATGTCTGTGTGTTGCTAGTGTGCCTTGTTTCTGATAAGGCCAAGAAAAAGCAGTGGATCCCCTGAAACTGAACTGACAAAAGGTGGTAAGCCACAGTGTAGATGCTAAGAATTGAACCAGGGCACTCTGACAGAGCGGCCAGTGCTCTAAACTGCTAAGCCGGGGTCAACTTTACAACTTTAGACACAATCTTAGTCAAGGATATGAACCACACTCGCCTGCTTCAGCTAGCTTAGGTGTGAAGCCTAGGGCTTGACACTTACTCGGCAAGTGCTCTACCCATGAGCTGTACTCATAGCCTACAAAACACTTCCAGAAAATGGGTCTAAGGGTTGGTTGGGGAAGTTGAGGGAAGGGAACAAAGTCCAACTTACTGAAGCCTAGAGAAGGAATCCAGATCTCCTCCCTGTCTAGTATGTTCCCAAGGAGGACCTTGAACTCCTGATCTTCCTGCCTCCACTTCTCTGGTGTGCACCACCATTAAATTAGCGTTGGGGGGGGGGGGGCTGGAGAGATGGCTCAGCAGTGGAGAACTCCTGTATTTGAGTCCCATCACACCCTTAAGGTTACAAAACTTTGTAACTCCAGTTCCAGGGGATTTGATGCCCTCTTCTGGTTTCCATGGACACTGCATGCACATGATGCAAATACAACAGGCAAAATATCCATACACATAAAATGAAAGTAAATCAATCTGTCTGGTGGTGATGGTACGTGCCTTTGATCCCAGCACTTGGAAGGCATAGACAGGTGGATCTCTGTGACTTTGTGTCCAGCCTGGTCTACACGGCTAGTTCCAGGACAGCCAGAACTACATAGAAACCTTGTCATGAAAAACCATACTATATATATATGGGGGAGGGGTTTGTTATTGTTAGTGGTGGTCTTGGTTTCTTGTTTTGTTTTGTCTGGGTTTGGGTTTTGGCTGTCCTGGAACTCCCTCTGAAGAACCAGGTTGGCCCTCCAACTCAAAGATCCACCTGCCTCTGCCCCCCAAGTGCTGAGATTAAAGGTTGTGCCACCACCGCCCAGCTAAATGACTCAAGCTAAGAAGAGTTATAAGGAATGAAAAAGTCAGAAAAGAAAGTGCACAATGGGGGCTGGAGAGATGGCTCAGCGATTAAGAGCACTGACTGCTCTTCCAAAGGTCCTAAGTTCAAATCCCAGCAACCACATGGTGGCTCACNACCACCCGTAATGAAATCTGATGCCCTCTTCTGGTGTGTCTGAAGTCAGCTATAGTGTACTTAAGATCTAATAATCTAAAAAAGAAAAGAAAAGAAAAGAAAAGTGCACAGTGGGGAAGCCTGGCCCAGTCAGAGGAGGTTAAACAGTGTCCCCCAGCTGTGCTGTGAGAAGGTCCAGCCTGGCCTTCCCAGATCCCCAACTCCCATCTCTATGTGAGAACAGTATCACAACTCAGAGCTGAGAGCAGACTCCAGACACCCCGCCAGGTCCTTTATGTCACCAAGTTCACTAAAGCCAAGGAAATCTGAGAATCAGTCACAGCCAATGGAGATGTCAAAGGGGATCACCGCTATTGTGGCTAATTGCCAATTTGACAGGGTCTGGACTCACCTGAAAGGAGGGCCGATGGGCATGTCTGTGAGGTCATCGTGATTGGGATAATTGACATAAGAAGACCCATCTTTTCTTTAGCTCACAGACAATTTTATTAGAGTTTAAAATCCCCAGGGCAGGCAAGTTAACCCCATCCCCCACCCCCATCCCCTGCCACCCCCAACTGAATGACTCAGAACAGCTGACTTACGTACGAGCTGTGTGGTTGGGGCTTTGCACTGATTCAGGAAGACCCATCCAAATGGTGTGGCACCATTGACTGCACACCTGGACCAAGAGCCCTAATAAACCTTTCCTCCCTTGGGTTGCTTTTGTCCACAGAAAAAGAAATTCAGGATCCTAAATGAAAGGCTGGGTCAGGGAAAACTGATTGTGTCAAGTGTTGACTTTAGCTGTCATGTATGCAGGGGATGTGGTGGCATACGCCCTTGATCCCAGCACTCAGGGGGTTGAGACAAGCAGATCTCTGTGAGTTCAAAGTAGTAAGACCCTGATATCTGCTCCCACCCCCAAAATCAATATTAGTTCAGGAATGTTATATTCATGAGATTCTAATATCAGATTAACTGGGTTTTTGTGGCAAATCTGGACTACCTCGGTTATTTTTCTGAAAATCTAAAACTTTTCTGACACCTAAAAAAACCAAAAAACCTATTTTGTTTATATATTTAAGATATTATATAATATCTTAAATATATTATATAATTGTCTTAGTCAGGGTTTCTATTCCTGCACAAACATCATGACCAAGAAGCAAGTTGGGGAGGAAAGGGTTTATTTGGCTTACATTTCCATACTGCNGTTGATCACCAAAGGATGCAGGACTGGAACTCAAGCGGGTCAGGGAGCAGGGATTGGAGAGATGGCTCAGTAGTTAAGAGTGCTGGCTATTCTTCCAGAGGATTCCAGTTCAGTTGCCAGCACCACACGGTGGGTCACAACTGTCTATATATAACTCCAGCCCCAGGAGATCCCACAGTTCTGAGGGTACTGGACACATAGGGTACATAGATATGCATTTAGGCAAACACATAAAAATTAAATTACACAAAGATAGGTTTTCTTTGTGTGCTGGTGGGTGAGGGCTCCTTTACCTGCCGAACCATCTTGCTGACTCTTACGCCTGTGTCTGGAGCAAGGAGAGAAATGTAGTTTCTTAGCAGTTGAAGTGTATCCAAAACCAAGTATCTTTGTTTACTGACTTAAAAATGGTTTATTTATTCATTTATTTTATGTGCATTGGTGTTTTGGCTGCATGAATGTCTTTATGAGGGTGTCAGGTCTTTAGAATTGGAGTTATAGACAGTTGGGAGATGCCCTGTTGGTGCTAGGAATTGAACCTGTATCCTCTGGAGGAATAGCCAGTACTCTTAACCTCTGAGCCATCTCTCCAGACCTATTTATTTTTAATCTTCTTTTCACAATATGTGGTTTCTTCAAGGGAGAGAATATCCTGTTCCAAGTGCTGTCACCCTCGGTAGGATGCTGGGCATGACAGGACACACTTAATTCAGGCACTTGTGTGTTCCAGGTCAGCCAGGACCACAGAGTGAGGTCCTGGAGATAGGGGAGGGAAGAGGAGAAGAAGTGAAGGGGAGGAGGAGAGGGAGAAGGAGGGAGAGGAAGGGAGGGAGGGAGGAAAGATGTGAGGGAAGGAGGAGGGGGGGATTTAGAAGGGAACTTTAGTTTGTCAAATATTCCTTGATTTTTTTAAGGGTGCTTTATAGACTGGCGAGATGGGTCAGCGTTTGCTGCCAAGTCTAAGTGTGATCCCCAGATCCCTCATGGTGGAAGGAAGGGTTTTGGAAAACACTTCCTTCAAGTTGTCCTCTGACCTCCACAGGCACTCCAAGGCACATGTCCCCTGCCTTTAATAAGCACGTGTAAAAAGGTGACACTGAATCACCGGCCTGCGAAGAGCCAGAGGCAGGATAACACCATTTAAAGGATGGATTTGTAAACGGAAACCACCCTTGCAGCATGTCAGGGGTTCGGGAGCCCTGTGGACCACCCACTTCTCCTCTCTGGGCACCACGAAGTTCTCTGGTAAGATTTGGCGACCAAGTCATGTCCTTGCACAACGGTGTCTACTACTTTGTCTACTTAGTGGTGTTCTTGTGGAAGACCGGGTGACTGCGACTCAGCGTAAAAGGCCAATGTGGTCATCTGCTCATGCTTCCCAAACCAACCGGGGCCAGATAGCCAAGCCACGAGCCGCGAGTGCTGTGGGGCATCTGGAATCGTCTGGGGACAGAGGTCAGCCAGCAATGTTCTCCTGCCAGGAACAGTAGTGACAGCTTGCAGGAAGCTGACCTTTCTGCACTGGGGCTAGAACAGTCCCAAGCTCTGGCCTGCTGGCAGCTCAAGAAGGCCTAGACTCAAGAGAGGTTCCCATTGGCTCAGCTGAGATCAGGTGACCACTTCTGGGCTAAGCGATTGGGCCATCCGGAACCCAAGGGTCCCTCCCCCACAGGAGCCGCGTGGTGCAGAGGGGGTGAGGCACGAAGAAGGGAGGCTCCATTCTTTAGGAGAGGAAATGGCCCCGTGACATAAAACAGTTGAGGACCGCTTACTAATGTACCGTGAGCACATGATTAGAAGGTCCCAGATGCTACATGTTTTGTCTCTTCTTGGTTTGTTTTCTAGACAGGAAAATCAAACACATTTCTCTGTTTAAATGGGTTACCAACTGTCTTTTCCTCCATCTCACCCGTCACTAATGTTAATATGTTGCTATTTTTCATTATATTCTTTTTGCCCTTTCACCATGTCTTCTCTCTCTCGCCCTCCTTCCTTCTTAGTTTTTGTTTTATTAGTATTTGGTTTTCTTTTCTTTTTTCTTTTTTTTTTTCTTTTCTTTCTTTCTTTCTTTCTTTCTTTCTTTCTTTCTTTCTTTCTTTCTTTCTTTCTTTCTTTCTTTCTTTCTTTCTTTCTTTC
>NC_034592.1:154907624-154919721 GCF_900095145.1 Mus pahari
GTAGCCTTGGCTGTCCTGGAACTAACTCATTTTGTGGACCAGGCTGGCCTCGAACTCAGAAATCTGCCTGCCTCTGCTTCCCAAGTGCTGGGATTAAAGATGTGTACTACCACCGGCCGGCTGGAAATTTTCACTCTTAAACCCAGGCTGGCTTTGAACTTACAGTAATTCTCCTGCTTCTGGCTCTCAAGTGCTAGGACTGCAGGCATCGACCACCACAGGCAGCCCTTGGCCAACCCTTTTTTTGTTTGCTTTGATGCAGGACCTTTCCATGTAGCTCTGAGTGTCCCGGAACTCTCCCTGTGGACTAAGCTGGGCTTGAACTCACAGTGATCTGCTTGCCTCTGCCTCCATAGTACTGGGATTAAAGGTACAGCCACTACATCCCAGTCCTTAGTAAGTTTTTAAAATTTAAGTATTCGGGTTGGAGAGATGGCTCAGTGGTTATGAGGTCTGACTGCCCTTCCAAGAGGCCCAGGGTTCAGTTCCCACATGGCAGCTCACATCTGTCTAGAACTGGATCCAGCACCCTCATACAGACATACATGTAGGCAAAGCATCGATGCATATAATCTATATAATCTATATAATCTATCTATCTATCTATCTATCTATCTATCTATCTATCTATCTATCATCTATCTATCTACAGTATTGCTGATAACCCCAGCACTCAGGAGGCAGAGGCAGGTGGATATCTGTGAGTTAGAAGCCAGCCTGTTCTAAGCAGTGAGATCCAGGACAGCCAGGATTACATAGACCCTGTCTCAAAAGACAAAAAGAAATAAAATAAAATTTAAAAGTTAATGAATTAAAATATCAGGGGGTTATTTTGGCATGGCAGTGCATGCTCATAATCCCAGCACTCACAAGTAGAGGCAGGAGGATGGCTGGTTTGAGACCAGTTCGAGCTATACTGTAAGATTGTTTCAAAACACAAAGCAAGATTGGGGGTTGGGGGTGGGGGCTCAGTAGGTAAAAAGCATTTGCCACACTAGGCTGATGGCAACCTGAATCTGATCCCCAGACCTTACATTAAAAGCAGGATGTGGGGTATGTATCTATAATCCCCACACTCCTACAGGGCCATGGGAGGCCGGGACAGGAAACTGGCCCAGAGCACCCAGCCAGCTAAGCCTGGGCTATGATGTAACCACAGAGACTGGAGCTCCAGCTTCAGACAAGGGAGAGGCAAGAACTGACTTCTGAAAAGTTGCCCTCTGACCTCCACACGCATGCCAAAGTCTTACACACAAACCGCATTAGAAAAAGATGTTCAGGTTTTTTTTTTTTTTTTTTTTTTTATACAGGGTTTCTCTGTATAGTCCTGGCTGTCCTGGAACTCACTTTGTAAACCAGGCTGGCCTCGAACTCAGAAATTCGTCTGCCTCTGCCTCCCGANCTGGCTGTCCTGGAACTCACTTTGTAAACCAGGCTGGCCTCGAACTCAGAAATTCGTCTGCCTCTGCCTCCCGAGTGCTGGGATTAAAGGTGGGTGCCACCACGCTTGGCTTGACTGGGTATTTTTACAAAACATTGTTCTCCATTATCTTCTGATTGGGGTGGGGCGTGTGTGTGTGTGTGTGTGTGTGTGTGTGTGTAAGAGAAAGAGGGAGAGACAGAGACAGAGATATTTGCCAAGAGAGATTTACCATGAGCAGGTGGCAGGAGAGTCACCATGAGGACACTGACAGAGCAGGAGCAGACAGGACAAGACTAAGAAGGCAGGTAATAGGCACATGGCTGGGAAATAGGCCAGGCCAGCATCATCTCCTTAGAAAATAGCTCAGAATTTTCCCAGATTAGCGTCTGAAGCTTTTAGTAAAAATGCCAGGCCTCTGTGTTATTTAGTGGGGAGACAAAGGGAGCAATAGAACAGTTCCCCAAATTTACTTTGTAACACTTCTTTTGAAAACTTCAGAAAATTCTAGTAAGAACCAAACTATCATGGGAGGAAGCTCACTGCCCTCCCAGCCAGGAGGTTGGTGGCACACACCTTTAATCCCAGCACTCGGGAGGCAGAGGCAGGTGGGTCTCTGAGTTTGAGGCCAGCCTGGTCTACAGAGTGAGTTCCAGGACAGCCAGGGCTACACAGAGAAATCTGACTTGAAGTCATACAAACAAACAAACAAACAAACAAACAACCCAAGCAAGCAAACAACAACAAGATCACACTGCAGTGTTTTTGCACAGGACCGTGCATTAGCATTCTATTTGTCTGGGTCTGTGAGATGGTAAGGATGCTTGGCTGCCAAAGCTGACAGCTCGGGTTTTATCCCTGGGACCCAATGGCTGAAGGAGAGAACTGACTCCAGCAAGGCCGATCTCCACACACATGTGCCATGGATGTACCTATACACTGGCTGGCTGTCTTGAGACAGGGTTTCTTTGTGTAGCCCTGGCTGTCCAGGAGCTAGCTTTGGAGACCAGGCTGGCCTCAAACTCAGAGATCTGCCTGCCTCTAGGCCTACTGAGTGCTGGGATTAAAGGCCTGTGCCACCACTGCCCAACTTCTGTGATTGATTTTTTTTTTTAAAGTCAACTTATTATACTCTGTGTGTGTGCGCGCGTGTGTGTGCGCGTGCGCACGCAAAGAAAAATCTCTGCACCAGGCATGGTGGCAATGCTTTAATACCAGGATTTAGGAGGCAGAAGTAGGCTGATCTCTGGGTTCCAGGACTGCCAGGGCTGCACAGTGAAAGCCTTTCTCAAAAGCAAGCAAGCAAAACTGCCCATGGAAGGGAGCCATCTCTGCCACTATGTACATCCAAGCAAAGCGGTGGCACTCTTGCCGACTCTGCATGGTTCTCCCCCCTCTTACAGCTCTGTGCTGTCTGACACTTGCTGCCTTGCTGTTTTGGTGTTGTTTATGATAGTCACGGGTGTCAAGTTATACCTCAGCCCTTGTCAGTTGGAGGGTTTTTTTTTCATCCCCAGGGGACTCCTACGATTCCTGGGATATTTTTGTCAGCCTCACCAGGTGGTATCTCTAGTGAGACCAGGGTTACAATTTAGCATCCATCGCACCTAGAACCTCCTCCCCACAGACTGACCAGACACAGGCCAGTATAGGTACAGATAGATGCCCAACCCCCTTACGGAAGAAACAAACAAACAAACAAACAAACAAAAAAACAGGACACCATTCCTGCTGTGTGGTCCCTGGCTGCTCTCCATCCCATCAAGCTCCTTTCCCCTCCACAGCATCACCTGCTGACAGCTCTCAGGCTAGAGGATGGCTCAGCAGTTAAGAGCACTTGCTGCTCCTTCAGAGGACCTGGGTTCAATTCCCACCCACACCTCTCTGGCTCTCCAGTTCCAGGGAATCCAACAAGTGTACACGCAGAACACATATATGCATGAAGGCAAAAATTCATACACGTTAAAATAAAAGTAATAAATAAAAATACTTAAGTCTAACGACTGGGGATATATATAGCTTAGTTAGGAAAGCGTTTGGCTCACAAGTATGAGGCCCTTGGCTTGATCCTCAGAGTAGCATACACACCTGCAATCCCAGCATGCTGACAATGGAGGCAGGAGAATCAAAGTTTGAAGTCCCTCTCAGCCACACAGTGAATCTGAAGCCAGCCTGGGCTTCCTGAGACCTTGTCTCCAATAAACAACAAAATTAAGCTCAGCAATCTCTCAAGAAATAGATTCCATGGCACCCAGTCCATACTTGCATGGCTTCCGACGCCAGCTCCCCCTGTAGACCCATTCACAAAACACAGTGTGGTTTTCGCTAGGAATCCCCACGTGGGGTTTCCTCTCAGAAACCCTGCCAGCCGCCCCTGCCTGGGTGGACCACAGGGCCTTGCACAAGCCCACCTGATTGGCAGGCATGAACAACCCCGCCTGGGGAGCTTTCGGGGAATAATAAAAGAAACAGGATGCGACTTCAGTGTCTCTGGGCTCAATGTGGAAATAATCATTTCTAAGAAAAACAACAAATTAAAAAAAATTAAGGAGCTTCCTGCTGCATGATTTAAGGTCTGGTTTGGCTGGAATTACATCAAAAGGCATAAAATACAAACATTTCACAGTGTCTCTCCCATCTTTGTCTCACACACACACACACACACACACACACACACACAATGGGGGGGAATCATATCAAAGCTGAAAAAGAATTTCAAAGTCATGGATCCGTCCTGGCTCAAGGTGGGACACTGCAGGTGAGTGAGGAACTTCCCTGTCACCATAGCAGAGGCTGCTGCCTTGATGGCTGGGTGGGGCACTTGCAGGGTGGTCCCTCATGCAGAGCCCCTGAGGCAGTGGGCTGCCCTTGGAAAGGATCCACTCCCCCCCCCCTTCCTTCTGCCCCACAGAGCAGATGTGCATCCCACCCAACTCCATCCCGTAATCCAAATAAAGAAACTGAGGCACAGACAGGCTAAGTGGCCAGGCTAAGCCATTCACCAGGCTAGAGCTAAGACCCCTGCTCTCTCCTAGTCATACAGAGGAAGACAGAACGTGACCCCCAAAGATTCCTTTCTTTAATTCCCAAAACCTGCTTCACTGGGCCAAAGGGACTTTTGCAAGGATCTTCAAGTGGGAGGTGACCTTGGGGACCCAGGAAGCCTAATGTTGTCATAAAGAAGCAAGCTGGGCATGTGGCTTAGTGGTAAAGTACTTGCACATAGCATATGCAAAATCCTGGGTATGATCCACTTGCCTCTCCTCCCTGGGGAGGGGCAATAAGAGGGGAGACTCTAATACTATGGAAGTTTGAAGGTGAGGGATGGGGCCATAAGCCAAGAGGTCTGGCAGCTTCTAGAAACTAAAAAGACAGAAGCAATATAGCCTTGAAAGGAATGCAGCCTACCATGCCTTGAATTTAGCTCAGGAAGATATATCTCAGCGTTCTGACCTACAGAACTGAACGATACTATACTTGCATTGTGTGGTGACTTTTATAGCTGGCAGAGGATCCTGGAACATACAACCCAGGGCCCCGCCCCAGAGAAAGCTCTTGGCTTCAGGGATGAGTTCTCTAGCTTGAGGCATGCACTTAACCCTCTCTCCTGAAGAAAGCCCCACCACCCGTGGTGGCGGTGATTTTAGAGCTGGCGACCTGATCCTACAAGAAAGTTTTAGTTCTTTTTGGTCTGGGCCAGAAAAATCCCAAACTAGACCAACTGGGAAGAACGTAAAACCTGGAGCTCAGAGGTCCAGATGGATCCATTTGTCTCTCCAGCAAGGTAAGAGGTTTACACGAAGTCTTCTCAGACATCTCAAGAAAAGCTACAGTCTCTTGGCGCCACTGCTCAGTCACCCTGTCGCAATCTGTGTGCTTTACAGTTTCCAAGGCAAAGAGAGAGCCTAGGCACACGGAAGTAAAGAGCGGACCCTGTCGGGGGGCTATCCCCCCATCCCCAACCTGGTCCCTGATATCCTGGAGGCTGTGCTTTTGGGATTGGCTCTGAAGCAGGTACGGAGTTTCCCAAGGGCTGGGGACCATCTTCAGCCGGGTTTTAAGCTCAGTTCACTAGTACGATAAAGAGAGGAACGAAACCTTTCCCCCCAGCCCAATCGGCAGCTCACATGCAGATAAGAGGCGGAGCTGAAAGGATAATGGAACCCCAGGAGGTGATTGTGGCCCTTGATGTCACGCTGACCTTCATTCAGAGAATGATTTAGGGGCCCCCTCTCTGGTGCCAGGCTGGGTAGGAGGGGCAGACAGCGGTTTGAGCTTTCAGAGGCTGTGATGGGGCTTCAGATCTATCCTTAGAGCAGAGTGAGAGGAGGTTGGGGGAGGCGTGGCACACGGGTGAAATAGGTGGCAGAGGAAATGTTAAGAGGACCTGAAATGTCTGACCTAGGTGTTTAAGGGCACCCACCACCCCTATTGGTCCCTGGTGCATCATTTACTCCAACAAATAAATATACCCTGGAATCTGACATCACTAAGTCAGTACAGTGACCTGTAGTACACCACAGGGGGAAACTCATCCAAAGTACAGGATCCCGTGACCCCACCCAGACCTGATGTGCTGGACCCTGATTCTAAAAGGATCCCCCCCCCCCCCAGTGACTTATGGGTCATCAAGCCTTGAGAACAGCAGTAAGGGACTGGCAAGATGGCTCAGCGGGTAAGAGCACTGACTGCTCTTCCAATGGTCCTGAGTTCAAATCCCAGTAACCACATGGTGGCTCACAACCACCCGTAATGAGATCTGATGCCCTCTTCTGGTGTGTCTGAAGACAGCTACAGTGTACTTATATATAATAATAAATAAATTTAAAAAAAAAAAAAAAAAGAACAGCAGTAAGACACTGCTACCGGGTTCATGACTGCCTGAATCTAGATTTACAAAGCAGTGGCCTGTACCAAGCAAGGGGACATGTGGGTGGGATAGGGGACAAAGACAGACCTGAGTACAGGAAACCATAGAGACCCCGGGGTGGCTGGAGAAGAAGGAGGAGTTGATGAACCTTGGCATTGAAAACCAACCCAGTTGGGCTGGAGAGATGGATGGCTCCTCGGCTAAGAACACTGACTGCTTCTCCAGAGGTCCTGAGTTCAATTCCTAGCATCCACATGGTGGCTCACAACCATCTGTCATGGGATCCTCTTCTGGTGTGTCTGAAGACAGTGTACTCGCATACATGAAATAAATCATATTTAAAGAAAAGAAAGCCAACCCGGTCTAACATATTCCAGATAGTACCCCCTGGCAGGCAAGATCTCAGGCACTCATGCACAGTGTGTGGATGCCACAGACAGAGCGATCACCTCTCAGGAGCCCTTTGCTGAAGTCCTTACTGATTCAAATCCCCACAAAAGCCTCGCTCTCTGCACCTCCTTCTGAGTTTTTGCCTACACTGTGCTGGAATTTGAGTAGTGGCCAGTTTCCTTTAAATACAATACATGTATGTTGCATTTAACCCCTGGTGACACTGGATGGATACTCAAAAGCTCCCCACCCCCCAACCCAGTTGCACAGGCTAACTAAGGGCTCTTGTGTACCACCCACTAAGAGGGTGGGTCAGGGGTGGGAGGTGTCACCAACTTCTCTGGCTGTTCATCTGCAAACCTAGGAACCTGAGCAGCCTTGGACTGTGGACATATTAAAATCACAAAAGAAGGGCACCTTTATAGGCACGGTGGAGTGGGCTTCATAAACACAGTTATCTGAGCTGCCAGCCGAATGCATAACGCACTCCTTTATCTGGATTCTCCTTGCAACACCTCTGTGGCAAGACTCTTGTTCTGCATATCCACATTCTCTCCTAGAGCAGCCTGCTTGAGTGATTTATCCCAAACATAGCAAGCAGTAAATTTAGTTTCTATAAGAATGTGAAGAAGAGCTGGGCGTGGTGGCGCATGCCTTTAATCCCAGCACTCGGGAGGCAGAGGCAGGCGGATTTCTGAGTTCGAGGCCAGCCTGGTTTACAAAGTGAGTTCCAGGATAGCCAGGGCGATACAGAAAAACCCTGTCTCGAAAAAGCAAAAAAAAAAAAAAAAAAAAAAAAAGAAGCTACAAAGCCGATGAAGTGCAGGTGGCAAAGTACAGGAAGTCTCGCAAAGGGACCAGAAAGTCGTCAGTCACATCTGCAAGCCTGGGACAGGATGCTTGCGTTCTCACGGCAGCTGGTGGCAGTGTGACCCCAGATACCATTCCTTCCCCGAGGTCCCAGTCTCTTCATTTCCTGGCCTCTCTAAGGGCTGCTAGACTCTCCAGGGCACTGGACAGTCAGGCTATAGGCAGCTGGGCCACCTGTCCCTGTCCTTGAGGTCCCAGATGGAGCAGCCACCTCACTGCCTTTGGATCTCACTACTGTGGGGCCCCCTACAGACTGCCCTGTATTTAAACTGGCAATGGGGGAAAAACCAGCTTTCTGGAAGGGTCTTTATTGCCACTTTCCATAGGCCTCCTCGGGCCCTGCTGCTAGCAGAGTTTGATTCTGTCCCCAATCAACACGCAGAGCTGATGAAGAGCCAGGTTCCCAAAGGCTGCACGTGTTCATGTTGCTAAAAATCACGTGGCCCACAGGACTGGGGCAGAGCTCTGTGGCAGGGCACTTGCCTAGCATGGTCAAGGCCCTGGATTCAATCACTAACACTGCGTGGGGGGTGGGGAGGCAGAGATGTCCTACAAAAGCCTAGACTGCTGGAAAATGCTCACCTCGCAAAAGAGATCAGAAATGACAGCAGGGAGAACCAGATAGAGAAGGACTGAGGCAATGTGACAGCTAAGTGAGTGCCAAGGATAATGCTGGGGACAGCTGGGGACATGGGAATGTGCCTGGCTGCAGCAGATAGCATAGAATTATCCCATAGAATTATGGGAATTATTACACTGGAATTAAGACAATGTGATGCTGTTGTATTATGTAGATGGCATGTTTTGCATTAAACAGTGAAGAAAGTTGTCATTATGTGTCAGCATGTCCTTAAGAGATGCACATCGAACAACGAGGGTAAGTGTAGTGACATCAGGAGTGCCTATGCATATATCTATATATCTATCTATATCTATATAGATATAGATAGATATACACACACACAGAGGCACACACGTGCACACACATGCATGCCCACACAACCACGCCCATAAATGTCTGCACACTTTTACACTTACATACATATACACCTTTGCACAATCGCATACCACTTGAGTGCTTGTACACATGTGCACCCATACATGCAATTCATACATGGATAGCCACGCACACACACATGTATTCAAGCAACACACCCTTGTACAAGCATATGTGTATGTGCCCACACATGCACATCTCTCAGCAATGTTGTGAGAAAGCAGCCAAGGTCACATGAACCATCCTTCTGCTTTTTAAAACCACATCTGGAGACTCTGGATCCTTCCTAAACATCAGCCCCTCCAGCTGGTGTGGTCCCATCAGCCCCTGGTTCATGGATAAATCACAGATAGGGAAGGATCTGCCTGACCTCCAGGCCCCACCCAGGCCACCTCTGAGGAGCAGGTGAGGGCCCACTTAGAGCCGGTCTTCTTTTTAGGAGGCTGTGACCAACAAAGATGGTGTCCACATCAGAGCTGCGGTGGCAGTCCTATCTGCTCCCACCCCCACCCCCTGAGTTAGAGGGAAGTGTGAAGCCCTGGATCACACAGGCTCCCACCAGAGCGCTCCCACCAGACTAGCCTTTACTTCTCTCACAGCCCTCCCCAAAGGGCTGGCAGGGAAGGGTCCAGAGCTGCAGTCACCTTTGCTCTGCTGCCCAAGCATATCTCTTGGGTTTTATGGCCTCTGGGGCTCTAGCCATCACACACGCATCCCAGACTCAGGAAGAAAATGGAACAGGACAGAAATGGGGAAGAGCTAAGCACTTGCTGCTTTTTGAGAAAACCTTCCAGAAGATGAATCTGTACCTTGTTAGGTGAACAGTCGTGTCGTCTCACCTAGCTTCAAGGGCGTCCGGGAATACAGTCATTTAAAAATTCTTAGACAGGGGAGCTGGAGAGATGCCTCTGCAGTTAAGAGTGCTAGAGCTCTTCCAGAGGATCCAGGCTCAGTTCCCAGCACCCACACAGTGGCTCGCAACTAACTGTTAACTCTCATTCTAGGGGATCCAACGCCCCCTCCTGGCGTCCGAGGGCACTGCACACATCTGGTACACATATGTGCAGGCCAAACTTGTACACATAAAATGAAAATGTTCAAATTTTGTTTGTTTTAGGTAGGGTCTCATGTAGCTCAGGATGGCCTTGAACTTATTACAAAACGGAGGAAAGCCTTGAACTCCCAATCCTCCTGTCTCTACCTCCTGAGTACTAGGATTACAGGCATGTGCTACTATATTCAATTTATGTGAGGTTTAAGATTGAATCCAAGACCCTCTGTAGGCTAGGCAAGTCATTCTACCAACTGAGCTCTAGTCCAAGCCAAGGACTATAGTCTTAGTTTTTTTCTAAGAAGAGACCTTGTACCCATTTTCAGTTCCCTGCAGAAGTAAAAACAGAGTTGACAAAGGAGTGTCTACCTTACTTCCAAGTCCACAGTGGCCCCAGCACCTCCTGATGGGTCAGCAGACAATATTTCCTGGGTCTCATCTGGCCACTTGCCTTCTAGCTACAGCCCATAAGCTCAGAACAGCTTCACGTCTTTGCAGGACCACATTTAAAATGGGCGTGCAAAAGGTGGCTGACATGACAGGATTGCGACTCGCTTTGATGACAAGTCTGTGTCTGTGTGGGGTTTTCTAGATTAGATTCATTTAGAATGAGAACCAGCCTTAGTGTGAGGGGCAGCATGCCACGGGCTGGGCCAGCAGAGTGCAGGCATTATTGCCCTTTGCTTCCTGACCCTAGGGTTACAGTATGTGACCAGCTGCCTCATGCTTTGCCCTGCCTTCTGTTCTGTGTGGGACTACACTCTGGAATGCTGAGCCAGATTAAACCCTTTCTGTAGTCCATTTGGTCATCTACTTTGTTTCAACAGTAAGAACAGTAACTAATAACTGGGTATGGTCTATCTCTGGAACCCCAACACTCGGGAGGCTGAGGGAGGAGGTAGTCGGATCTGAGGCCAGCCTGGGCTATCCAGCAGGAGGACCATGTCTTGTGAAAGAAAGAATATGAGTGTTCTTTCACATCTTGGGTATTGTTTGGAGCACGGAGACCACGGCAGTGTCTCCAACACTCAGTGAACTTGTCAAGATTTGTCTCTCTGAATATTAGCTATTCATTCACCTGCAGCTCCACAACAGGCTGCCCTTGCCCTCCCAGGGCTCAGGGCCAGCAGGAAGAGTCCAGAAGAATGAAATGAAGGGGGTTCCCAGCAAGCAAGCGAGCGAGCGCTGGGCCTCCTGCTCTGAGAACAAGGGATGCTGGGAATGTAGAGGATGGGGCCAGGCGGACTGATGTGGGGCAAGTGTGATGGGCTAGTTGAGGTTAAGGCAGGAGGTGTTTGCTAGCCTGGTTAGTCAGGTGTTTGTGTGTGTAGAAGGAAGGGGGATCCTCCCTTTTCACATGGGGCCTCAGCCCTACTGTGGGCTCTGGCTGGACACTTGCTTGCGGGGGGGGGGGGGACCGTTTCCAGCAGATCTGGGATACTTCGCTGCCATTACTCCAGCGTTCCCTCCTTTCATCCCTACCGCCTTCCCTCTAAGTGTCGAGAGGGGGAAATGCAGCAATTCCAGAAAGACAGGTCCAGCCGCATGGAAAGCGGCCCAGGAAACAGCTTGGTGATGGTTGGAAATGCCGTGAGAAGAAAAATCATCCTGTAATTGAAGGGAAATTCTTTATGAGGGCTGTTAAAGCCTCCTGGGAGCTGCTTTCATCTGTGGCTTGCTCTACACTTTAATTAACCCTGACCCAGGAACTTTCCTGAGCCTCGGGTGCTACCCACCTCTTCTGGAGAATCTCTTTCCTGCTGCTGAGGAAAGAGAAACTGAGGCCTGAGAGGCCCCGGGGGGCACGGAGGTCAGGGAACAGTACTACGTCACTTCATGGGGCTGGTTTCTGAATGCTTCCAGCCTTGGGCTTTGGGGAAGGAGCCCAGAGGCAGCGGCTTCAAAGGCAAGGAAGCGCGGCTATCTCTAAAAATGTGTTTTTGTTATAAAACTGGTTAAATCTCATTTTCTAAGTAACTGGAAAAAACAACAGACAAGCATATGAAAATTCATGACCTTTAAAAATTCTTTTAATAGACATATAATATTTATGCATATTTATGAGGTGCAGTATGATAATGCGATACTCATAAGGGTGAAATTTGGCCAGTTAGCATTCCCAACCTCACAAATATTTATTGTTTCTATGTGTTGGGAACATGACCTATTTCATATTGTAATTGGGTTGTTCTTTTTTTTTTTTTCATAAATTTTGACCGAAATTCAACTCAAACTGACTTAAATAAAACTGGTAGTTCTCTGGCCCCCATTCTGACAAGTCCAGGAGGTAGATCCACTTTCAGATCCAGGAGTTTAACCCAGATATCACCTTCTCTCCCTCCCTCCCTCTCTCTCTCTCTCTCTCTCTCTCCCTCTCTCCTCTATTGCATGGTCTTCTTACTCTCTGGCATCTAGCGTCTAAGCAATCTTTCTCTTTCCTTCTCTCACATTCCCCGACTTGCATGTCATTTCTCTCTCCCTCTCCCTCCCCCCTCCCCC
>NC_034592.1:154919853-154923822 GCF_900095145.1 Mus pahari
CTCTCTCTCTCTCTCTCTCTCTCTCTCTCTCTCTCACTCTCATCTCTCTCTCCTCTGCTATCTCTACCACATGGCTTTAGCAGCTCTGCTTTATCAGGTTTTTGGCTTCTGGAAGTCACTGCTTCTTGGTTCCCGAGGAAACCCCAAGGGGGACAGCACCCAGAGGTGCAACAGGGTAGAGAGAATGCAGGCATATTCCTTCGGGGCTCTGACAGCACCCTTTCTATGCAGATGTGGGAGTGGAGTGGGCAGGGAGGGGTGGGGGTGGGAGTTTAAGCACATTTGTAAATCTAATCATTTTCAACTGTATTTTTTTTGGTCTTTGCAGAACTGTAAGTCTGGCATACTGTGGCTCACATCGGTAATCTCAGCACATGAGAACTAAGAAGGATTTCTGTAAGTTTGAAGCTAGACCGGACCATAGAGTGGGTTCTAGGTTAGCTGTACAGAGTGACCTACTTCAAATCATCATCAGCATCATCATCATCATCATCATCAGCAGCAGCAGCAGCAGCAGCAGCAGCAGCTCCTAAAACCAAAGTCAATCGATCAAGACAAAACAAAACAATTCAGAGAGAAGTAGAAAGCCTGGCCTTTCTCATAAGTTCACACCAGCACGATTCCATTTGGGGGACCTGTCATACTGCCTGGGTCCCTACGGATGCCTGGGTCTAGCTTAGCTGTGGCAGTAACAAGACTGGCAAGTGTATCTGACTTGCTGACAGAGAAACATGAGTTGTCTCTACAAATTTAATGCTCAAGAATCATGCCCTTGGAGCTGGAGGGTGGCTCAGTAGATAAGAGTCCCAAGGGATTTGTCACCTTCTTCTGATCACACACACACACTAAATAAGCACATTTAAAAGATGTTTATAATACAATCGAGCTACAAAAGTATCAAACATAAAGAAGAGCCGAGGCTCACATTTTGAATGAGTTGGGATTTTGGGTTGGGCTATGGGCTACAAGTTAAATGTTACTTTGGAGCCAGATGGACTTAGTTCTGAATTCTGGCCTTTTATTATTTTTTTTCAAGATTTATTTATTATTATATGTAAGTACACTGTAACTGACTTCAGACACACCAGAAGAGGGCATCAGATCTCATTACGGGTAGCTGTGAGCCACCATGTGGTTGCTGGGACTTGAACTCAGGACCTTTGGAAGAGCAGTCAGTGCTCTTACCCACTGAGCCATCTCACCAGCCCTTATTATTATTTTTTTTTTTTAATTTCCCACTTTGTTCTTTTATGTGCATTGGTGTTGTGCCTGCATGTATGTCTATGTGAAGATGTCGGATCCTGGCTCAAACAGGGGTTACAGACAGAACTGTCATGTGAATGCTAGGAATTGAATCCTGGTCCTTTGAAAGAGCAGTCAGTGCTCTTAACTGCTGACCCTTTTATCCCTGTAAAGATTATTATTATTACTATTATTATTATTATTATTCTGAGACACAGTTTCTCTGTTTGCCTCTTTGCCTCTCAAGTGCTGGAATAAGTGCTGGAATTAGAGAATTAAAGGCATATGTTCACCCAGCTAATTTATATTTATCTAAATGTCTTGTGGTTTTGTGAGATAGGGTTTCTCTGTATAGCTTTGGCTATCGCAGCTCGCTCACTGCCTTGAACTCAGAGATCCACCTGCCTCTGCCCCAACCCGCTATTTTAATGGGATTAAAGGCATGAGGCCACCACTATCTGATTTATTTTTAAAGGCGTGTGTGTGTGTGTGTGTGTGTGTGTGTGTGTGTGTGTGTGTGTGTAATGCCTGCAGAGACCAGAAGGGGGCATTGGATCCCTTGAAACTGGAGTTACAGGCTGTTGTAAGCCACTTGATGTAATGCTGGGAACTGAAGCCAGGTCCTCTGCAAGAGCAATTAGTGTTCTTAACCTCTGAGTTATCTCTCCAGCCCTTACCCCTTCACTCTTGCTGAATAAACGAGGTATTGGATAATGGAAAAATAGGACGTTCTCCAGGTTTGAAACAAAAGCAATGTTGATTGGACCACCTCCTGACCAATGTCTGAGCTCACACAGTACCTAACATGATGATTGGCTTAGCTCTGAATTACATCAGCCAATCACCAGAGCATGCAGAGGAGGCGTTGGGTTAGATGAGGAGGCTGTCCAGTGATGGGATTGGGCTAATGTGAAGGCAAGGGGTTGTCAGAGGTGGAGCCAGGTGTCAGGTCGGGCTTGGCTTCATCTGTAGGCACGGTCCTAGGACTTCGCTTTCCACCTGTGTCCCTCGGCCCACCCAGCTCTCCTCTGAGCCAGGTTTCTGCCACCATCCCGGCCCACACCCGCCTCCTGGGCTCAGCGAGCCCCAACTGTTCTTTGGGAGGACAGACGGTTTTTTGTTTTCCCCTTGGCAAAAGATGAATTCTCTTTTCTGGGAAAATAAAGGGATGGAGGAGGAGGAAAAGGAGGAGGAGAAGAAGGGTGAAATCTCATAAAAATAATAGCCCGGATCTCAACCTCGGTGGCAAACTGTACTTCAAATAGTTTTAAACGAACTCCTCGGCTGGGAGGCCACCAGCGTGGCAGGCTTGTTTCCCATGCAAACAGAGCCAAAAGAGAAAGAACTAGGGGTTCTCCAGGAAGAGACCCCCAGGCTTCTAAGGCAGACCTAGAATATGTCGGCAGACCTAGGGAGCTGAGCGCTGTGCATATAGAGCCTGCCCTGCCCTGCCCCACCCTTTCCCCAGGGCTCCTGCTTTCAGAGAAGGAAGCAGAGGCCTGAAAAGCAGGGGGTTTTCGTAGATCCTGCTCTTGCAACAGCACGACTAGCCCACACTGTGCCCCCTTCTTCCAAAGCTGCGATGCCAGAGCCCTTTGTCACCCCTTTATGTCCGGGACTTAAGAACAGTTGGGGTGGGGAGGGGTGCTGGCGAGGAGGTGGCTTCAGAGTGGCCATGAGGAAATCTTGAATTGTCCTAGGGTTTGGGTTGAATGTCAGGACTTTTTCAACCTAGATAGGGAAGTGTGTGTGTGTGTGTGTGTGTGTGTGTGTGTGTGTGTCGGTGTGAACGTGCATGTACACATACAGGCATAAGATAGCTTGCAGGAGTCAGTTCTCTCCTGTCATGTGAGTCCCAGGGATTGAACACTTGTCATCAGGTTTGGCAGCAAGCACCTTTATCTACTGAGCAATCTCACTGGCCCATATCTTTGAATTCTTGCTGCCCAGATTCTCCTAGAGAGCCCGGTGATTCCAGCCAGCTTCGGTCTCCTGCCTTCTCAGTTTTCTAGACAAGAGAGGAGCAGAGGGAACCATTACCTAGAGCAACATTCCAGGACTGAGGAGAGGCCAGACCCCATCTCTTCCTCATGCTGTTGAGAGAGTAAGAGCAGGAAAGACTAAGGTCATTGCCCCCAGAAGAGCGACCTGACGAGCATGGGGGGGGGGCATGGGGGAGAGGGACCAGATGAGCTGCTTTGGGTGGCCATCAGAGAGTGCCTGTCTAAGAAGTGACATTTATGCTGACCCCTGAGTGTCTGCAATGAATCACCTGGGAGAATAAGAGGAAAGAGCCCTGCAGGGAAGGGAAGCTGCAGGCAACAGGTGCGGGGGTGGGGGTAGGAGTGGGGGCGTGGACAGGACAGGGACAGGACTTGGGAAGGTGCTGACAGTCACATCTACAATGTCGCCAAGCAGGCAGGACGTTCCCGCACAGTTAGTCTTGACATCAATGATCTCAGTCTGTCACAAGCATAGACACAGTTGTCTTTCCACAATGTCAGAATGTATCCACTAACAATGAGTTCGGGAGCTAGGAGGGTTTCATAGGCTGTGGTTTGCAACTTATCCTGGTTTCCCTTGGTCACTGGCTGAGGCAAATAGAGACTTTCATTCAAATCTTAGTTACTAACTAAGTATATGAACCCTCAGCTCACATATCACACAGTAAATCTCTCTCTCTCTCTCTCTCTCTCTCTCTCTCTCTCTCTCTCTCTCTCTCTCTCT
>NC_034592.1:154925468-154928109 GCF_900095145.1 Mus pahari
TAGCCCTGGCTGTCCCGGAACTCACTCAGTAGACCAGGCTGGCCTCAAACTCAGAAATCTGCCTGCCTCTGCCTCCCAAGTACTGGGATTAAAGGCATGCACCACCACGCCCGGCTCCATCCAACTTCTGTTGGTGCTCAAAAGAGAGTCAAGAGACCAGAGATGGCTCTGTGGGTGAGAGCTTTTACTGCTCAATTACAACAACCAGAGTTCAGATCCCAGCACCCACATAGTAAGCCAGGAAGCCCACACATAGCCTGTAACCTCAGCTAAGGTGGCAGGTGAAGACCGGAGGCTTGCTGGGCTTCCCAGCCTGGCTGAGACCATTCCAATCCCGGGTTCACAGAGAGACCCTGCCTCAAAGAAACAGGCAGAGAGCGACAGAGCAGGGTGCTCTGGTCTCCATGCATACAGACAAGCAGGCACGAACATCCACAGAGAGATGTGCATGCTCACACAAAAATATATTAAAAAAAAAAAAAAAACGAAGTCAAAAGTTGCAAGTTAAAAATGCAGGGCAAGTCACAGCCTGCAAGTCACAGCCTGCAAGGCACTGTTAGGTGCCTACAGAGTAACAGTTGGGCAAAGCACTGCCTGAGCTCGGCAGCCTACACTCCCAGCCCGGAGAGGAGTGTTTTGTGCCCCAGAGATACAGTCCTACTGTAGGGAAGTGAGGATGGCAGGTGAGGAGGTGTCCCTACCCTGTGGGGACTCCCTCCAGGCTGGAGGAAGAGTGACTCTGTTGGCACCTTAGTCATTTGCAAAGGATTTTTTTTTCTTTCTCTTCCTCTTTCTCTTCCTAGTAGAAGGCACCTCCTCCCCCTGGGGACACCAGTCAGGCTGTTTTGCAAAAGTGAAAACCGATATTTGCTGAGTGCATCCTCTCCTTCCAGGCCCTCCGAGCAAGTAAATAAGAAGAAAGTATGAGTTTCCGGGACCAGATGCTATGACCGAGGGCGCGGCTGCCCAAGAGTTGATGTGGACGGTTTGTTGAAGTATTCGTGGGGTCTGTTTAAACATTCCAGATAACCGAAATTACATCCTGGGGAGCCAGCGAGGAAGAACTTAGACAGCCAGGCACACACGTGTGAGGACTTGGGGCTCCGCCCTACCTTAGCTTTCTTTCCTACTGTGAGGATTTGAACAGTTTCCTTACTGTCCGCAGGCCTTAAGTTTACTTGCTTAAGACTAGGGGGCTGGAGAGATGGCTCAGCGGTCGAGAGCACTGATTGCTCTTCCGAAGGTCCTGAGTTCAAATCCCAGAAACCGCATGGTGGCTCACAACCATCTGTAATGAGATCCAATGTCCTCTTCTGGTATGACTGAAGAGAGCTACAGCAAGCGAGTGGGGCTGGAGTGAGAAGAAAAAGTGTCTGAAGACAGCTACAGTGTACCTACATATAATAAATAGATAATTTTTTTTTTAAAGACTTAAAACTTTATAAAGGCTGTGGCTCTTTTGGTTGTGTGCTTGCTTGGCATGTGTGAAACCCCGTGTTACATCTCTAGCACTCCTTAAGCCAATCGTTGGCTTATAGTTTCAGCATTCAGGAAGAAGATGGAGGTCAAAGGATCAGAAGTCGGAGGCTGTCATTGTCTACATAGTCAGTTTGAGGCTAAAAGGCAAAAGTACCCCAAACAGATGCAGAGCAGGGTCAAACTGCTTTATTGATTTTTCGATTAAAATAAGACTTCAAATACATTTTAGCTCTACTCCAATTGAGGTAGGCAGCTAGGTTGGCTCAAGCTTTTACCTGCTGAGATAAAATGTTTCTCTACTTAAGAATGCTAGGGCAGAAAATTGATATGGTACTCATCTTGAGTTTTTAAAAAGTTTCTTACTATTACGACAATCATGATCATGATGTGTGTGTGCTCACACATTATGTGGAGGGGGCACAGCACCACAACATATGTGGAGGTCAGAAGGCAACTTCATGAGATCGGTTCTCTCCTTCCACCTTTGCCTGGCGTCTGGAGATTAAACTCAATCATCAGGAAACACATTTTCTGTAACCAAAGCACAACTGGTTCTGTTTTTTTGTTTTTGTTTTCTGTTAAGAGCTTGGTCTTGCAAACTTTATATGACCCAGCACAGGGGAAGGCCAGGGCCAAGAAGTGGGAGTGGATGGGTAGGGGAGCAGGGGCGGGGGGTGGTGGTGTATAGGGAACTTTCAGGATAGCATTTGAAATGTAAATAAAGAAAATAATAATAATAATAATAATAATAATAATAATAATAATAATAAAAAAAGAAATTGGAGTAGAAGAACATTCTAGACTTTCAGGTGTGTCCAACCAGTGACCTACCGGCCTCATGTATCCGGGTGGCTTAGCTCAGTACTAGATGGCAACATTGTTTCTCAGGATTAGATAGTTGGAACTCCCTGTGGGAGCCCTGGTTTGAGTTTTGTTCCTGTGTCACTGTCCTGATGGGTGTATATGATCCAGCTGGATGCTTGATGTAGAATGGCTAGTCAGTCAGGCATGGTGGCACATGACTCAATCCTGGCACTGGGAGGCAGAGGCAGAGGCAGAGGCAGAGGCAGAGGCAGAGAGGCAGAGAGGCAGAGAGGCAGAGAGGCAGAGAGGCAGAGAGGCAGAGAGGCAGAGAGGCAGAGGCGGCAGAGGCGGCAGAGGC
>NC_034592.1:154928224-154932720 GCF_900095145.1 Mus pahari
AGGCAGAGGCAGAGGCAGAGGCAGAGGCAGAGGCAGAGGCAGAGGCAGAGGCAGAGAGGCAGAGGCAGGCAGAGGATCTCTGTGAGCTAAGGCTAGCGGGTCCTGCCAGAGTTACATGGTGAAACTTTGTTTCAACAAAAGGAGGTAGATACCATGCTAAGCACAGCAGGCTGGGGTGTTTCACTCAAAAGTTCAACATTTAGAAGGCCAAGACAGGAGAACTGTGGTGAGTTCAAGGTCAGCCTAGTAAAAATCAAAAAGGTTAGTGGACAAACTTCCCAGGCTCCTGATCATTTGGAGTCTGGGGCCATAAAGTGAAGGCACGCTTGCTCTGGCCAGCACACATCGGGGGAGGTCAGACCCTTGCCAATATTTAGGAATATTGGGATATTTCACATAAAAGCCCGGCTTCTCTAAGAAAACCAGAATATCTGGCCTGGCCATGCTGGCACCATAGTCACAGGTGGCTACAGTGGGCTGGATACTCGCTCCCATTTGCCACAGTCTCCACCACTCCCTATGACTCTACGCTGTGTGCCTTCATTTCAACCACCCACTGGTGTCAGTCCACACACATCTTTGCAAACCTTCTGGCCTTTCCTGCTTGCTTTTACTTTATTTATTCATTTATTTGTGTGTGGCTCACATTGTGTGTGTGGGTGATTTATGTGCCACACTGAGCGATGAGGTCAGAGGGCAATTGAGTATCTGATTTGCTTTCTTTTTTTGTTTGTTTTGTTTTTGTTTTTGGGTTTTGTTTTGGTTTTTTGTTTGTTTGTTTGTTTTGAGACAGGTTTTCTTCTATGTAGCTCTGACTGTCCTGGAATTTGCTCTGTAGACCAGGCTGTCCTCAAACTTGGAGATCCACCTGCCTCTGCCTCCCTAGTGCTGGTAGTAAAAGTGTGTGTTCCCAGGGCTCGACTTGATTTGCTTTCATCTTGTGCGCTCGCGAGTGTGTGTGTGTGTGTGTACATGCGCATGTATGTGTGTGTGAGTTTGTGTGTGTGTGTGTGTGAGAGAGAGAGAGAGAGAGAGAGAGAGAGAGAGAGAGAGAGATAGAGAGAGTGCAGGTGCCTGCAATCATGCACTCATGTGCAGAGAGAGCACAGAAGAGGACCCCAGGGTCCTGTTGTATCACTCTGTGCTTTATTCTCGCTGAGCAAGACTGGCAGCCAGTGCTAGAGTCACAGGCACATGTGTGCCCACTCAGTACTTACCCGTATGCTGGGATCTGATTTCAGGTCCTCATGCCTGCTCAGCAGCCGCTCTTACCCCCTGAGCCATCTCCAAGCCCCATCATCTTAGATGACATATCTTATTAACTGTTATTGTGTGGCCACAAACATGAGTGTGCACATTCCTGTGCAGTGATGTATTTGTGGTGGTCATAGACAACATTTGGAAGTTGGTTTGTACCTTTTTTTTTTTTTTTTTTAATTTATTTTGTCTATATGAGTACACTGTAGCTATTTTTAGACACATCAGAAGAGGGCATCAGATCCCATTACAGATGGTTGTGAGCCACCATGGGAATTGAACTCAGGACCTCTGGAAGAGCAGTCAGTGCTCTTAACCAGAGTCATCTCGCCAGCCCGGTTTGTTTCTTCTGTCTTGAGTTTCTGGAATTGAACTCAGTTTGTCAGGCTTGGGCAGCAAGCACTTTAACCCCCCAGTTCTTTGTTATTTGGGGCAGGGTCTGGCTTTATGGCTGAGGCTAACGTGGAGTTTGCTATGTAGGCCAGGCTGGCTTCCAGCCATGATCCTCGAGCCTTTGTACCGTGAGCTTCCTCAGTGCTAGGGTATCAGCTGTGGATGACCATGCCCACCGTGGCCGGTGACCTCTTGTCTCTGCTTGCTGGATGGTCATCGCTGTCTCTGTACAGACAACCATGAGCCCTCCCTTGCACTGACTTTATTGGAAACTAAACGCCGCCGAGGTTGAGCAGCCGCAAGTGGTTTGGGGCTCTGCTTCTGCATTTGGTCTGTCTTTGTTTGGTTATTGGTTTTGGTTTTTCCAGACAGGGTTTTTCTGTGTAGCCCTGGCTATCCTGGAACTCCCTCTGTAGACCAGGCTGGCCTCAAGTTTAGAGATCTTCCTGCCTTGCCTTCTAAGTGTTGTGATTAAAGGTGTGCGACTTCATCGCCTGGCTGGCTTGGTCTGGTTTTTTAATAGGCTGTATTAAATAGGGTCCAGTAAGGTGCAGCCCTCCCCTCCTGAGAGGAGAGTCACTAAGCCAGGGACAGTGCCGAGTGGGGTTTGAGGTCTGCGCCCAGAACTCTGTGGAATGCTCTCCTTCCGCCAGGGTCATAGTTTTCAGGTCCAGAAAATGGAAGCTACCCTGCAGAATCATGGGAACTGTCCAGGGACGGTGTGCAGGACTCTGGCGGTAACCCTAGGCAGAGCTTGTGCTTAGCATGTGCAAGGCTCTGGACTTGATCCTCACTGCCTAAAAAAGAGAAGCTGTGCACAGTGTTTAACATCCAACATTCAGCCACACTGACACCTGTGGTGATGAAGATGATGATGGTGGTGGTGGAGATGAAGATGATGATGGTGGTGGTGGTGGTGATGATGGTGATGGTGGTGGTGACCACTGCTTCTCGTAGGTCATTTTGCCCAGCAGTGGCATATGGGCCATTCTGTGTATGGTGTACCAGCTTCCATGGCTCCGTTAGTGAGTTACCACACACTGGGTGGATTCCCGTAAACCGTACTGACTCCCTCAGAGGTTGAGAAGGCGGATGCCCAAAGCCCTGGCAATGTCAGGTTGGTTCCTTCAGGAGGCTGACAGAGTCCCCCGCAGACCCTCCCCTGGGTGTGGTGGCCGTGGTGATCATTGGCCAGTAGGCACACTGTTCCGTCTCAGCGGCATCTTTGCTTGGCTTTCTCTGTGTGTCCTCACAAGCATGCTCTAGGGACTGCAGGCCCTGCCTCCCCCAGAGCATCCCTGTGTAGTGTGTAGCCTTACCTTAGTTGTGCACTGCTTTATTTCCAAATAAAGTATTGCTGTGGTGGTCTCGATGGCATGAATGTAGGTCAGTGAAAGTCCTAGGACAGAGCTATGTCCCTCCTGGTCCTCACCTTCCCACAACCCTCCACCCCACCCTCCCATCCCCCTACCCCGCCCCCATCCCTCACCTCCTCTTAGCTCTCATCCCCCACCCTCTCCCACCCCTCACCTCCCCCTTCCCCACCCGACTCCCTCCATCCCCCCAACCACACCCATGTCATCACCCCCTCTCCCCCACTGCTGCTGACACTCCCTGCTCACTTCACAGTCATTCCTTGGTGTCAGGAACCTTTGACTGGCCCATAGGCGGCTTCCTTTCAACCTCTAAGAGCAGTGACTGATGCAGGAGCAGCGCTGGCTCAGAGCTGGCCCAGAGCTCTCAGAAGCCAGGGTGACCACTGTGGGCTCTGAGGGATGGGGTCCCAGGCTAGAACCCAGGTCCCTTTCTACGGGGCCTGGAGGCTCAGAGTGTGTGGCTGAGCACACGGCATTCAGCCAGAAACTGCGAATGTTTTCCCTTTGTGCCTTTAAAAGCTGGTAAGAAGGGGAGGTTGTCCATTGAGGGCAAGCACAGGCCTGTGAGGAGGGCCAAGCCCTCAGCGCCTGCTGCCTGGTAGCGAGCAAGCACAGAGAGCACAGACCTGCATGATAAATTCCTATCACCACAGGAAGTCAACTTCCAGTGGACAGGCATCTTCTGCCTCTGCCACAGGTGAATGTTTCCTGTTAGAAGGCCAGGAAAACGTTATTTCTCTCTGCTATGAGTCTTGAGGCAACCACTTACCCTTCAGTAAGAGCGTCTGAGGTAACCGCCCACACAAACTCCACAGTCTTCTTTTTCTCCTGAGGTGTTTCTGAGAGAGCCGCTGGGACCACGCACACTGGTTTTACAGTCTGACTCCATGATCCAGGGTGCGTGGAGACACTGGCTTTCGTACAAATGTCGTTCATCCGTTGGTACTTAGAGTGACCATGAGTACGTCTGATGGTGGTGCTGAGGGCAGTACATTGGGACAGAGAGCTGAAGAGACTTAGCAGTTAAGAAGAAAGATCCAGCCGGGTGTGGTGGCACACACGCCTTTAATCCCAGCACTTGGAAGGCAGAGGCAGGTGGATTTCTGAGTTTGAGACCAACCTGTTCTACAAAAGTGAGTTCCAGGACAGCCAGGGCTACACAGAGAAACCCTGTCTCGAAACCCCCCACCCCCCTCCCCAAAAGAAAAGAAAGATCCAAGTTCAGATCCCAGCGTGCACATCTCGCTCAAAAGTACCTTTCCCTGCAGTTCCAGAGGCCCTGACACCTTCTCCTGGCCTCTGTTAGGACCTGAAAACATATACACAACCCTTGCCCCCACGTACACATAGAATTAAAAAAAAAAAAATTAGCCAGGCGTGGTGGCACACGCCTTTAATCCCAGCACTCAGGAGGCAGAGGCAGGCGGATTTCTGAGTTCGAGGCCAGCCTGGTCTACAAAGTGAGTTCCA
>NC_034592.1:154933725-154946951 GCF_900095145.1 Mus pahari
TGAGCCTGAGCCTGAGCCTGAGCCTGAGCCTGAGCCTGAGCCTGAGCCTGAGCCTGAGCCTGAGCCTGATTCTGAGCCTGATTCTGAGCCTGATTCTGAGCCTGATTCTGATTTTTTGCTTTGGTTTTTCCAGACAGGGTTTCTCTGTGTGGCCCTGGCTGTCCTGGAACTCACTCTGTAGGCCAGGCTGGCCTCAAACTCAGAAATCTGCTTGCTTCTGCCTCCCAAGTGCTAGGATTAAAGGTGTGCGCCACCACGGACGGCTTGCTTCCGCTTCTGACCTTGGTTCAAGACCTTGTCTGGGGGCCTGTGGGAAGGCTATCTTGACAAATTTGTTTCTTTCTTCTTCTTCCTGTCTTCCCTCCCCTTCCTCCTCTTCCTCCTCTCCCCTTTCCCTCCCCTCCTCCTTCCTTTTTCCTCCCTTCTCCCCCTTCCTTTCCCTCTCCCCTCCCTTCCCTCCCCCTTTCCTCCCTTACCATATTCCTCTCCTCTCCTCTCCCCTCTGTACCCCCTCTCCTCCTTCTACTGGAGAAAGTTTTCAGAGAGAGAGAGAGAGAGAGAGAGAGAGAGAGAGAGAGAGAGAGCATAGGAAGACACCCTTGCAGTTCTGCAGGAGATAGAGAAACCAGGACAGCCACAGTTTTTCAGACATGTTCTCCTGCCCTTTGGATAATGATGAATTCAAAAGCATTTTGAATTTTTCTTATTTTACATTTATTTTCTTATCTGTCAGTGGGTGACGTGCACAAAGTGCGTGTGAACACACTCGTGCAATGGTGTGAGTGGAAGTCTGGGTCCTGGGACTAAGCTCAGGTCATCAGGGTTGGCAGCAATCATCTTTGTGTGCCAAGCCCGCTTGCCAGTCTCACAAATGCACATGCTGGATGCAGAGGCCGAGGCAGCATTGCCATGAGTTCAAAGCTAACCTGGGCTACATAGTAAGTTTGGGGTCAGGCTGAGCTATAGTGGGAGACGCCTCCTCCACCAAGCAAATTATAATAAAAGCTTGTGATACACACATAGGGCTCAGTCTTTCTTCTAATCTCTAAATTGTATTTTATTTACTTTAACTTTTTTGTGATGTTAAGAATTGAACCTGGACCTTGCATGAGCTAGGCAAGTCCTGTGTCCCAAATTATTCCTTGTCCTTGTGTAGCCCCGGCTGCCCTGCTCTTTGTAGTTGACGAAGGATCTCCTAACCCTCCTGGCTATGTTTGAGATGACTGGTGTGCACTGCCTCGCCTGGTTTACTCTAGGCTAGGGATGGAGCCTGGGCTTTGTGTGTGCTGGGCAGGAACCAACTGAGTAAACCCCACAGTGGGGTCTGTGCAGTTCTGCAATGGCGTCTCCTCATCTCTCTGCACCCTCGGCACTCTTGGGCAAGGTGGCCGTTCTCCTGCTCTGCCCATTCTTATGTTGGCTCAGTTTCCTTTTTTTGGATGTCAGGGGATTATTTATGTCCTGCACGCCAGCCCTCTATCAGATGCATGTTTTACAAGTTTATTCTTCTCTGCTGTCCCGGTTGGCTTTTTTTTTTTTCTCCACTTGACACAAACTAGAGTTATCTGGGTAGAGAAAATCCTCCCTCCATCAGATTGGCCTCTAGGATGTTGTCTTGATTACTGATTGATATGAGAGGGCCCAGCTAACTGTGGGTAGTGCCACCCTGGTCAGGTGGTCCTGGGTTCTGTAAGAAAGTAGGCTGGGCAAGCCTTGAGGAGCAAGCCAGTGAGCAGCGCTTCTCCGCGGCCTCTGTTCCAGGTTCCTGCCTTGAGTTCCTGCCCCGACTTCCCTGACCTGAGAGCTGTGAGATGAAAAAAAACCCTTTCCTCTCCAAGTTGCCTTTGGTTACATTCTTTATTACAACAACAAATCCTAGCTGAGAATCTCTTCATTTTTGAAACTGTGGTTAAGCCCTGTGTCACTGGGAGCCTGGCCTGCCTCTGATGTCACAGCAGTGCTGTGGCCCCTCACACGCTGTCCAGTGTAGCCTGTTTTCTGTGCCCTTTGACAGGATGGTGCTGGGTCCCCTGCAGTGTGGGATAGATTGTGCTCAGTGTCTCACAGTGCCAGGGAGAGGAAAGCAACTCACACCCCGGAGTGTCCAGGATGGGATGGGCCTTCTCGCCCAAGGCTGTCGGCCACTGGAGCACCTGCAACTTTTTGTTCCCTGGCGCTGCACTGTGCTGTCTGTGTCCTGCGGACAGGCACCTGCCCCCTTTGCTCTTCAGAGTAACTCAGCTCTAAACAGACCCTACTCAAGGGGTGGGAACTCAGTGGATGGTAGTGGGAGGGAGGAGGGAGGGGAGGAAGAGGGAAGAGACAAAGAGCCTGGACTGCCCTGAAAGAGCTCTAAGAACTGCTGCCGAACCCAGAACTCTCTCCCACATCCAGTATTTACGGAAGCTGCCAGCAAGAATCACTTCCTTCTGAAAAGTCCCCAGCTCCCACTGTCCCTGTTCCCTGACAATGGACACTCGCTGTGTGTTCTCTGCTTGCATCTTGGCTGACAGCTGACCTGGGTGAGTGACTTCCTGAGCCTCTGTCCAGGGGCCCACGTTTGTCACCAACACTCAGACTTTAGGGTTTTAAATGTGCTCCAGCCAGCTAGAGCCTCTGGTAACTCTAGCTACTCAACTGCCTGTTTCCCACCCTGACCGGGATCGCTACACACTTCTGTCTCAGCACCAAATCCATCAGGCTGTGAAGGCGGGCGGGACCATGGACCTACCCCATACTCCACCCCATCCCCACCTCCAGGGCAGAAAACAGGTCAGCTTTTTCTCTCAGCCCACTGAGGATGAGGGTGGGGGTGGGTGGGTGAGCTGAGAGCTTCTAATAGAAGCGAGTGGCACCAGAAAGGGTGACCCGGGCACAGATTTAACCAGGCTCTGTAGTCTCCAAGCAAATCTGTGATCCTGCGTGGTCCCCAGCAGCCTGGCAGCTAGACACTAGGATCTACAGAGAGAATAACTCCTCCTTAGGTGAATGATCCGGGGAGTGTGTGTGTGTGTGTGCGCGCATGCACGCATGCAAGTTTGTTTGTTTGTAGAGACAGGGAGGGTTTTTCTGTGTAGACCTGGCTGTCCTGGAACTCAATTTATAGACCATGCTGGCCTCAAGCTCACAGAGATCCACCTGCCTCTCCCCCTCCTGAGTACTGGGATTAAAGGTATGAGCTGCCAAGCTGGTCTGAGATGCTTTAAAAAAAGAAAAAGAAAGGTGGGAGCTGAGATGGGGACCGGGCTGTGAGATGCCCAGGGACCAGGCTGTGAGATGCTCAGCAGGTCAGGTCCTTGCCACTTGGGCTGATGACCTGGGTTCAATGCCCAGGACTCACACGGGGGAAGGAGAGAATTGACTCCTGCAAGTTGTCCTCTGAGCTCTAGATATGTACCACAACTCGTACACATACACACTCACATACACACACAGACACACACACACATGCATGCATATAACACACAACACACACACATCTATATATACTCACATACACACTCACACTTGTGCATACTCTCACACACTCATACACATATACACTCACACACACATATATACACGTACACTTACTCACACACACAATTCATACATTCATACACACTCATACACATTCAAACACTCGCACATACACACTCACATACACTCACACACTAAGAATTCATACACTTATAAACACTCATACACATTCAAACACTCACTTACACATAAACACTCACACACATACACACTCACACACACATACACACATGCACTCATACAACACTCACAACTCACACACATATCCATATACTCACTCACATACACACTCACACTTATGTATACACTCCCACACTCATACACATATACACTCACATATTTACACAGACATACACACACTTTCACACACATACACATACTTATATACACTCACACACATCACCCACATACTCATACATGCACTCATACAACACTCACAACTCACAAACACACATCCATATACTCACATACACACTCACACTTGTGCATACACTCACACACTCATACACATATACACTTACACAGACATGCACTCACTTTCACACACATACACATACATACATTCACACATATCACCCACATACTCACACACACACACACACACACACACATTCACATGCACTCACACACACTCACCCACCCATACTCATTCATACACTTTCACACACATACACATACTTACATACACTCACATACTCATGCACACACACATTCACATGCACTCACACTCATATTCATATAAACACACACACACATACACACTGCAAATGCAATCAAAAGTTAAATATTGAAAAAAAGAATGACATTTAAAAAGAAAAAGCCTTATTGTGATGTTATATTTATCACAATGGAATTACAAAGTATAAGATAACAGAAAAGGAAAATAAAAATTACTTGGAATCTGCTCACCCCTCAACCTCCACAGACACCTGTAGTACAGTGTCTTGCAACTTTTATTTTATTGAGGTGCTGATGGCCGAATGCTCGCACATGCGTGGGCGTGCTCCAGCACCCCGTTCCAGCTTCCACCCTCTGATTTCTTTCTTGGAACGGTGAGCGTTTTGTCTCTCTATCCAACAATACTATCTGTGGCTGCTCAGCATAAAGTCAGCCAGTCTCTAAACAATCCCTTATTGTTGGTTCTTTACACCCATTCCAAGTCTCCACTATTGTAAATAACTCTTCAATGGGCATCCTTGTACACCAATCTCTGCGTCCATCTCAGACTCTTTCCTTAGGGTAAATTCCTAGAAGCAAAATCACTGGTGAGAAGAGTCAGGCACATTAAGACTTTTGATAAGCACCATTGAGTTTGTTTCCAACGTTTACGACAAGCACCATATGCAACATCAGCCTGTGTTCTCTCTCACCAGCCCTTGCCTGCATCTACAATCCTGGTTCCTATCACTGGAAACACACAACACAGCACACATAGACGTAATTCTATCCGCATAAGAGCACTGCTGTTAACAATTTGGTAAAGATTTCTTCCAGATTGTTCTCTGAGCACATGGGCTTGTGCGTGCGTGCGTGCGTGCATGTGTGTGTGTGTGTGCACGTGCATGCGTGCACACATGTGTGCAGGTATACTAGGAGACAGAAGAGGGTGTCAGATTCTCTGGAGATAGAGTTACAGGCAGTTGTGGACTGCTGACGTGGCTGCTGGCAACAAAACTCAGTCAATCAATCAATCAATCAATCAATCATTAATCAATCTTCAAAAACTAAAACAAAATACAATAAAAAATGACACAACTCAGGACCAAGAAGTCCAAGACAGAGACCAGGGCTTAGTGGGAGAATGATCATTCAAGCATGTGGGAGACCTCAGTTTCCCTCAGCACATTAAAAATAACTCAATAAAACATGCATTATAAGATCGTGTAGACTTAGGAGGCTGTGGATGGATGCAGGTCTCCAATGACAGATAGTCGGTTCTGGGTAATTTTTATTTTCCTTTTCTGCTTTCTTATGCTTTGTGATTTTAGTATGATAAACATGATCTTACAACCTGATGGGCTCTTTCTCCAGCCCTGAAACCTCAGTTCTTTTTTTTTTTTTTAATGTAGTCCAGGCTAGCCTCAGGCTTGCTATGCAGCTGAGGCTGATCTTGAATTTCTGGTCCCCCTGCCCCCATGTCGTGAGAGCTGTGAATACAGACGTATACCACACATGCTTAGCTTTCTGATTCTTTGTATGACTGGAATATTGTCCTTGTAAGTTTTATTTGGATTTTTTTTATGTGTATGAGTGTTCAGCCAGCATGTAAGTCTGTGTACCTGGTACCTCTCAGAAGAGAGTCATGGATCTTCTGGAATTATGAATGGCTGTGAGCTGACATGTGGGTGTTGGGAACGGAACCCAGATCCTCTGAAAGAACAACTGCTTTTAACCATAGAACCATCTCTCTAGGGTCCCCTTCCCCCCTTTGAGACAGGGTTTCACTCTATAGCTAAGGCCAGCCTTGAACTCTTGGTAATCCTCCTACCTCAGTGCAGTGTACAGTATGATTGTGTGTGCAGATTGCATGTATATATTATTATCACGTATGCAGATCACATGTGTATGTACCATCATGTGTAGAGATAGTACAGTATCATCTGTGCGGCTCACGTGTGAACAGTACCATTACGTGTGCAGATCACATGTGTATAATATCATCATGTGTGTAGATTGTATTGTATAGTATCATCATGTGTGCAGATAGCATGTGTATAGTGCCATCATGTATGCAGATCACATGTGTACAATATCATCATGTGTGAAGATCACATGTGTTTACAGTATCATCATGTGTGCAGGCTGTATGTGTACAGTATCATCCCCAGATGCTGTCTTCTATGATGCTCATTTCTTCAGTGCCCTGAGATTGTGTCATTTGCGTATGCTGTAGCATTTCTCACTCATTGCTTATGGCAAACTTGTGCTCTGTCTCCCGTTCTCCCGTGTGAATTGCGGGCACAAATTTCCTGCTTTAGATATAGAGTTTAAGTAATTCCTTAGAAATAAAAACACCGAGATCAAAAGTGTACATCTTAAAAGATTTCAGCGAATATTCTAGAACTCAGTGCCACGTGCACTTGCCGTCAAGGGATGGCGTCCCCTGCAGTGCCAACGCTGTAAGCTACTGTTCCTTTTCAATATCACAGCTCCGAAAGGCGTGAAGAGCGATGTCATTAGTCCGTACTTCAGTTGCTTGATTACTAATGAATTGGCGCGTGTTCTCGTGCACAGCCCAGGCTCACTTCCTGAAATTCCATCTGCGGTTTAGCTTCCCTGCTTGGCTACTGTTCGTCTCTGGCCATCTTTTATTATTCAGTAGGATGTTTGTCTATTTGAAAAGTGTTTTGTTTTGTTTTCTTTCTTTTTCCTTTAAGTTTTGCAAGACAAGCTTTCTATGTGTAGCCCTAGCTGCCCTAGAATTCACTCTGTAGACCACACTGGCCTTAAACTCAGAGGTCTGCCTGCCTTTTGAGTTAATCGTGTAGGCCACCATACCCTGCTATTTGAAGAGTATCTTGGATATTTGTTGAGTATCTTGGATTCCTCTTTCTTGAGTAGTGTGGGGAGGCCTGTGGAATCCAGGCAAGTACTACATCACTGAGAAGTACTTTCCTTAATTAGCTGGGCATGGCAGGGCATGACTTTAATCTCACCAATCTGGAGGCAGAGGCAGGCATATCTCTGTGAATTTGAGGCCAGCCTGGTCTACTAGTTCCAGGATAGCCAGGGCTACACAGAGAAACCCTGTCTTGGGGGTGGGGAGGGGGGCGGGAAGTCTAATTTGTTATCCAGCGAACCTCAGAGCCATCTGAGAGGAGACCTATTTACAGGATGAACAAATGACCCTGTGGCTATAAACCTGGCTTGGAAGTGCGCGCGCCTGCTGGCTGTTTTTAATTTTTATTCAAATCTGTGAGCAGTTATTTAGCACCAATAGCCAGAAGTCTGAGTCATGAATGCGTCTCTAGTTCAGGGTCTTATTTCCTCCTTTAGCATTTTTCCCCCTTTGTATGGAGCTATGATGCAGCCCCCTCTATCCCCCTATGCCTAGTCCTCACAACCTTCAACCTTAGCTATGGTCACCCCCAATGGGGCTCTATAGAAAGGATAGGCAGGGCCAGGAAACAGAAGGATTTGACCACAGGAACACAAACATTCCTGAAAAACAAGAAAAGAAGCAGCAAGAAGTGTTTCCAAGAGTCAATCATTCACCGAGACTCCCATGCGCTGCTTGAAGGGAGGGTTCTAGCCAAGATGGGGTGTCAGGGTGGTGCACAGAGGAGGCCGGGCATCTCCCTGTGACTGCGTGGGAGAGAGAGCGGATGACTGAGGAGTGAACGAATGAAAGCCACGTCCAGGGGGCCTGTGCGCATCTTCCTTTGGATCTCAGCTCTGCTCAAGTGAGGAGGAGTCAGGATGTGGACCAGAGCCTCCAAAGTCAACCCAGGATGTGCCTGCAGTGACTTCCTGCTGCCTCGCGCCAAGGATGTCAGGCGGTGAGTCAGAGCCCAGGTATTTTGGCCCAGCCGCTGTTTTGACAATAAGGGTGATTAAACAGACGTTTATTTTATTTTTTTTATTCTCCCTGCCCGCCCGCCCCCCCCCCCCCCCCCGCACTTCCAGAAGAGCTTTGTTCTGGGTCTTGACAAGAAAAGAGACTCCAAGAGGCAGAATGGTGATCACAGGAAGCGAATAAGAGCACCCTTGGGTGGGTGAATGGCTTCCCTGCCTGCAGCCTCTGAAGTCTAGGTCTTGGAGAACAATTCAGAGAAGCTGACTTGAGTAGCAGCATGAAAGACTGGGTTAGGCACCAAGTGGGACTTCCTGCTCAGAGAGCTTTCTTCTTTGTCTGAGTAGGAGGCAGCAGTTCCTTGAGAGGCAGTCTCCTGCCATGCGGTGAAACCCTTTACCTTGAGGTCTGAGCA
Organism: Mus pahari; assembly: GCF_900095145.1. NCBI lineage: Eukaryota > Metazoa > Chordata > Mammalia > Rodentia > Muridae > Mus > Mus pahari. The sequence goes on from NC_034592.1 coordinate 154,942,173, forward strand.
GCACAGCAAAGACGTCAGGAAACTGAGGCAGGAGCATGGGACACATTTACCAGGGCATCGATGAACCACTCTGTTCTGAGCTTGAGAGTACAGAAGGAGAGAACAGACAGATGACCAGCCAGCTAGCCTGAAAGGGGTGAAGACAGGAAGCAGAGATGTGGAACTGGCCTCTGGTGGCCAGAGGAGGCTCTGACAGAGCATCATGTGAGGACCAGTGATTCATTCTGGCTCACACAAACCCAGATGCAACCCCCGCCTGCCTCCCTGGCTCCCAGAACAGACCTGTCACTGTGGCTTCTGGGGAAAGCAGTCACAGGCTGAAGCATCCCAGGGTGACAGGGTTATCGTGACCCAGGTTCTCAGACCCTGTCCCCAGGCCTGGATCTGTGAGTCTCTGCACTTCCCTGAGCTTGGTGATCAGGGAAGTGCAGGTCGGGGGGGGGGGGGTCAGTCTTTGTGGGGAAGCAAAACTCTTCCAACTTGAGTCCTGGGTCTCACTTCAGGATCAGACACCTACTCAGGAACCTATCGGGATGTTAGTCAGGGGACCGCTCAGCCCTAGGCCCACAGAGGGGAAGGAATGGCTCCAGGTAACATATTAGTGAAGGAAGCCCCAGAATGGCCAGTCCAGATATGAAGACACCAGCTGGACATGGTGTCCCCATGGCTCAGTGTCCGAAGCTCTTGTGGGGCTCTGACCTAGCTGCCAGTCCGTAGCCTTTGAGTCGGCAGCAACCGACGCACCCACATCTTTCAGGCTTCAGGTCCTATTTTCCATCCCTGTGAGCCTTGCCAAGTGTTCCAGGTGTCCTGCAGCAGGGGAGGAGGTTGGAGGATTGCTGGGGAGAGGAGGCTCCCCTGGCAGTGGGAACACTTGTATTACCCAAGTTGGGAAGTGCAGCCTGTGACACTGTGACAGTGGTCATCGAGATGACACCTTCCATCAGCACCAGGTGCTTCCCGTGTTTGGGGGATTGTAGCTAGACTCTTTGAAGGTTCTGTACCATTGATAGTCTGTTGTGTGCACTGTTGGTTTTAGCATCATTCTAAATAACGCTGGAGTCTGACAAGGAAGTGATACATTTATTTGGAATAGCATTCGGTGGGGACTGCTATGGGGCTTGGTCCCCTAGGTCTCAGAGCAAGGATGTGCAGTTCTGAAGGGGACAGACACACAGAGAGCTCAGCACCTCTGGGGACAATGTGGGGGGGTGGGGGTGAATTCGCTGCCCCACTTTCTTCTGATCGTTGACCCCGATGTCCATCCAGCCCCAAGCCTGGACTCCCTCCCACGGTCAGAGCTCTCAGTGTGCACCGATCCTGAGAATGAGGCTGTGCTTCCGAGAGTTAATCTATGCTGTTTATCTTTTAAACACCATTAACCACAAATTAGCTGATTCTTTCATGGCAATAAATTAATAGATTCCATTAGTAAACAGTCAATTACAAGATGATTACTTTTCTGCCCGAGCCTCAAGCTTTTTATGACTGATGCTGTCAGCCTCTCGCCCGGCTCTCCTTACTGGGTTTCCGGCTCGCAGGCCTGCATCCTCCTGTGTACCAGGGAGGCTAAGGGTGGGGTTGAGGCAGTCTCGGGAACCAAGCTGTGAGCAGAGAGAGTGGCCTGCTTGCAGAGAAGAAACAAAACCAACAGCTCCCGTGTCCAACACAGAAGAGTCCACAGAGTGGCACCTATCCTTCATCCCTGCGCCGGTCATAAGCACACACCACATGGTCTTCAGTGACTTTACTACTGCTCAAGCCTCACCCTGCTCAGTCCTCAATAGGATTTTTATATGTCTGCCCATCTACTTTTCCTGCCCTCCATCTACCCACACTTCTTTCTTTCCATTCATTAATCCATCATCCATCCATCATCTATCTATTCATCCATCTATCCATCCATCCACCATCTGTCCATCTATCCATTCTTCATTCATCCACCATCATCCATCATCTATCTATCCATTTATCTAACCATCTATCATCTATCCATCCATCCTTCATTCATCCATCATCATCCACCCATCATCTATCTATCTATCTATCTATCTATCTATCTATCTATCTATCTATCTATCCATCATCCATCCATCTGTTCTCCACCTATCTGTCTAGCACTTGCTAGTGAGCACTTAATTATGAGGTACTCTGTTGCATGTTGGAGTGCAACATCCCACACTGAGGGCTGCCTTGGATACCGAGTAAGCTCAGTTGCTGGCACTTGGGATGGATGTTGGTTGCTTTGGAAACACAGACTCTATTTCTCTTTGCTTGCAGCATCATCATGCAAGATGGGACCATCTCCCACCACAACACGAGGACATTCTAACCCACAGCTATCTGCTCTTTCCACGGAGCCATGCATCTGTGTGGGGGTTGTGGGTCCCACCCATGGCCACCTTCTATCCTTCCACAAGGCCCCGTGCTTTAGACAACTAAAGACCACCAGTGAACACAGTGCTGGGTGAGACCCATGAGACAGGGCAAAGATGAGACTCCAGGCTTCAGCATAGGACAGCTTGGCTGTAGTGTCCCGACCACCCTCACCCGCAACTCCCTCGAGACTGTGGGTGGGTCCTACTCCTTTATCTACGGTCTTCATCCATACCTCCACCTGGGGTGGCTGTGGAGGTGAGTGAAGTACCATGCCACAGTAATCAGACTCCAGAGCCCAGTAGGAGCACACAGAGGCTTGGGTCTTTTGTGAGACAATGACAGGGCAAGGTGGTGCCCCCCTGGGAGGAGTCCCTGGCACCTGCTGCATGAGCATCTATGTGGCTCAACCATTCTGGGAAGTAGATGCCCAAACAGAATGGCATGCAGAGCCCTAGGGAGAGATCGGAAGCACAAGAGGCAGGGAGAGTGAACAGTAGAGGGTTGGACTGATATCTGGAGGGGAAGGGATAGCAGAAGGAGAGACTGGAGACAGTGTGGGACCACAAGGCAGCCTAGAGGAAGTCCCAGGTCCCAGGCTGCCAATGCAGAGCCCCAGGGTAGGGAGCTTCATCAGAGAGCCTCACAGGGACAGGAGCAGCCCCTTCCTAGAGCATGCCCTGCTGTCCTCATGGTTCAGGAGTGCCCGGGCACAGCACAGGCTTACACATCCACACTGCTGAAGCTCATAAGGGGTGGCTTCTGAGGCCGTGTATTACCTTCTTCCCTGGCCCCAGAAACTCCCAAAAGACACACCCAAGCCCACATCGCAAATGAAATTCGCTTCTCCATAAACGCTTGCTGTTGGGAGCAGAGATGTGTAATCAATCACTCTTGTCCGGTTTGACCAATGTGCATGGTGGGCCAAACGTGTCCCCACGCACGGTGCGGGGCAAAGAGGAGCTGGCATCCTCCGTGCCTGCTGTTGCTGCACCTAACTGATGCCAACAGGGAGGATTTCAATACTGCAAAACCATTTTGGTGCCAGCTGTGGGTCAGACAGTCCGTGCAGGCGGGGAGCTCTTTAACTCGGAGGCAGCATGTTCAGAATCTGTTTGACAGTAAAGAGTAAGCCAGAAAAGAGGAACACATTCTTCCTCCACATTCCATGGAGGGGAAGAAGTATCTGTGCCCCTGCTAATGTTCTGGCCTGTGGCCTGGGGTGGGTTTGGTTTGTCGATTTCCCCCTGGGACACACCTGGAGGTCCTGCTCATCACAGACAGCACTGATGCGAATGTCCCATGTGTCATTTCCTCCCTCTATCCCATACAATCTCTCCGTCTCTTCCTTCCTCCCTTTCCCCTCCCTCCCTCCCTCCCTCCCTTCCTTCCTTCCTTCCTTCCTTCATTCCAGAGAGGGACCCCAGGACTTGGTGGGTACCAGGCAGGTGCCCTGTCTGTGTGTGGAACCCAGCAAGTGCCCTGTCTGCAGCTCTTCTTACTTTTTGGTTTTGTTATGCTTTCTTCTCTGAGACAAAGTCTCACTCTGTAGGCTGTCCCAGGACTCACGTGTGCATCAGGCTGGCCTGGAACTCACAGAGATCCTCCTGCCTCTGCCTCCTGAGTCCTGGGACCCAAGACCCAGCTTACTTTTTACTTTGAGACAGAGCTTCACTAAGTTGCCCAGGCTGGTCTTGAACTTACTCTGCAGCCCAGGCAGCCTTTGGACTTAGGATCCTTCTGCCTCAGCCTTTTCATAGCTGGGAAGGCAGTCCTGACCCCCCAAGAGCAGGTCTTAGGGGATTCTGTCACATACAACCCCACCTTCTGGGGAAAGGGTGTTGTGGATCTCAGACAGCTGAACGCAGAAAAAGAAAAGAGCTGTATTAAAAGATGGGTCCAGTTTATCTGTGTTTTTCATTTTTTCCAGAAATAAAAGAAAACATATGTTGCTAATGATATTTACTGGGAAAGAAAACCATCTCCGAGTAAAGTCAACAGCTGGGCATTGGCCGCAATGGCTCGCCCTGCACCTGAACCCTTCAGCCTGAGCCCTCTGTGTTTATTTGCCTCACTCTCTTGAGAGAGTGGAGTTGGGAGAGAATTGTCTGACCATGCGGTGACCATGAAGGGACATTCTTCAAATGCTCACCAGGCCATCCACCATAAGAGCCCCCCCCCCCCGGGCTCACAGCACTGGATCAAATGTATGAATGTGACTGACAGGGGGGTGGAGAGGTTTGTTTAGGGAGGGGGAGCAGGCTAGGGAGCTGCTTCATGGACAAGGATGTGCAACTTCACCTTCAGCAATGTCTCCATCCCAGAGGAAGGACCCCATGTCCCTGTGCCTCTTTGTGGGGCTGGGGCTGGGGCTGGGGCTGGGGCTGGGGCTGGGGCTGGGGC
>NC_034592.1:154947018-154952000 GCF_900095145.1 Mus pahari
GGGGCTGGGGCTGGGGCGAGGGGTGGGGAGGCATAGGTGGGGTGGGGAATGGGCTGGAGTTGAGGCTGGGCTCTGTCCCTGTGAGTAGGGTAGGGGGTTGTTGTGTACTTGGCAACCAACCATTTGCCCTAGCAATGGAGGACCCTCCCGGAGTTGGAGATGTGAGTAGACAGCTGACAGCATTAGTTAGCTGGGGAGGGGACATCAGAAGTCATCCTCCTGTTCAGCCCTCACTGAGCTGGAGCTCTGAGAAGAGGACAGAATGAAACAGCTGCTCAGTCAGGGCTCCAGCTGCCCAAAGAGGGAACAGGGATGGAGAGCTCCCTGGAAGAACTGGCAAGTGACTTCCTCCTGGGGACTCTCAGAGCATGCTCTGGGGAAAGGGTGCCTGCCTCCCAGAGCTCCCCAACCTGGCTAGGGCCCTGAGAGGCACGGTTCTTACACTGACCTCCAGAACAGATTTTCTTTTAATTAAAAAACATTTATTAGTGAAAACCTGACTAGGATCTCAAAACCGTATTTTTATTGTATTTTTCTCATAGAAATGTCTGTCATGCTAGCAGGGTTCTCATCTGTTTCCAGATAGCAAATGCACACCAGCATTTGTGTAATATGTATGTTTGTGCACACACACACACACACACACACACACCGGTCTGCATTTTTAAAAAGTTTTTATTATTTTATGTGTGTGAGTGTTTTTGCCCAAATGTATGTCTGTGTGCACATGTGTTCCTGGTGACCTCTGAGGCCAGGAGGCCTTTGGTTCCTCTAGATTTGGAGTTACAGATGCTTGAAGCTGCTATGTGGGTGCTGGGAACTGAACCTGGGTCCTTTGTGAGAACAACAAGCACTCTTAACTGTTGAGACATCTCGCCAGACCCTGATTTTATGTATATGTATATGTATATGTATGTGTGCTGTGTGTATGTATATATGTATATGTGTATGTATATATATGTGTATGTGTGTATGTATATATGTGTGTAAATGTGTATGTGTGTATATGTATAAGTGTGTATATGTGTGTATGTATATGTATGTGTATATGTACATGTGTATATGTGTGTACGTGTATGTATGTGTATATATGTGTATGTATGTGTATATATGTGTGTGTATTTTTTCTTATATTATTTCTTATATCCAACCAAGTCCAGTTAGTGTCTGACTGACAGTCTCGCTGCCCCTTTCCCCTCTAGCCTTCTTTCTCTCTCACCTAGTCTCCTTCCAGGGTGGGCAATTGTCCTGAAATGGGGACATGGTTCAGTGGTGAAGAGCACCTTTGCTCTCTTATAGCACCTATAAGCTTAGATTTTTCAAAACCTACTTTAATTAGGGTTCTCAAACGCTTCAAGCTCCCTTCTAGCCTACCAGCCAGAGGAAGCTTAATAGGACAAGGGGGACATGGACCTGTTCTTTGGGGCAATTTCAATCTTTATTGTCAGGATATCAGCAGTCCAATCCAAAACATCAAACACGAATCAGTAGCAGGCAGTTCGACCCAGAAGAAACTGAGAGGCCCTGCTGAATCTGCACAGGCCTTCAAAAACGGCAAGAAGCAGCCAGAATACCACAAAAAGTTCTTTGGTGCTTTTCTCTCTACAAAGTCACAAAGATCAGTGAAGACCAGCAAAGCGTTGCAAGGTGAACCAATGCGAGAGCGTTGTTCAGTCTGCTGGGTTCTCCTTATACCCTTTCCAAACATCATGCATTCTATCAAGTGTCTGCCTCAGCAAAACATGCTTTCCTAAGAGAGCACTCAAAAAAAAAAAAAAAAAAAAAAAAAGCACCAGAGCTGGAGAGATGGCTCAGAGGTTAAGAGCACTGACTGCTCTTCCAGCGGTCCCAAGTTCAACTCCCAGCAACCACATGGTGACTCACAACCATCTGTAATGAGATATAGTCCCCCCTTCTGGTGTACAGGTAGTACAGGTATACATGCAGGCAGAATATTATATACATAATAAATGTTTTTTAAAGGGAGGGGAGAGATGGCTCAGAGGTTAAGAGCACTGACTGCTCTTCCAGAGGTCCTGAGTTCAATTCTCAGCAACCACANAGTGACTCACAACCATCTGTAATGGGATCCAATGCCCTCTTCTGGTGTGTTTGAAGACCGCTACAGTGTACTCATATGCATAAAATAAATATTATTTTTTAAAAAAACACACCATATGACACAACTGAATCTCCAAAGAAACCCAAAATTTTTACTTCAAGCACTCAGTTTGGCTCCCACCTGCACAGTGATCCACAACCACCCATAACTCCAGTTCAAGGGTATCCAACACCTTCTGGCTTCCAGGGACGCCAGGCATGGATGTGATGCACATTCATACATACAGGCAAAAATATTCATATAAGCAGTATGTGGTGGCATATGGCTTTAATTCTGGCATTCGGGAGGCAGAGACAGACAGGTCTCTGCATTCAAGGCCAGCCTTGTCTACATAGTGAGTTCCAGAACAGTCTGGGCTACATGGATAAACCCTGTCTCAATAAACTAAAAAGCAAATGAAACAAACAAAAAACAAAAACCCACAAACAAATGCAACAACAGCACATAAGATAAAGTAATAAATCTGGAATGAGCCACGGGTCACCGCAGCTACTCCATACTTGGCCTGGGATTGGTAGGAGGCTGAGAGAGTGAGGGGTGGGTGGATTAGTGAGCTCTGGGTCTCTTCCTTGTCAACTGGTTTCTTCCATATTCTAATTGGCCTCTGCCAAGGTTCTCCCAGGCCTTACACTCTGCCCCACTCTCCTGCCTCACCAAGATAGCAGGTCAAGAGAGAACTTTGGCCTTTATTAATGAACTAACCACTGATGGTCCAACCTCAAACCCTACTTCTAGGGAACACTTGACCTTCTGGTTACTTAAACACTGAGTTTTAGTTACCGTCTTCACTTCCCACCTTCCCCTACCCCAAATACCATTATTATTAAATTAAAAAAAATGATTTGCATGTATGTTTGCCTGTGCACGCTCTTTGTGTATGTATCAGCTGAGGACACAGAAATATCAGACCCTCTGGAGCTAAAGCTGCAGGTGGTTGGGAAGCCGTGCTGGGAACTGAGCCTCCGCACAGTCGGTAAGCCCTCCTAACTGTGGAGCCACCTCCCCTCCCCCGCGCCGCCCCCACCCCCTGTATATTTTGAAACGTGGCCGGTCACTAAACTTGGAGGTCACTGTTTGGACTAGGTTGTCCAGCCGGCAGCTCCCATGGGTCCTCCTGCCTCTGCCCCCCCAGTGCACCACCACACTAGGTCCTGAGGATCCTAATTCAGGCCCTGAAGCTCGGCAAGTATTTTACCCACCGAGCCAGCTGCCTGGCCCTGTTCATCTGCTTCTGCATTGAGGGGCATTTGGGCTGTTTGCAGAGCAATCCCTCTGAGCGCGTGTTCCTACTCCGCCTTCCATAAGGTAGTGTGACCTGGCCTCTTTCCTGTCCCTGTCTGTCCCCTCCCAACCCTGTAATATCTCTTGGAAGGCAGACAGAGGGAGGCAGAAGGCAGCCATCTTGGACAGAGAGGGTGAGGAAGAAGAACTTAGGTCATTAAAAAAAAAATGGGGATGTGGAGAGATGGCTCAGTGGTTTAAAAGTACTGGTGGCTCTTATACAGGATCTGGGTTCGATTCCCAGCATCCCCACAGCAGCTCACACCTTTCTATAACTCTAGTTCCAGAGGTTCTGAAGCTCTCACACAGACATACATGCAGGCAACTGTCCTCAGACACACCAGAAGAGAGATCAGATCTCATTACAGATGGTTGTGAACCACCATGTGGTTGCTGGGATTTGAACTCAGGACCTCTGGAAGAGTAGTCAGTGCTCTTAACAGCTGAGCCATCTCTCTAGCCCTAAAGATTTTTTTTTCTTCTTTCTCCAAAGGTGGCTTATTTTGAAGGGAGAAGCTCCAATCAGGCCTGGTAGAGGCTGCAGCTCATGAACAAATGGCCCTCATCAGGAACAGGACCGAGAGCCTTCCCAGCGCTGGCTGGAACGACGCAGAACTCGGGCGTGTGTTTTGTCTTTCCCAGAACGCACTCTTTCTGGAAGCAGAGGCCAGGGAGGGTGGGACAGAGCTCAGAGCATGAAATTACATTACTGGAAATGGCTGGGGGTTGGGTTGGGGCCTGGAGAGGGGCTGTGTAGCAAGGAGGCCAGCCTGCTGCACTGGGGACACACGGCATTGTAGGACCCCAGCACTGAGACGTAGAGCAAGAGGAAAGCTGCCTCTGGCTTCGTCGGATGCATCAAACTGACATGCTTTTTAAGAACACCTACTAGACCCCAAACAGCAGCGGCAGCAGGAACCACCAGAGCCAGGTCAGAGGCTGCAGAGCTGTGACCTTACTGTCCATGACTACATGCTTGGTTAAGTCACTTGGGTCCCGTCGCTCTGTTGCTTCAGAACCGTGATGACCCTTGAGATAGTTATCTCTGATTTCTCCATTCAGCACCACAGGAATGACTCTGTGAACACTCACTTGGGCCTCACCTCTCTCACGCTCTCTTCACTCCCAGCACTCCAGCGAGCCATTGCTGCCCACTGCCAGGAAACCGGACCTCCATTGCAGCTACTCAGGCACGCACGCAAGACACGACGCATGCAAGCAGGCTCTCCTTTCTCTCTTTGCAGGTAACCAGCCTGTAAACATTTGCTTCAGCATGGTTGCCATCAAGTTCCCCCTGACTCTCTTGAGATTTTTTTGGTGTGTGTCTGTGTGTGTCTGTGTATGCACATTTGCACACATGCTTAAAAAACGCCCATGGAATCTTCGGGAGGTGGGGCCTGCTTGGAGAAAGACAGACCTCAAGTGACAGCATCAGATGTGCCTGAAACCCTGAGCTAAACCGACCTTCCCTCTTTGTAAGCTAATGTCCTCAGCTATTTGTCACAGTGATGGAAATTAACAAGTGTGGTGGAGAGGCTATTCTAAAGTGCTGTGTGGAAGAGGGGGGTAGGGGGTTGGG
>NC_034592.1:154952220-154980972 GCF_900095145.1 Mus pahari
CACATACACACACACACACACAAAATCACATACACACTTACAGACACATACACTCACAAATGCATGTATACATGCTCACACATATGTACACAATCACACACATAAATAATCACACACACTTATACACATAATCACACACACACTTATACACATAATCACATACACACACACATACACACAACAACGATAACAAACAAAAGAAAACAAGACAAAATGGAAATCTGTAGCTCAAGAGAAAAGAGCTAGGCTCCAGACTTGCTGAGTCATTCTGGAACCATCCTTTGCTGCCCTATTGCATGTCTGCATCCAAGTAAATATCAAAAAAAAAAAAAAAAAAAAGCACAGATTTTGTTGTCTCGGTGTCATGATCGGGACTGTAACACTGGTCTAGGATCTAGGCAACAGTTGCCTTTGGGAATGGCAAAGGGCAGAGGTGCACACGTCTCAGGGATCTCTATCTGAGCTCTAACTCAAACGACCGGCAGCCCTCTGCGTATCTATAATGCTGCAAAGAAGAGACTGCCATCCTACTTCACTCATGAAGAAACTGAGGTTCAGGAGCAAAAAGCCTGCTTTGAGGCCAACCTGGTTGTGGCTTATGCTTGAGATCCTCACACTTAAGAAGCTGAAACAGAAGAAACAAAAAAGAAAAAAACAAAAAAGAAAAAAAAAAAGAAAGAAAAAAACAAAAAAAGAAAAGAAAAGAAGCTGAAACAAGAGGATTGCCTCAAGTTCAAGGCCAGCCTGGGCTACATTGTAAGACTTTGTCCAAAAAAAAAAAATTACAAAATGAAAAAAAAAAAAAACCAAAAACAAAACAAAAGCAGGAGCTGGGAGGTGATGCATGTCTTTAATCCCAGCACTTGGGAGGCAGAGGCAGGCAGATCTCTGAGTTTGAGGCCAACCTAGTCTACAGAGTGAGTTCCAGGACAGCCAGGGCTACACAGAGAAACCCTGTCTTGAAAAAACAAAAACAAAAAACAAAAAACCCAACCAAACAAAAAAAACGAACACAAACCCTTCTGACCTGCCTTGTGAGGAGCCCCAGGCAGATCTAGCCACAGAGCTGTGCATCTCTCTAATATTCCTTTTAGCACCTGCTGTGCATCTCTCGTTGTCTTGGCAACCAAGCAGGGAGGTCACATACACACTCACTCAATACTTGGTAATACTTGGAGCGCTGAAGATCTGCTGGGAAGAAGTACAGAGCGGTAGTGGGGGGAACAGTGAAGGCCTCCCTGACGTCACAGTGCCACCTTGCTAGTTAGTTACCTTCTATGTGGAATCTGGGTCCAAGCACAGGGCTCAGTGACACAGTCTAGCAGTGATAAGGCCAAGATTTCTAGGAGCCAAGCCCATCCCCATGACTGAAGCACATGCTAGAAACAGGTATGGATGAAGCTGTTGAAGCTGCACAGCGTCCAGTGAGCTTGCTTGTGGGAAAGATGCCTTTGGCTGCATTGTGGGAGGGCTTCGTGCTAAGCGTGCCAATCGTATGCTTGGGACCAGGTACAGTTCCAGGTCCTGAGGGCACAGGCTGCACAGGAGTCTGTCCCTGGCCACTGGCTTTCTATCAAGAACCTAGACATCAAACCACACAATGTCAGCTTTGTCCAGAAAGGGGTTTAAGAAGATGTCATGGTGCTGCGCCACGAGGGGCTGGGATTCTGTAATCCTGACCTCGGAGATGGTAGGTGGGGGCAGACACTCACTGTGCCCCACCCTCAGGGTGGGTTAATTGGTGCTGAGAGGATATGCAGGGTTGGGATCCCCCGGGGGTGCTGTGGGGTGGCTGGCTGTAAAGCCAGTATAAACACCGGGGTGGGTAGACACAGCTAGGCTCTCGTTCAGCACATAAACGGTTGTCAGATCTTCACTTTTGAAAGGACAGTGTGGTTTGTATAAATTTTGAAATGGAACCAAGGCTGCACATGCAGGCAGCCAGGTCCTGCTACTCTGGGGAGCAGGCTGGGACTTTGGAGACAAACCTGTCAAATGAGAGCCACGTTCCCCCAAAGGATCACTGAGGATAGGGAAAGAGGGCCTGTGCGCCTTGAGAGCAGTCTACATCGGCCCCAGGAAGAAGTGGTATGAGCACAGGTTAGACACCCAGCCTGTGCCCGGAGTGGTTCCACCTCACTCCTGTCTTTCCCAGAGCATAGCTGTTGACTGTCTGGAAGCTCTGACTACCTGACAAGGGCAACTTAAGTGGAGGAGGTTCTAATGTTTGCTTGTGGTCTGAGAAAGTTTATCATGGCAGCAGCAGGAACACTACGCAGTTGGTTACTGGAGTGAGTGGATCGGAAGTGGGGTAGAGCTGTGTAACTTCCAGGCCCACCCCTGGAGACACATTTCCTACAGCGAGTCTCAAGCTTCTAAAGGAGCCATGACTTTCCCAAATAGTGCCACCACCTGGGAGCCCAGGTTCCAAACCCACAGGCCTATGGAAGCCACTTCTGACTCAGGTCAGGTCTGGCCTCAGTTAATCACGGTGTATCAAGAAGGCTTCCCATGAGGGTAAGCTCGCTCTACCAGAATGAGCAGGTGGTAGTGAGAGAAACTGGGTGTGAGGTCTCAAGAGAAGTATGGTCATAGGGGCTCAGGAGTGTGGGACATTTCTTGGGGTCTCAGGAGTGTGGTCATAGGGGCTCAGGAGTGTGGGACATTTCTTGGGGTCTCAGGAGTGTGGTCATAGGGGCTCAGGAAAATGGGGTATGGGAGTCTCAGGAGTGTGGGCATTCCTGGGGGCTCAGGAGTGTGGGGTACAGGGATCTCAGGAGAGTGAAGTACAGGGGTCTCAGGAGTACAGAACACTTTGGATCTCAGGAGTGTGGTCATAGAGGCTCAGGAGAATGGGGTATGGGGTCTCAGGAGTGTTCAGTATGTAGGGGCTTTTAGAATATTCCTTGTCGTTTTTCCCACTAATCAAAACATCCAAATATTCTATTAAAATGAGGTAGAATTTACGGATAAACAGGAAGGTTGTTCAAGATATACAGTCAGCAGGGTGAAGTGGCTGTACCTGTAGTCCCTTCCCTTGAAGGCTGAGAAAGAATTGCTTAAGTCCTGATGCCTGTGCAGCAAAGTGAGACTCTATCTCAGAGTGGATTTGAATGAGAATACTGACCTCATTTTTTAAAAAAGTGTTTATTTAAGTGGGGACAGTCCCCGAGTCCACACTTGTGGTATACTTGGCACTCAGAACCGTTGGGAGGCTGAAGGGAGGGCTCAGTAGTGAAGGACCTGGCTGCCCTCGCAGAGGACCTGGGTTGGATTCCCAGCACCCACCTGGCTGCTGACAAACACCTCAACCCTAGTTCCAGGGGGATCCGACACCCTGCTCCGACCTCCACAAGCACTAGATATACATGTGGGCAAGGCTACACACAGAAATAAAAATAAATCTTTGCAAACGTGTCAAAACAACTGGTAGGAGGGAATTTTGCACGCTCCTGTGGAAGTATTAACTTTTTTTTTTTTAAACCATGTGTTAGGGTTTTTGAGAATTGCTCCATGTGCTCGCATGTCAGAACACTTGGTCTCCAGCTGTTTCAGGAGATTCATAAACTCTGGGGTGTGTGTGTGTGTGTGTGTGTGTGCGTGTGTGTGTGTGATCTCCCTGAAGGAAGTGGGTCACTTGGGGGTGGGCCTTAAAGGCTACATCTAATCTCTGCTTCTTAATCTGCAAAATATAGATAAACCTCAGGAAATAAAATGCCTTTGCCACCAGCTCCTGACACCACGGATCTTCTCCGTTGCTGTGTCTTTCTTGCTGTGACAGACCGAGTGCTCTGAAGCTGTGAGCCCAGATGAACCTTTCTCCCTTCACTTACGTCCCTCGGGTGTTTTGTTACAGCAGCAAGAGAAGTAGCTGATCCATTATGTATAAGAGAGAGTTTGAGCCAGGCATAGTGGTGCACACAGTTAATCCCAGCACTCGGGAGGCAGAGGTAGGTGGATCTCTGTGAGTCTGAGGCTAGCCTGGTCTACATAGTGAGTTCCAGGAGAGTCAGAGCTACACAGTGAGACTCTGCCGTGCTGTCTAAAAGAAAGAGGAGGAGGAGGGAGAAGAGAAGGGGAAGGAGGAGGAGAAGAAAGGAGAAAGAAGGGGGCTGGTGAGATGGCTCAGTGGGTAAGAGCACCCGACTGCTCTTCTGAAGATCCGGAGTTCAAATCCCAGCAACCACATGGTGGCTCACAACCATCCATAACGAGATCTGACGCCCTCTTCTGGAGTGTCTGAAGACAGCTACAGTGTACTTACATATAATAAATAAATAAAGAAAGAAAGAAAGAAAGAAAGAAAGAAAGAAAGGAGAAAGAAGAAGGAAGAAGAGAAGGAGGAAGAGGAAGATGAGATAGAAGAGGAGGAGGAAGAAGGAGGAAGAAGAAGAGGAGGAGGAAGAGGAGAAGGAGGAAAAAGAGGAAGAGGAAAAAGAGGAGGAGGAAGAAGAGGAAGAAGGAGGAGGAGGAGGAGGAACAGGAGGAGGAGGAGGAGGAGGAACAGGAGGAGGAGGAGGAGAAGAAGAAGAAGAGAGTCTTGCGATACAATTTTTTAGTAAGACACATGCATACACACATGCACCCTCTGTAATTAGTCCCTGTGGTCAAAATCGTCAAACCATCTTCATCATTCATTTGCTGACATCTGTCCTGCATGAGCCTTTCTTGGTTCAAGGATTACCATCAGTGGCAAATGAAAAGAGAGTCCTTAATCCCAGCACTTGGGAGGCAGAGGCAGGTGGATCTCTAAGTTCGAGGCCAGCCAGGTCTACAGAGTAAGCTCCAGGACAGCCAGGGCTATACAGAGAAACCCTGTCTCGAAAAGCCAAAAAAAAAAAGAAAAAGAAAAAGAAAAGAAAAGAGAGAGAGAGAGAGAAGAGAAGAGAAGAGAAGAGAAGAGAAGAGAAGAGAAGAGAAGAGAAGAGAAGAGAAGAGAAGAGAAGAGAAGAGAAGAGAAGAGAANGAAGAGAAGAGAAGAGAAGAGAAGAGAAGAGAAGAGAAGAGAAGAGAAGAGAAGAGAAGAGAAGAGAAGAGAAGAGAAGAGAAGAGAAGAGAAGAGAGACTCCTTGCCACGGTACACTGAGGTGGCATTCTTTCTAGCAAATCTGTTTTAGACTCTGTCATTGTCCACAGGCCACAGTGCCTTGCCTTAGTGGCTGTCACTTACTAGACATCCACTTGGTGACCTGTTCTCATTTAGTGCTCAAATTTACCCTCCAGACAGGGCGTGCTATCCTATTTTTTACACAGGAACCAGAGTGGAAGGGTTGCTGCCAGGCTATAAGGAAGGTCCTAGAGTTCAGTCCAGATCAGAAGTCACCGGAAACACTTGCCCGGCAATGGGTCCCACTCAGACTGTGACACACATTCCGAGAAATATTTTCTGACTCCACAAGATGGTTCCAATGAGCCGACTCTCCACTGTGACTGTTTACATTTCTGGTAGGATGTTTTGGTCCCTTAACCAGGTACACGTGGGATTTTGGCAACAACTACAAGTTTGAGGCTCCAAGAGACTCAGCCCCATGTCTGGAGGATGCTGCTTCACAGGGAGGCGCCTTATTTTCAAACTGAAAAAGCAACCAGGCTGCCCGAAACCCCGTCTCACTGTGAGGGGAACAGGAGGAGCCGCAAAGTGAATGTTGTGAATGGAAAGATGAGGTACAGCGGACAGACCTCGCTGCGAGCTCTGGGGACCTTCCCTAAGCCAGGTACCCCAAGAGGTATCCCAAAGATGGCAGTTTTGAGCACTGCCCATCAAGCAGGGTCTGGATGAATGCTTTGGGAAACCATACAGGGCTGCCCCTGCACTCATCTCTGTCCCTCACAAATGCCACCAGGCCTGTCATATGCTCAAGAGAACCTGTTTGGATCCATGCCTCTCCTTCACAATCCCCCCGGTGCAGGGCAGGCCAGGCACAGAGGCGGTCAGCTCCCAGGGCCCTTCCTGAGGCCACTTCTGACTGGCGCCCCAGAGGCTGCGCATGCTCACAGGCGTGATGGCGTCCTGCACCGTGCTCTCCCCTCAGTTTCCAGGGGAGAGCTTTGCTCTACTTCCTGTGCCCTCTTCCTGCTCCCTGCAGAGCCACCACATAACATGACTCTCGTGCATGGGAATCAGAACCTTATTTCTTGGGTCATCCTTACCACCAAAGACCTAAATTCATGTTGAACACATTTTGGGGTGTGTGTTGGGGGGGTGCCTTCTCTTTTTCTTCCATGTTCATTGTTGAACTTCATCTGGGGCAAAGGTTTCTTCCAGAGTGGTGAGAGGATGGTGACTTCCTTTCTTAATTGATTCCAACTGGGCCTCTGTCTGGAGAAAGCAACCGGCCCGATGGCTTCATCACCAAGCAGCCCCTTCCTGCCGCATTCGTAAACAGCCTGGCCGCTTCTGCTTTGAATTAAGGGGGAGGGGGGCGCTCAGGAGCAACCCAGCTGGGCTTTCCTGTCAGCCTGTCAGGCCTCCAAAGCTTGTTAACATGCTAATATAAAAGGATGAACTTCAAGGATTTACAACTGGTCTTAAACTTCAAAGAAGAGAGTTTCATCTCCAAAGAACACACGCTAAACCAATATGTCCCTCCAGCCCTCACCTCCTCAAACAGAGCCCGACCCAAAACAAAACAAAACAAAAAAACCCCAAACTCATTAAATGTTTCTCTAGTAAGGCAGGGATGGCTCTGTGGATCTGAAACGCCATGTCACAGTTCCAACACAGGACTCTGTACGCGCGTGAAGGCAGGAGAAGGTCTCGGGTCCGAGGAGAGGCACAGTGGCGGGGACAACCCTGGAAAGCAATGAGAATCTCACAGGACAGGGTGGTTTCCTTGTTCATCCCTAGAGCAATGTGAGTCAGGTGGGTAAAAAGGACCTGCCCCTTCCCCAAAGCATCTCAGCCCAGGGGACAGCGACTTGCCTTGAGTGCAGGAGGGACTCTCGACAGGGCACGTTCCTGGGCGAAGCGTGACTCATTTCCCCAACCGTCTCTCGGAGATACGGAAAACAAATAGAGAAACGGGACTTTTGAAACTGTGCCGCAGTAGCTCTTGTCTCTACAGAGGATAAGCCAGTTTCTCCCTAAGGGCTGGGGGGGTGGGGATGAAGGATTGGTTCATAGATTCTCATTAACGTCCCCTGAGCTCTTAGAATCCACATAATTAAACTGAAAGTCCCGCTCCCAAGAAGGGCAAGGGCTGTGGCCCCTGACTTCCCCTTAATGGCAGTGTAGGGGTCGAGAGTTCGAGACAAACACCAAGGTAGGTCAAGATAGGTAGACCGGGGGTCATCACCTTGATCGTTGCTCCTCCAGGACAGGATGGCTGATGAATCACTTAAGCACTGGAGACAAGCCAGCAGGAGGCAGCTTTGCAGGGGTGTCGATATTCAGCCCCAGTCCTGGTCTCCACCCTACAGAAGCCTTCCCATCTTTATCTTCCCTCTCTCCCAGGTCACTGTAACAGAATCTGTTTCCTGAAGCTCCCTCCCCTGGAAGGATAGCTATTTTTCATAGAACACAGAATGTAAATGTGAATGTCTGATAAAGAATAATGAGAGAGAGAGAGAGAGAGAGAGAGAGAGAGAGAGAATGTGCGAGCCAGAGAGCGCACAGGTGCTGGAGCAGGCCAGAAGAGGGCGCATGTTCTGGAGATGGACTTACAGGTGTTGGGAGCATCCTATGAGGGGAACTGGGAACTAACCTCGGGTCCTCTGGAAGAGCAGCAAGTGCAGCAAGTGCTTCTACCACAGAACCATCTCCCTCAGCCCAGAGCCGCATATTTCCACGGCTATCCTTTTCACTGCTTGGAATACATTTTGAATAGGGCAAAGCTCAAACTCAACTGGGCTGGATGTGAGGGCAATTTGTGAGGGAGGCAACATCCCCTTGGGAATGGGTGACCTGGGGGAAGAATGTGCCTGGCACCTTGCTTGCCCCATTATTGCCCACGTTCCCCCTTAAAGCCATTTAAACTTAGCTTTCCTTTCTCCCAGGTCTGTCGCCACCTCCCTGCCTCCTCCACAGGAGGACAGATTGCTTTTGCAGTCCCAGGGACCGACCTTGCCTACTAACCAATCAGAATCCTCTTTGAGTAGGCCATGTAACTGGAGCACAGCCAATGGGAAGCCTTGTGGAGTTTGTTGACCCTCAGGAAGATGAAGGCTAAGGACATGGGCTACAACCTAGGAGGGGGGTGAAGAGAGAGTGGTACCCAAAGTCACTATGGCTTCCCAACGTCTGTTCCCTCTGCCTTGATGGATTGCCGGTGGGGTTTCTCCGGGCTGCACAAAAGCGCTGTCCACTGCTTCAGGTCACCACCCAGAGGTCCCTGCCCACCCGGGAAGTGAAGACAGGACTCAACCCCATCCTGAGCATGCACAGCCTTCTGGGAGCTCTCTCTGAAGAGTCCATACTTAGTGGGCCCCTGGTAGATAGTTTAGCATGAGCCCTCCTCTGCCCAGCACTGGTCTATGCAGAAAAGAACCTGTTGTGAATTCTTAGCAAGATAATAAAAGAGACCAGTGTATGGGAGCGCTGAGTGGATGGCTTTTAAAAAAATATTATTGTTGTTGTTGTTGCTTGGTATTTTGAAGTAAGGTCTCATTATGTAGCCCTGGCTGACCTACACCTCAGTACATAGACGAAGCTAGCCTCAAACTCACAGACATCTACATGCCCCTGCCTCCCGAGTGCCGGAATTTCTAATATTGTGTATGTGAGTGTAATACAAATTTCAGCGTGGTTTCGTGCAGATGAGAGCTGGTGTGGTGTCTAGGGAGCTCAGAAGAGGGTGTTAGATCCCCTGGAGCTGTTGTGGGCTGCCTAGTGTGGGTGCTGGGAGTCAAACTCAGATACAAGAGCGGTCCTTGTTCTTGACCTCTGAAACAATTCCCCAGCCCCCAAATGCATGGGTTAAAAACCACAGGGGTATCTGGGAACCTAGGGCACCTGTCACAGCTTCAGTTATAGGCTTGACGGGGCGCTCTGCAGACAGCAGCAGATCTGAAGCCATGGGGGGGGGGGCGCAGGGGTGATGTTTGCTCTTGGGCTTCTTCTGTATGGGGAGGGGGCACCCCAGGACCTGCCTGGTCGGCTGATGACGCACCCATTGGATGAAATGAACCACAGCGTATTCTCAGACCTTTCCAGCCACGCTGGCCATGCGGCTGTGCCGACCTTTTCCCCAGAGAAGGGGGTGGGAAGAAAAGGAGGAAAGGAGGAGAGGGGGAGGGGAGGGAAAGCAGGAGGAGGGACAATCAAGATATCCAGCCCTCTAGGTTTTCCCCCCACCAAGTCCTAGACGGGACCTGCCACTCAGACCACCCCCACCCCCACCCCACTTCCCTCTGGCCTGTATGCTTGGGTGGGCAAGTTTTATTTGAAATAGGAAGAAAAAAAAAGACGAAGTTGCTTGTCCCGGGAGCCGAGCCGTTTTCACACCGTTCAGCTGGTGGCAGGCTGTGAGCGATGGGGAGGGGCGCTGCTGTTAGACTTTTGTTATTCGGTGCTAATGAGAAGGTGGCGCTTCGGATTGTTGCCTGCAGAATGAGAGAGAGCACCTTGCATCCCAGGGCCTGGAGGGCATCTTAGGCAAAATGGTTGGTTTTGTGCGTAAATAATTTAAATTTCCTGGTTAGCTGGGCTCCAGGTGATAACTCAGTCAGGAAAGTGCTTGCCACACACCTCGAGGCCCTGAGTTCAGTCCCACCACCCACAGAAAAGCTGGGTGTGGCTGCGTGTGCGCCTGTTGCCCCAGCACACTCCGTGTGTGTGTGTGTGTGTGTGTGTGTGTGTGTGTGTGTGCACACGCGCGTGCACATGCGTGCTGGGAGGCCAGTGTGGCTCAAACTTCAAGCCCTAAGGTTCAGTATGAGACCCTGACTAGAGGGTATAATTCTGAGAGAGTGAAGAAGACTGTACCACTGCTGATGTGCAAGTGCACAGCCCTCAACACACACACACACATACACACACAGACACAGATACCCCCCCCACATACACACAGACACATGCACATGCCACCCCACATATAGACACACAAACACACATATGCATAGACACATACAGATACACCTACACAGACTTGTACACATAGATATAGACACACACACACATATAGGCACCCCCCCACATACACACACACACACACACAAACGAATGTACTTGCTCTCACACATAAACACAGAGAGACACACACAGACACACAGACCCACATAGACATATATACACGAATATATATTTACACACACACAGGCACATACACACACACACACACACAGCTAATCAGGGAGCATTAGTTGTTAGAGGATTGGGTTTGGGGCATTTCTGTGAACTCACTCAAAGAATCTACAGAGGTGTAGAGGAAGACAGCTCTGAACGCACTCTCTGACCACAGCCTGAGTGGATGAGGCAGGGGTTGTCTGCCCATCCCGGAAGAGTCAGGTGCTAGACAGGCGAGAAGATGCAGAGGGCAGTTCTGCAAACTCCACTCTGTTCATGGGGACAGCCCTGTGGTGTCACCCGTAGCCAGGTTATACCGAAACTTCCCAACAACCCATGGTGTAGGCACTCTAATGGCTCTCATTTCTGCAGAAGAAAGTGGGGCACAGAGAGGTTAAGCAACAGCCAAAGTCACACTGCATGTTGTTGTTGTTGCTGTTGCTGTTTGTTGCTGTGTTGTTGTATCATTGCCCTCTGGAGACATCTCTCTTCTTAGTGTTGAACCCTAGATGGTACCACCCAGCAGGAGGCCATACAGTGAGATGGGATGGCACCGACAATCTGGGGAAGAAAAGGACATAGTGGCCTGGTGGTGGTGCACCCCTTCAATCCCAGCACTTAGGGAGGCAGAGGCAGGCGGATCAGAGTTCAAGGCCAAGTTGGTCCTGTGAGTTCCAGGACAGCCAGGGCTATACAGAGAAACCCTGTCATACAACCAAAACCAAAACAAAAGACCAGCATGCTGCTGCTGACCTCAGTGGCCAGGGGACAATGGTCAGGCAGACAATGATTGGGTGCTGGAGTCCAGGCCTCTTTTCCGGTCTCTTTGTCACTCGGGGAATGTGACATTCGGTTTTGCTGTCACCACTGGTCAGAGTGTTCTTCACTGCTGGGTACAGAACATCGCATGGGTTGGGTCACTGTCAACCCCCTGTTCATTCAGCCTCCTAATGTTGTCTGGGACAGATGCCCAGCCTCTGTCGTCCCTTGAGAAACACTTCACTGAGCTAGCCTCCAAAGGCGGGGCTTTCTCTTTGTCCATGGAGAGAACCCCCAGTTGTACCCTCAGGGAGAGAGGCCTTCTGCCATCTGGGATGGAACCATCAAGGGTAAATGCCAAGTCAAGGTCACAGGCATCCAGGTGTGACCCCTGATGACCAGACTGCCTACACTTCTCCTGAGTGATTGACTGACTTTGGTCTCTTGAGAGCTGCCAGTGCCTTCTGGGAAAGGGGGATTCATTCCTACCAATGAAGGCTATCTGACCAAGGGAGGTGGGACTCTGCTGCCTTAGCTCCTCGGCTGTCCCCACTGTGAGGCAAGCAGAAGCACCATCAGGTCCGGAAGGTACTGTGATATCTGTTTTGTTTCCTGTTGCTGCAATAAAACACCCCAACAAAAGACGGTTTACTCCAGCGTATAGTTCACATGAGGGGACTTCATGGTGGCAGGAACGGTCCCATCCACACTCACTCAGCACGGAACCACCATGCTGGGGTCAGCTTGGGAATGGTGACTGTGACAGAAGTCTAGATCAGATGACCTAATAAAGAAAGAGATTGGGGGCCGGGTGGGGCTGCAGAAATAAAGAGGGGGGTCCTCTAAAAGGAGAAGCCAGGATATCACAGCCAAGTGAGAAAAGCCAGAGAGATACCTGATTGGCTGGTTGCTGGGGACTCCTGTGGAGGTGGTGTCTCTGTAGGGACAGTGGTGCCCTGCCCTGCCCCACTTCCTCAGCAGTGAGTTCATCCCCCGCCCTTTGTTGGATAGCATCTCTCTCTTAAGGCTTGCGGACTGGGCCAGCTGTGCTGAACCAGCACAGTGCTTTGAGGTGCTGCTCTAAGGGTGGACATGGGGTTTGAGAGAGATACAGTAGACCCCGTGAAAGACAGCTTTGGGGGCTGTGGTGGAGCTGCAGGGAAGGAGATGGTCTCTAGACCATGTTAGCTGTATGTGCAGAAAGTCACCACAGTGTACTTTAGATAGACAGGTCTCATGTTTTCTTACTCACTGAGGGAGGCTGGCCCTCTAGGCTGGTGAGAGAAGGTGCAGAGAAATATCTCCATACACTAGCGCTCCTATGCTCCAGCATCTCCATCCTTCGTGGGTGGCCCTTTTCCTCTTGGTTATACTGTGGGTGCCACACCACCACTGAATAGAAAAGAACGAAGGGCAAAGACAGCTGTTGAGTTCTCCTTTTGCTTTCTAAGATGAGAGTTTCACGATGTAGCCCAGGCTAGCCTTAGTTTAAGACTTCTCCCCAGCCCAGTGGCTGGGACCACCTGCTAAGCCTTTTTTAGTCTGGGAAACAGAGGAGGTGTTTTTTCTGTGTCCCTACCTTGTAGCCACTGAATCTTATTGGTAGATTGAGGCCACATGACAACCGAGCACATTTATGGCCCAAGTAATCAGAGATTCCCTTGCACCCTGGGCGTGGTTGACTGTTGGGAAGCGGTACAGAGGTGGATGGAGCCTGGGATTATTGAGGAACTGTGCTCAGGGTGGGGGACACTGGACAGGCTGGCCCCAGAGCTCTGTGCGGGTCACTTGCTCCACTGGCAGGCAGGATCTGTTGACCTGTCTCCATCAGTCCTCTGCATCAGGAGCGTAGCCTTCATTGCATAATCTGCCTCGGACTGACAGTTGTTCTTTCAGTTTCAGATTGTGTGTCTGTTAAAACACATTTGGTCAGGGGTGGAACAGAGGGAGCTGGGCAGATAAATGGCTCCGCTAGGAACATGCTTGTCTACCAAGCATGAGGACGTTGAGTTCAATTCCCAGAACCTACATTAAAAACAAACAACGATAAAGAGAGAGCAGGGTGCGTGGGTTCTGCTTCTGATCCCAGGGCCGAGGTGGCTTCCTCTTGTTAGCAAGTAGGACAATTTACTCAGTGACTTTTTTTTTTTTTCAGCCCAATGAGAGATCTCATCTCAAAAATAAGATCAAGTACTGTGGGGCAATGGGCTATGTACAGACAGCCTGGTCTCCAGCCGAGCTGAGGCTGTGAACCCCGTAGGACCCATTGGTGATAATTTTCACCTACGTGGGACAGAAGGTGTTCCCTCATGTCTCCTGGACCCCTGGCTCCTATCAAAGTTACTGCCCCCACAGGAGAAGCTCATGGGTTTCAGTCACATACACAAAGTCCCAAGCTTCTGACCCCCAGGCTGGACTCCTCCCAGTTACCTAGCAACAGCAAGATAACAAGCCCACTGTAAGAGAGGCTGCTTGGCCCCTCCTCACTCTCTTAAGCTTTCACTTTCCTTACTCTCTTTCCCTCTTACTCTCTAAGCTTTCATCTTTCTTATTCTCTAGCTCTTTCTATCTTTCCCTTCCCCCTTCTCTCCTCTTGGCCATGGCCAATCTCTCTCTCTCTCTCTCTCTCTCTCTCTCTCTCTCTCTCTCTCTCTCCCCATCTCCCTCTCCCTCTCCCTCTCTCTCTCTTTCTCCCCCTCTCTCTACCTTTTCTCTTTCCCTCTGCCTTTCTGCAATAAAGCTCTAAAACCATAGACTGTCTCTGTTCATCAAGGCCCAGGCTAAGGACTCTCGCCTGCATGGGAACCACTCTCCCTCTGCCCTCTTCCCGTATCTCCAGGGCCGAGAGTGTCGCCCTGGGTCCCCTGTTCTGTTCTCAGCTCCTCTGCCATATCCAGCATGAAATGCCAGAGATTGAGAACCTGGTACCCTTTGACTACCTGCCCTTTGACTACCCCCCACCGTGTGGGGTCAGTGGCTTCACACAGCCAGATGCCCACCCGGGGACGCGTGGAAAGCTTCCGCAGTCCTCCCAAGTCTGCCTACCCAGTGCACAGGAACTCTGGCCAGACTCGGGCTCTCTCCTCCCCCCTCTTCCCCTATACCCACATCCTGGCAAAGTACCATACAACCCTCCCCTCACCACACACCTCCCAAAAAGTACAGGTGGACAGCCCTGAGGAAAGACACTGGAGTTGTCCTCTGGCCTCCTTACCTGCACGCAAATTAATTTTTCCATTTTCTTTTCATTTTGAGACAGGATCTCACTTTGTAGCTCTGGCTGGTCTGGAATGAGCTATGCAGAATAAGGTGCCCTTGAATTTACAAAGGTCTGCTCCTAAGTACTGGGATTAAAGGTGTGGGCCACCACCGCACTAGGATGTCCATTAGTTTTTAACTAGGCCTCATGTAAGTGTACAGGACTTTGGCAGAAGCACAAAAGACAAGTGCTTTGCAAGAATGAGATAGAATGGTTTAACAGGAATAGCCTCTTTCTGGTTCCCAGCAGAGCCCCTGTTCTTGCCTGGGTCCTCACAGGCCACCATATTAGTACTCAGGTTTGCTGGACTCCCACCAGAATCAGCCATGAAGCTCTGCTCTGGGCAGTCTAGACTTCTGTAGCTTAAATTCCCCCTGACAGCTAGCCTCAAAGCTTACAGTTCACAAGGTCAGTTCACAAGCGATAACTCTGCTTGCCAGCACCGGTCATCTGTGGTAGAGGGTTTCCGTCCATCCTAACAGGGAGGCATGGCAGAGGGGCTCACAGCGGCAAGAGAGTGCCTCGGAGCCAGACTCAGCTGTCACCTTCGAGGATCTGCCCCTAGTAGCCTGCTTTCTCCCGACAGATCCTATCACTTAAAGGTCCCACAGCCTTCCCCCAAGTCTCACCACCACCTTTGAATGAAGTGTCCAAGACGTTAGCCTGGTGTCTGTGTAAGACTCAGGCCTTAACAATGGGCCGACTGCCTTCATAGCATGTGTGATGGAGGCAGGGAGAGATGCCTGGAGGGAGACCTTGAAGACAAGGGGACAGAACAGGGAACAGTGTGGGGCTTTGGGACATGCTAGGAGAGACAGGAAATGCCAGGGTTACCATGATCCCACTGTCCTGTCTCAGGCGTGGTGGAGGGGTGAACCTGTGCTTTCTCCACCGGTGAGCTGAGGGCGAAGCTACAGTCTCTTGGAAAAACACATTGCTCTCCAAAGAGAGACTCACACAGGACCAGGTCCTTCTCCATCCTCTGGACATGCTTGGCTAGAAACAGGATTAAAATGTTCATTTATGGCTAAGGGGAAGAATGCCCAGGCTAAGCCTGAGCCAGAGACCCCAAGGCAGAGGAAAGACAGGAAGGTGTCATCCGCCAGCTGCTCCTCCAGCCTTGCCTGGAGACAGCTGTTCAAGCCTCTCACCTTGAGCTATAGCGTTCCTTCCTGCTACAGGTCAGGGACTCTGAGATTGAGCCCGAAGGCCTCGGTCAGAGGTACTGACTGGACGGTGTAGGCATCTGGGACCTAGGCTAGAAACAGCCACTGTGGAGCAGGGCCCTCAGCCATGGCCCTCATAGTCCAAACTCTCACAGGATGGCCCCTGGTCTGCAAGGCTAGGACCCAGACTGGAACGGAGGAGGAGGGTGACCCAGGAAACAACAGAGCAGGTGGCAGAGACAAGGGCAGTGGGAAGAGACCTAGGGGATGAAGGCCACTTACGAGAGGCTTTTGAGGAGCCCGGCCCAGGTCCCCTGAACACTGCTCGGCAGTCTCTACTGCGACCTGAGCTGGTCTGAGCTTCCCCTCCAAAGCCCTGCGCCGGCAGATCCTGGTACCAAAGCCCGTGTTCTCTCTTGTAAGAGGGTAGGTGGGTGGGCCCAAGGGCGGATGGGGGGATGGACAGCTGGGTGGATGGGTAGGTAGGTAGATGGGTTATGAGTGGGTGGGCTGGTGATGGGTTAGGCTTAGGGGAGGTAGGAGGGTAGGTGGCTGAGTGAGTGGAAGAGCGGGTCTGTAGGTACATGGGTAGACGGATGGGTGAATGACGAGGTAGACGGAGCGGTGAGTGAGTTAGGGCTGGGTGGTATCTCAAGCGGAAACACTTCTGGGGATGGTTGTTTGGAACTGACCGAAGCCTGGGCTCTGGGCCTACCCACACTGAACTGCTGACCTTCCCAGGCTGAGCAGACATTGCTAGGACGGTGTGACGTCAGTGTGACATCTGTTGACTCCTAGGCCACTGGCTCAGCTATAAAGCAATTGGATAGTGGGAGGTAGGGATGGGTTGCTGACTGGAGTCAGGTGCCTGAGGCTAGAAGGGTGAGTGCTGCCTGTGACCTCTTCAAGGTGGGATCTAGACCGACTCATGAGATGTCCCCAAGAAGGGAACGTCCGATTCTCCTGCTGCCCTTTGCTTCCAGGCTTCTGTGCTCCTCGAAATGCCTTCTGGCTGCCCTGGGCATCTACCCTCAGGTACCAGAACCTTATCTACTGGAGGCAGCAGGCCCTGGAGGGAGCCACCGGGCTGGCCCTGCCCTGTCACTGCCTGAAGACCTGGCAAGGCTTAGCTCCTAGACCTAGGAATGAGAGCCTCGGGTGTAACTTACCTTCAGGATGAACCTGCTTGGCCTCTTCATCCCTGGCCGTCTGTCTGTCCCCACTCCCAATGGGTTCCCTGAAGACATGTCTCTAAAAGCTCATTTGCCCCTGAGTCCTTTGCTCATGTCAGCTCTGGGGAACCAACAAAGTACACCCTGGTTTTCCCTGCCAGGCCTTTGACTCGCTGCCCATCAGGTTAGTGGCCTGAGGTGGAGACTGTTCTAGAAGTCAGGAATGAGGGACGTTTAGTCTCTGTGGCCACAGCTGTAGGTGCTTGGCCAGTGCTGCTTCCGGAAGAGGAGTTTGAGGTCATAACGCACCTTTGCACGAACTTGGTCTTGCTTCAGTCAGGCTAGGTTCATTCCTCTGTCATAGTGAATAATGGCTCAACACATAAAGGTGCTTGCAGACAAGCCCAGTGCATGAGTTCAATTCCCAGGATCCACACAGGGGAAGGAAAGAACAGGCTCTTACAAGTTGTCCTCTGACCTCTGTACACACACCATGGCAGGCATGTGCACACACACATATGCACAAGCGGGCAGGCAGGCAAGCAAGCAATGCAGTGTAATAGGAAGGAAGGAAGGAAGGAAGGAAGGAAGGAAGGAAGGAAGGAAGGAAGGAAGGAAGGAAGGAAGGACGGAGGTTTATGGGGAAAATCCCCTTCCACAGTAGACACAATGACAACTATCATTTTCTCTATCTCTTGGTCTTCTTGGTTTTCTTCCCCTGCAAACCACCCCTGACTATCTCACTTCATCAGCGAGAATGCTGGGTTCAGAATGGTTAGCTAACTCCCAGTTACAGGAGTGGCTGGACTGGAACTCAGAGCCTGACCTTCAGCCTCAGAAGCCCCCCTCCCAAGCCCTCAGGCCTTTGGAGCCCCGGTCCTGTCAGGGGTCCCTCCATCCATGCTCACTGGCTTCCTGTACAGGAGTTCCCCTGCTGGGATTCCCACACAGCCTCCTCAGTTCTTTCTGTTACCTCCTGGGTTAGAGCCGCTTGGCTTGTATGCATGACAACAGAATAAAAAGAGAATACTTTGACAGCTCGGTCTGATGGCAGCGAGGTAAAGGAGCTGCTGGCATCTTTCTTGGGTAGGGAGGAAGGGTTGAGTTCTTGTCTGTCTGTCTGTCTGTCTGTCTGCATGCATATGTCCTTAAATAGTTTACACTTGCTGTTAGGATGCATTCACAGCTATCCTGGGGTGTCCCCTTGGTCCCCTTCTAGGAAGCAGAAGACTGAAGCTGTTGTAGCTGATAGAGCTGCCTTTGAATCACCCAAACTCCTATAAGTGAGTTTGGGTGCTCCAGAGTGACCCCTCCCCCACCTAACTCCTCCCCATGCTCCTGAGTGACCCCTCCCCCAGCTGACCTTCCTCCAAGCTCCCAAGCGACCCACCCACTCCAGCTCCTGTAATATGGTTCAGTGAATTCATTAGCTCTTCGTGCTGGACTAAGGGGGAACTGTTTCTGTGGTCTGTCCTCAGCACACTCTCTGGAGAGAGTAGACCCGTCCTCACACCTCCTCCAGGAAAGGTCACACACAACACCTCCCTCGACATCAAAGCCAGCTTTGAACTTCAAATGAACCCAGTCTGAAAGTGTGTGCCCAGCACATACAAGGCCCACACATGGCAAACCAAGTGTGGAGGTACAGCCTGCAATCCCAGCACTTGGGAGGTGGAGACAGGAAGATGAAACCCCAAGGGCCAGACTCAGCTTCATATGGAGTTTGAGGCCAGCCTGGACTGTCTACGACCCTGTGAAGGGAAAAAAAAAAAGGTAGGTGTGTGTGTGTGTGTGCGTGTGTGTGTGTGTGTGTGTGTGTGTATCAATCATCCTTGCCATAACCATCACCATCGTGACCACCACCACCATCACCATCACCATTTCAGCTGGGCCTGGTGGACTGCGTCTGTTATCCCAGCATTCAAGTGCGGGGGTGGGGTGTAGGGGGGTCGACAAAGAAGAGAGCTTTGTCTCCCAACAGGTTTTCTCTGCTCAGTGGGACAGGCGGCCTCCTCTGCTTAAATTCATTTAGCTGTTTGGGTTCTTTAGACTCTAAAGCTCAGGTTTGCCATATTCAGTAAGATGGCGAGATAGAGAGATGGTGAAATTGTCAGCCAGCTAGGCTTCTGCCAAGGCTCCTGAGAGGAAGCGAGGATGTGGGGACTCTGGAGTGTCAGCAGCGTCCCAGGGGACTTGGCTGGGTGGCTCAGCCAGGACAGGTGGACAGAGGGGCCGCTATAGAAGGGTGCTTGGACGGGTTGTGTGACTTCAGCTGTAGGATGGAGAAGCAGACGGAGGAAGAGGGCAGGGGAGAAGAGAACCAGTGTGCAACTTGGTTTCCTTCCCTGCGAAGTGGGCGTGGCAACACACCTCTCACAAAGCAGAGTAGGGGCCGCCCAGACAGTGGTATCCCTTAAGAGCTCACTCGGGACCCAGTGCAGACAACGGTCGAAATATCCTAAGGATGTCACAGCTCTAGCAGCACAAAGGACGGGGCTGAGGACAACCATGAACAGGGTAGAAAGTACCGGGTACCTGTCAGGTGCCAGATACAAAGGGAGAAGCCTCTTGGGACTTGTAGGTAACCACAGGACCTTCAGGGAGACCAGAGCAGGGGTCTGGGGTCTTCAGAGCAAACGGAGTGGGTGGATTGCATGGCACTGGTTCTCCAGGGTGAAACAGATCTGAGGATCCATCCTGCCACTCACGACCTTCCCACGGGGCTTTTCTCTCATCAAAGACCAGGGAGGCCCAAGCCGACGTGAACAGTATACCCCTGGGTGGTCCTCACGGTGCGGGCGGCCATTCTGCTGCCCCCTTGACATCTGCCTTCTGTAGAGCACATGCTGTCGCCAGTTGACACTTACACAAGCCAGAAGCCGCCAGGCCCACACTCGTCGCCATAATAAACACATGCGGTAGTTTGGGAAAGCTGAGCTTCCCCATCCATCAATCCACCATGACACCCACGGAGCTCCTGCGTGGTGGGGGTGGGGTGCATCAAGAGACAGAGCCTCAAGGTCAGGTGTGTGAGATGAGGTGGAGGTGAGATGTGGGGCTCTAGTGTGTGTGTGTGTGTGTGTGTGTGTGTGTACAGCAGGTGTTTGTGCTGTAGCGGTGTGCATGCATTCAGAAGTATGCATGGGTGCTTTGTGAGCAGATATGCATGTATGTGCCTGTACATATGGGCATATGTTTGTAAGTTTACTTGTTCACTTATAAGTTTATATATGTATATGCTTGTATATGTGTGCATACACACGCACATGGAAACACATTTGGTTATTGGTTAGGAACTGAGAGACGCTCTGGAACCAGCAAGGTTATTGAAATGTGAAAATGGAATGGAAAGCCAGGTAATGTGGTGTGTGCCTATAATCCCAGTGCTGAGGAAGTTGAGGCAGGAGGGTAGCTACAAGTCTGAGGTTCAAATAGTGATGGTCTGGTCTTCCAGCTTTTGGGCACCCACAGTAGAGCAGCAGAGGCAGTAACCAATAGGAATCGGGGATGGGGTAGGGTGGGGAGCCACCTGAAGAGGCAGATGTGACTGTGTTCCCTCCAGCTGTGTGTCAGGTACAGGTGCAGTGTGACCAGATGCCCCCCCCCCTTCTAAGAGATCCCAGAAAGCTAGAGTTTTAACTCCATGTTTGAGTATCTGTCATTGGCTCACCAGGAGATATTTACAGGTGATGTCTGGATCAAACTGGCACCAGAAATGTGTCTTTAGCCTGTGACACCTGTGTGCAGGGTGTCACCAGTGGACAGACGTGTATTCTCCAAAGGTGGGGTGCTGCTTCCCTGTACAAAGCTTTCTGAAAGAGTCTTTCCCAAGCCAGAAGCACTAGGGACCACACACAACACTCCACAGCCCCTCGGGTTGTCAGAACCCAGGGCACAGCCAGGCCCTGTACCCATAGGTAGAGGGCAGCAGGCAGAGGCTCTGCCAGCACCTCTGGTGCCAGGACAGGGACAAAGCAGCCCTTACTTGTCTTGGGGTGTTCATATTGAGGGTTCAAGAAGCTCAACATTGCCAGAAGGTGGTGGCTCAGGCCTTTAATCCCAGCACTGGACCCTGAGCCTGGGCTGTAGTCCCTGTCCCAGAGAGTGTTGGGGACCCTGGAAGCCACCTGACTTCAGTCAGCCAGCTGGTGCCTTTGTTTGTTTGTTTGTTTGTTTGTTTTATTGCTTTAAAAAAAAGTGTATTCATTTTATGTGGTTAGATGTTTTGCCTAGACGTATGGGTGTGCACCACGTGTGTGTGCCAGTTGCTCACGGAGGCCAGAAGAGATTGTCAGATCCCGTGGGACTGCGGTTATGGAGGGTTGTGAGCCACCATGTTGGTACTGGGAACTGAACTTGGGTCCTCTGGAAGAACAGCCAGTGCTCTTCACGTTGGAGCCGTCTCTCCAGCCCCTGTTTTGTTGATTTTGAGCTTTTGTACATGTGTGATGGTTTGTATGTGCTTGGCCCAGGGAGTGGGACTATTAGGAGGTATGGCCTTGGCTGGAGCCCCCAGTGATTCCCACCATCAGTCCCACCTCCTTATCCACACCCACCACAACTCCTTGCAGTCTTGCTATTGAGCCACTGGCCTGCAAGCGCCCAGTCACTTGGGCACCCCCTGATCCTGAGCAGAGATGGGGGGGATTGGTGCAGGTGGGTGGGTGTCTCCTACTTTCACCATCTGAGCTCCACGGTGCACTGCTCAGTCTTTCTGACGAGCCGGTGTGGTCCCCAAAACGTTTACACCCATGGACTTGTTTAATATTCGTAACAGTCCCACCGAGCAGGTATTACCCGCAGCCTCATTTCTCCCAGTTAACTCAGCTTCTTGGCAAAAAGGAGAACAGGAATTCCAAAGTACTGGGCATAGAGCCTAAATCTCTGGATGCCCCGGTCAGGTCTTTGTTTGGGTTTTACTGCTGTGAAGAGACACCATGGGGCCGGCTTACTGTTTAAGAGGTTTAGCCCACTTCTATCATGGCGACAAACATGGCAGCGTGCAGGCAGACACAGTGCTGGAAAAGGAGCTGAGAGTTCTACAGCCTGATCCCAAGGCAGCATAAGGAGACTGGATCCCACACTCGGTGAAGCTGGAGCGTAAGAGACCTAAAAGCTCGTCTCCCCACGGTGATACACTTCCTTTCACAAGGCCACACCTCCTAATAGTGCAGCTCCCCATGGACCAAGCATCAAAACAGGGGCCATTCCTATTCAAACCACCACAGGGACACAATGACTTATGGGGTTTGGGGTGTGTGGGGCCAGGGAACGGTGGAACCAGGAGGAGCCGGTCCAGGGCAGGAGCGGGGTTGAGTCATGTCCAAGCCTGGAAATCTCCCTTGGGGTCACAGGCACCATTAAGGGAAGGGGAGTGGAGTGGGATCCACAGGGGTGGGCACAGGCACAAAACAACCATTTTATGCGACTTTCCCTGGTCATTTATATTATTTAGATATCTGCCTTTTGTTGTTGTTTTTGTTGTTTTGTTTCAGATGGGGATTTTCTCAGTAGCCCTGGAACTCAGTTTGTAGACCAGGGTGGTTTCCAACTCAGAGATACATCTGCCTCCGCCTCCGCCTCTGCCTCCCAGGTGCTGAGACTAATGGTGTGTGCTACTAGGCCCAGCTTATTTGTTTGTTTGTTATTTATTTATTTCATATTATTATTTTCATTTGTTTTGTTTTTGTTTCTCAAGCCAAGGTTTCTCTGTGCAGCCCCAGCTGTCCTGAAACTTTATTATTTATTTATTTATTTATTTATTTATTTATTTATTTATTTATTTATTTCATATTATTATTTTCATTTTGTTTTGTTTTTGTTTCTCAAGCCAAGGTTTCTCTGTGTAGCCCCCGCTGTCCTGGAACTCGCTCTGAAGACCAGGTGGCCTCGAACTGAGAGATCCACCTGCTTCTACTTCCCAAGTTCTGGGATTAAAGACATGAACCATCACTGTCTATTTATATCCTATTAATATGATTGATTTTTTTCTACTGGCTCTTTATATATTGAGGTGCTACAGCATGCTTATCACCTTTCATGCAGATTCCCCGCTGTTCCAAGTTTATTATCTCTCAACTTATTTAAGGCTTCTGACTTGCTCTTTAGAAGTTAATTTTTAAGTGGTTAGAATTGTCTTAATGATTTCAGACTTCAGCCCTGTGCTTCCAGAGATTCTTTCTAGCCTGGGACTATAAAATATCCATCCTCGAATTTCTTTTCCTTCCATTCAGTGCCATTGATTAATTTGCTACCCGATTTCTCAGCACTGGACTCTGGCTCACCAGGAATAAGATTTACCTCTACGCTCTCACACAACCCTCATGCTTTCCCTGAGACAGGCAGCCGCACACTTGTCCAGGATCTGTGTGAGCAGATGATTTCATAATCCAACAAGTCTCTAACAACCCCGGATGAGTGTGGGAGAGCACGCCTGTGCACATGGGTATGCGTGGGCATCTTAACCATTTCTTTGATGGGCGCATCATGGCCTCGTCATTCACTTGGAAGCAACGAGGTCACACCCAACACCAGCAGCTGCTCCCTTGGGGACACCCCCATACTGACGCTCCACCCCTCAGTCTCCTGGCTGTCAGTTGCATCTTAACCATTGGCGAGTGTCTCAGTCAGCATCAGCTGTCAGCTTGACACAAACGGACAGTCAGTTGGGAAGAGGGAGCCTCAGCTGAAGAATGTCTCCATTAAACTGACCTGTAGGTATATCTGTTGGGCATTGTCTTGGCTGCTGATGGATGTGGGAGGGCCCAGCTCACTGTGGGTGGCGCCACCCCCTAGGCAGGTGGGCTTGGTGTAAGAAAAGTAGCCAAGCAAGCAAGAGGGGGCAAGCCAGGAAGCAGTGCTCCCTTGTGGTCTCCTCCTCAGCCTCCTGCTTTGAGTTCCTGCCAGGCCAGTCAGGCAGGGCCACAAACCAGGCCACTATTGACACCCTGGTGGCCTTGCAAAATGGGGTCCAAAGCTGAGGAACTGATGACTGTACCAACATGCTGTAGAAGAGATGGAGCGTAAGGAAAAAAAATTATGGACAGGTCCACAGACTCGGTGTAAAGAGTATTTACCTCAGGGTTGTCTCTAAAAAGCCATTTATTTATTTATTTATTTACTTACTTACTTACTTATTTATACATTGTGTGTGTGTGTGTGTGTGTGTGTGTGTAGACTTACACCTGCTCCCTGGCAACCCAGGGCCCTCAGGCTGTGGATTTCCTGTCTCCTGGTCTACCTTGGAAGTGGGAGAGGGGGACAGCATGACGTCATGACATCTCCATGCAGCAGGTTGAGTTGGGATGGTCAGGCAGAGCCACCTCCTGGGGCCCTGCTGACCCAAGTCTGGTTGAAATTTTCAGACAGAATCTAGGAGCCTCAAAACCCTGGCCAGAGGGAGTGGGGAGCTGTCACAGTAGGGCTTGAGTAGACATGAGCCTCCCTAACCCCTGGACAATGGCCACCAAGTGGTATGCTGCTGCATGGGCATACTGTCTAGCCTTAGAGGGCAATGTCACTCACTGAAGAACCCAGAGTGGTGTCAAAGCCATGTAGCTCACAGTGCTTTTAGTTCAGCTGGGGGAGGGATCTGAGGGGCAGTAAGGCCACTCCAGCCTGTGGGATACCTATGGCAATCGGGGGACCTGTAGGCAGCTCTGGAAACACATGGGTAGTGGTAGAAACCATAGCAGATTTTTAGGGAAAAACAGGCTTCAAGGGAGGGGGCAGCTGGAGCCAGAGAAAGGTTAGAAGATTAGAGAGCAGAGCTTGGGAGGAGAGGTCCATTTGCATGGGTGGCTCATTCACCTGGTACAGGCTTCCGTTGGGCTCTGTCACTTGGAGCCTTACACACACTTTCACCCACCTGTCTCCACCCAGGGGTGTGTGTTTGTGTCATAAGGAGCCACAGGTCACTTCCAGACATTCTCTCATGCCTTTGCACGCAGCGGTGGCCCCATTAGTCCTGGCTGGCCTCAGCAGGGGCTTCCAATCACCCTCTCTGCCAGCTGTTTTGTTTCTCATGGGCCAATTTTTTGGCCTCATTTAAGGTCTTCTGGATCTCACCCCCCCCCCACCTCCCCAACTCTCCCTCCTCATCTCTGTCCCCGGTATCTATGTCATCTTTAACTCTTAGCTGAACTGACCCCTCACTTGAGAAAGCAGGGAAAGCAGTGAAGTAGTTATCGTACCCCCCAGGGACAAGCCCACCTCCTCTCTCTCCCTCTCCCCTATTTGGAATACAGATTTTTCACAAGTGGTCCCAGTGCCCTCATTAGAGAAAAGAAACAGAAGAGAAAACTCAGGGAGGCAAGGTGACAAGGACAGAGCACAGGTTGTTGTGTAGAAGAAGCCACGCCTCCTGGAGGAAAGGCAGAGGGGTCCCGGAGTCTGGCCTTGTGCTGCTCTAGAACTTCTGCTTTGTGGCACTGATTATTATGGGAACAGACACAGACAGCACAGCAGGCTTCCTCTGCCCCAACGGTGATGGGACCCACACTCATCTCCAGCCTCCATCTCTCATGGCAGGAGAGAGGTGCCCTACTCACAACCACGGGAGGTGCTGGTGAGAGCGAACGGTCAGAGCTCTGGGCGTATCTACTGCCTGGCAAGGGCTTCCTCACTGCCGGCCGCCTAGGAGACCTCACAGAAGCCCGGGGTTAGACTTGAAACTGAGGCTGACAGATATGGTCAGGTCTTATGCCCAATGGTCCCTCTGTCCCGAGACCACCCGAAAAGTGTGGGGACTATCGGTATGTCACTCGTAGGTACAATGGCAGATGCCTTTTGAGGTGACATTCCGTGTGGCACTAGGGAAATCCCATGACTGGAGCCAGTGTTGGGGACTCTGCAGCCATAGAGGGAAGTCGAAAAAAATCACTGTGGTGGTAAGTAAGGCTTGCCAGCGGAACACAGGTTATACACGATGCAACTGCCCTTGTATAGATCCCAAGTCCAGTGTCGTACAGGTCATATGCACACAACAGTCATTGTACGGATCCAAAATCCAATGTCCACCGAAAAGAAAGACACGCCAAGGCCAGCCCCAGCAAAGTCACTTGTTTGCTTGAGAGAGGGTCTCATGTAGCCCAGGCTTGCCTCACTGTTGCTGTATGGCCAAGGATGTCCTCGAAGTTCTTTTTTTTTTTTGGTTTTTCGAGTCAGGGTTTCTTCTCTGTGTAGCTCTGGCTGTCCTGGAACTCACTTTGTAGACCAGGCTAACCTCGAACTCAGAAATCTGCCTGCCTCTGCCTCCTGAGTGCTGGGATTAAAGGCGTGCACCACCACCACCCGGCTGTCCTCGAAATCCTAATCCCCCTGTCTCTACTTTACAATTGCTGGGATTACAGACTGAGGTTTGAGCCAGGGCTTTGCACATGCTCGGTAAGCAACCCACCAACTGGGTTACAGCCCTGACATGTTTACACCTGCAAACATGGGACGGACAGAGGAAGGACAGAAGGAGAAAGAGGGAGGCAGACCAGGCCATGGCCTCACCTGTGTGACGTCACCCATTCATGTGGGTCACAATTGGTCATGAAGCATTTTGCACCCAGCACCCCTGCCCACCAGCCTCCTATGAGGGTCTGTACTCTGTACTTCTCAGGTCCTGAGTTCAAGTCTAGTGTTCTACTCCTCTGCTTGGTGCACGGGGGGCCACACCTGGAGTCTTTGCTGGCTTCAGTTTCCCCTGTCTATGCAGTGAGGGTGCTGGACATGCCAGCCTTGGGGAGCTGTGAAGGCGGCAGCCCAGCGTCTGGCGCACACTTGGTGCCCAGAGAGCCAAGAAGCCACCCTTCTGTGTGGGACTGCCTCTCTTGTCCTTCTGGGCAGAGCAGCTCTTCCAGGGTGACTACCCACCCTTTGAGGGGTTCCCAAGGTTGAACCAGGAGGCCCCTTACCTCACACCCCATGAAGAGGGCAGAGGGCAGGAGCAAGGTGGGAGATAGAGCCAGGACAGCTTTCCTGTGGGGGTGGCCCCTTGGCATCTGGCACAAGACAACTTCCTTGTTCAAAGACCAAAGGCCCGGAACAAAGAGGGCTGAAGCGTTCCTGGACTTCAAATGCTTCTGACGAACGCCGTTTTGATGGCCTCGATGTAAACAAGCTCTGAACATATGGATTAAATTTCTCCTGACGGGCTTAAACATTAAGGAAAGAAAAAGCAAGTCTCGGGCGCTGTTCCCGCCGCTTTGCCCCTATCTCCCGGATCTTCGGGGAAATAATTGGAGACACGTCCTCACACCCAACCCAGCGCTAGGCTCTATCCCCCCCCCCCCAATTGCTGTTATGACTCACTGTAGAGTTGGTGATTATTTTTATCCAGTTAATGAGAGTAATCTATAAATTACCACTGACCCAGATTCATTATTTAATAAGATTTAAATTACACACCCAAGTTTTCAGGAGCGAAGGGCTGGAGCCTCTCTGAACAGCCAGCGACGACATCTGCGAGTTCTCAAGGGCCTGGTGCTCTGAGGCTGGCTTGGTTGGGTATGGTCGCCCCCTCCCTCCATCCCCCCACCCCGGGGAACATGGCCTGGGTAGTCTGACTCTGGGGCTCCTGGTCAGTCTCCAGGGCCTGACACTCACGTGCTCCCAGGGACTTGTCGGGGTCCCAGAGTTAGGGGAAACGATCCCAGGAGGAAGATGGGAAAACCACTCCCCACGGTCCTTTCACATCTGTTTGGAAGACTCCCTGGCCTCTCTAAATCTTGGTCCACACTCCTTCATCCATCCATCTGTCTTCATCCCTCACCCCCACCCTCCACCAGTCCCTGTCAGCCTCTGCCCCCACGACACGACACGACGGAGCTTGATCTTTATGGGAGCTTCTTATTGTGGCTGAAACATGTCAGGATTTCCCAAAGCGTGTGCACCAGACTCTGTCAGTCAGGGTTTCCTCCTCCAACACAGTCACAGCATCACAGTCACAGTCACAGGCACACAATGTCAAGGTCACTGCCAACTCAAAGGCTTTGGCTGTGCAGGTTCCAGGGAGTGTCCCCCACCCCCACCCTCTGAGCTGTCCCTGCCTGCCTAGTACTTGTTAGGGCTCTGTTTGTCTCTGTATTGAAATCCACACTCCCAAGTTTGGGCTGCGGGATTGTACCAAAAGGGATCTGGACCATTTTTTAAAAAATATATTTTATGGACATATATATAATGACAGCTCTAATTATGACATTTCTATACATGTATGTCTATTTACCCCACTACCCTCTCCTGTCTCCCTCCCCTCCCACCCCTTTGCTCTTTCTCATCAACCCTCATCCCTGTCTATTTTGTTATTTCCTGTGTGTATGTGTGTGTGTGTGTATGTGTGAGTGTGTATGTGTGTGTGTATGTGTGTGTATGTTTGAGTGAGTGTGTGTGAGTGTGTCTGTCCATCCGTGTCCCAGTGAGTTTCATCAGGGCTTTCAGGAGCAGGGGTAGAAGTCTGTTGACAGGAGAGTGTGGCGACACCACTGAGGAAAATGACTCTTCCTCTACCATCAGCTAATGACTATGCTCAAGCCTTCTCAGAGAAGTGAGGGAGGGAGAGGGGAGGGAGGTGCTGGGCTGGGTTTAATCTCTGCTGTCTCCCTGGGGAAATCCTAAGGACCCTTAGCTGACTTGCCCTCCTCTCTTCTCTCTGATGCTTCTTCTGGGGACTCAGCATCACCAACCCCTTGGAATGGCCAAGTCCCAGCGCCCCAGGGCCCGTTCCCAAGTGAAGACAACAGCTAGGATGGTGCTGAGTGACTTCTTTCAATGCCACCTATCCAGAGGCCTTGGTGTGGTGGAATCTACAAAGCCCCCAATGACTGAGGAAGCGCTCAGTCATTTCCCCAGCTGCTGTCCCACTTCTGTGGCCCAGAGTGTTCCCTACTAAAGTGGGCCCTGAGGACGTGAGGGGCCAAGACCAGCCAAGTTCTGAGCTGGTGAGTGCCTAGTGTGCACAGTCCTGGGGATCATCCCCAGGAACTAAAAATGAAAAGGAGCCAGGAAGGAGGGGAGGGGGAGAGAGAGAGAGAGAGAGAGAGAGAGAGAGAGAGAGAGAGAGAGAGAGATCAGCTCCTCGAGAACCCTGAAGGGGTGGATGGAAGCTGTTAGCTGCCCTCCTCATGCTAATCTGCCCAGGGCCAGGGGCTTCCTCTAACCCTGGAAACACCACCTTGTCATGGTCCCCTT